>NW_006399874.1:9644186-9699852 GCF_000299155.1 Elephantulus edwardii
TACCTTTGAACTGTGATGTTGGAGAATTATATTGAAAATATTGTGGATTGCCAAAAGGACAAATGGACATGTCTTGGAGAAGGTATTGAGTGTTCTTTGGATGCAAAGATGACAAAACTTCAACTCACATACTTTGAGCATGTTGCTAGGAGAGGCTATTTTTTGGTGAGAGACATGCTTGAGAAAGTGTTATGGTGTTGGAGATGAGTACTAGGTGGCAGAACAACCAAGTAAATGTATTTTGAACTAGAGTGCTCTTTAGAAGCAATAATAATAAAGCTTTGTCTTACGTATTTGGGGCATGTTGTTAGGAAAGGGACATCATGTTTCAAAAGGTAGCAAATCAGTAAAAGAGAGGAAGACCCTTAATAAGATAAACTGACACAGTTACTGCAGCAATGATTCAAGTATGTCAGAGATGATGAGGACGGCACAGGATAGGACAGGCTTCAGATACATTGTTCATAGGGTACATAAGTCATATTCACCTTTACAGCCAGTAAGAACACAACAACATAGAAGACAAGCAATCATTAGACAATGTTCCTGGACTCCCAGAGTAGTCCTTTGTTTATTATATATATTGGTTTTGACAGTCTGTGCAAACTTTTATTAACAATAACAAAATTGTAAAATATTATTTCTATATTTGCAATAAATATTACATTGTGAGAGTTATTAAGTAAGTTTAATATGATAGTTTCCATAAATGTTTTTCTATTAACAGATAGATGTTTTACTTATGCTTTATTGATTATTCAGAGACATTTGACTGAATGGATCATAAAAAATTATGACTGACATTGAGAAGAATGGGAATCCCAGAACACTTAATTGTGCTCATGTGAAAACTATACCTAGATCAAGAAGCTGTTTGCCCAAGCTGAACAAGGGAACACCAAAGAAGAAAATGTATGTGTCATGGATGCATCCTTTGTCATTACTTACTCAGTCTGTATGTTGAGCAAATAAGAAGCTGGGCTATATAAAGAAGAATATGGCATCAGAATTGGAGGAAGAGTCATCAACATCCTGCATTATATAAATGACACAACTTTGCTTGTAGAAAGTGAAGAAGACTTGAATCTCTTACTGCATAAAATCAAAGACTACTGCCTTTAATATTGGTTATATCATAACTTTAAAAAAAAACCCAAACAAACCAAAAACCTTACCACTGGAGCAATAGGCAGTATCATGACAAATGGATCAAAAATTAAGTCTATCAATAATTTCATCCTATTTGGGTCCACAATCAACACCAGCAGTCACCTTCCCTCTGTGACTTGATTTGTGCTACTATTAAAACCTCTACTTGGAATATTATTGCTTTTCAATTTTTGACTCATGTACTTTTAACTTGTTACTTAAATTTGTGTCTTCTAGGATGCAACACTTCCATGATACATCTTCGAGGATATGAACATGTAGGGCTAAGCACAATTGATAACAGTGCATCTAAATTCCAAAATCAATCTCCATAATAGTCTATGTGTTTCCTACTGCCAAAGGGGCCCTTTAGAGTAGTGTGAGAAGACCTTCACCCTGAAACCTACAGCGTCCCTTTTCAGCAGGAAGTAGCTAAGAGAATACACTGTCCCCTTTTCCATATGAATCAGGGTGAAGTCTCTCTCAGGGAGGAGTGATAGGGAATGGCAAAGGACACACTGACAAAGGAGATTAATCAGAACTGGCTTTGACACAATTAAAACAACATTTCAAAGGTAAAAAAAAAAAGAGGAATGAAATGGGGGGAAGGGTAGAGAAAACTGTGCAACAATGAATGAATGGAAACCCAAAATCTCTGTAAATATTCATTAAAATTTATAAAATTTAATTAAAAAAATCAAAACATATGTTACATTCAGAAAATCTACTGTCAAGTACCTCTCCATAGTTCTAAAGGTCAAGAATATTAGCTTGAAAATGAAAGTGGACCTTGATCCAGGACATGATATTTTCAATTGCTTCCTATATATCTCAAAGCTAGATAATTAATAAGACAGAAGAATTGATGCCTTGAATTGTGCTGTTGGCGAAATTATTGAATATGTATCACATTCTGCAAAAATAACATTTCTTCTGTTTTGAACTAAATGCAATTGGAATAGTGCTTAAAGGCAAAGATGGGGCATATTTTTAGGAAGGACTAGTCCTTGGAGAAAGACATCATGCTTAGAAAGGGAGAAGTTCAGCAAAAGACTGAAAGATCCTGAACTAGACAGATTGGCATAGTGACTACCACAGAGGATATGAGCAGGGCAGAGAACTTGGAGATGGCATGGGGTAGGGCAAGATCCAGATCTGTTGTTCATACAGTTGCTGTGAGACGTATTTGATTTGGTATCTACAAACAACAACATAAATATATACTTTCATTCTTTTATTTCTTCATTTACTTTAAAAATGCGTAAGTTCATATAAAATAATATTTTAAAAAAATACATTGTTGAAAAATGTGGCATCAGGATTAGAGGAAGACTTTCCAACAACCTATGTTATATAGATAATACAACCTTGCTAATCGAAACTGAGGAGGATTTGAAGCACTTGTTGCAGAAGGTCAAGTATTTCAAATACGTATTGCATATCAACATCAAGACAACAGATTCTCTGTCACTCGAACAGTTGACAGCATCATGATAGATGGAGAAGAAACTGAAGTTGTTAATAATTTCATCTTATTTGGGTCAACAATCAATACACTTGGTAATCAAAAGACGAGTTGCTTTGGGAACATCTGCTGTCAGATTCACATGACCAACAGACACATGAATAAATGTTCAAAATCACTTAATAAGACAGAAGCAAATTAAAACCACAATGAGATATCATTTCACTTCAATAAAAGCAGCAAAGTATAACAGGGCAGCAAATAATAAATGCCAGAGAAGATGCAAAGTAATAGGAACTCTTGTACACTGTTGGTGAGATTGTAAAAAAACAGCCACTCTGGAAGGCAGTTTGACATTTCCTAAAAAAAACTGAGAAAATCCTTATGACCCAGCTATTTTACTACTTGAACCATACCCCAAGAAAATTAGAACGGAGACACAAATGGAGACTTGTACACCAATGTTCATAGCAGCGTTATTCACAATTGCAAAAACATAGAAGCAACCCAATTTTCCAACCACAACTGAATAGATGGAGAAATTGTGGTACATTCACATGGTGGGATACTGCACAGCATGCACAAGCAATGATTTCAAAAATTACTAGGAAGAGACAGGAAAGCATTATGCTAAGTGAAATAACTCAGTCTTATAAGGACAAATACTGTATAAAACCATTATTGTAGAAATAGAAAGATGAATAATAAAATGGATATGAGGCTCCAAGGTGGGCAGGGTAGGAGCAAAGAGTTGAGGATGGGCAGGGGAGTAATCATGGGGTCCCAAAATTTGATGAGTAGGGGGGAGGAAAGGTAATGGGAGATGTCTAGTGTGAAAAAACAATTTGCGCAAACTTTGTAAGCAAACCAGTATAAAATAAAATTGTATTTAAAAGGAAAACCAACTCTGATATCAGAAACCTCCCCGGAGTGCTAAGAAGCAATTAAAGAAACTACAATTAAATGTTAACATCAGACTTTTTTGTGACAACTGTCATCTTACTATTTTGTCCTTTTATCTATAATGCTGGCATGTAATTTATGTATGAGTACGCTGTTGTTGTGGTTATGTGTCGATGAGTTGCCTGGAACCCATAGCAACTCATACAATAGCTATGTAACCTGCACTATCTGGAGTAAATCTTATCATCTCCCAAATACCTAATCACATTATACCAGTCACTGAGTCAATCCATCTCATCAAGGATCTTCCTCTCCTGTTCTGTCCCTCCACTCATCCAAACATGATGTCTTTTTCCAAGGACTGGTACCTCCTGACCATTTTCCCAAACTATGTGAGATGGAGCTTCACAATTTTTGCCTCCAATGAACAGCATAGTTTCACTCTCTCCAGTACAGACTTGTTTGTTCTCCTGGCAGTCCATAGCATGTTCAACATTCTTCTCAAGAACAACAACTCAAAGACATCCATTATTCTGTAACCCTTAGTCAATGTCCAGCTTTGTGATGCATAGCAAGTAATTGGAAAGACCATTGTCTTTGATCAGGTACACCTTAGTCTTGCTGCTCTTTGGTACTCTCTAGAGAGGTCAGACAACAGATTTTCCTGACGCAATTAATCTTTTTATTTCCTGACTGCTGGTGTTAAGGTATTGATTGTGGAAACAGCAAACTGCAATTATTAACAATCTCAATCTCTTCTCTGTCTATGAAGATGCTGCCAATTGGCCCAGTGATGAGAATAATTTTTTTTTCTTTTTCTTAACGTTAAGCTCCAATCCATATCGAAGACTGCAGGCAGCAAAAGCCTCAAATCCTCCTCAGTTTCAGTAAGCAATGTTGTTTCATCTGCATGACACAGGTTATTGATGAGTCCTGATGCCATGTTCTCCTCATAAAGTCCAGCCTCCCGATGATCTGTACCTCATACAGATTGAAGAAGTATCGATATAATGTATCCCTGATGTATACCTTTCCTGATCCTGAACCATGCTTTGTTTCCTTGCTTTGTTCTGATGACTACTTCCTGGCTCAAGCATAGGTTTTTCACGAGCACAAGCAAATGGTCTGGGATCCTCATCCTTCTCAAGATTAGCCAAAATTTGTTGTGATCCACACACTCAAACATCTTTGCATAGTCAATGAAACACTGGTACTCTCTGCTTTCAGCTGAAAGCTATTTAACTTTGGCTATAATGTCTGTTGTGCCACTGCCTCTTCTAAACTCAGCTTGCACACTTAGCAGTTCTCTGCTAATGTACTATACCAGTTGTTTCGGGATAATCTTCAGCAGGATCTTGCTTGTGACATTAATGATATTTTTTGGTAATTTCCACACTCTGTCAAATCACCTCAGTTTGGAATGGGAATAAATATAGATTTCTCCCATGCAGTTAGTTGGCCAGGTAGTTGTTCTCTAGATTTCCTGGATGAGCGCATTCAGAACAGCATCTTTTTGTTGAAATATGTCAATTGGTATGCTGTCAACTCCTGGAGCTTTGTATTTTGCCAATTCCTTCAGAGCAGCTTAAACTTCCTCCTTCATCCACATTGGCTCTTGATCATATGTTGTTCCGTTAAATTCTTCTGTGTCAGTCAATTTTTTTTTGATACAGTGAATCACTCTGTGTACTCTTCCCATCTTCTTTTGATACTTCTTGAGTCATTCAACATTCTTCCCAAAGCATCCTTACGTAATATAATCCAAGGCTTAAACTTATCCTTCAGTTCCTTCATCTTAAGAAACGTGGAGCGAATACTTCCTTTTGATTTTTCTGACTCCAGCTTCTGCACATTCCATTATAATACTTTGCTTTGTATCCCTGAGCTGTCCTTTGAAATCTTCTGTCCATTTCCTGAACGTTTTTATTTCTTCCCTTTGGTTTCTTAGAACTGTAGTGCAACAGAGTCTTCTGACATCCACCTTGGTCTTATCTTTCTCCTCTGTCTTTATGATGACTTTTTGCATTCTTCATGGTTCTTCACTGATGTTCTTGATATCTTTCCACAACTCATATAATCTTTGCTCATTAATGTTCAAGTCTTCAAATTTGTTCCTGACATGATCTTTAAATTATGGTAGCATAGACTAGAGGTAAAATTTTGGTTCTTATGGATTTGATTTCATTTTCTTTAGCTTCAGTTTGAACTTCCATATAAATAGTTGATGGTCTGTACCACAATCAGCATCTGATCTAGTTTTCACAGATTATATTAAGCTTCTCCATTTTTTTTTCTGCAGATGTGGTCAATCTGATTCTTGTTTATGCCATCACATAAAGTCCATGTATGTAGTTTTACTTTGTGCTTCTTATTAGAGGCCTAATTAAAGTGTTGACCTTTGCCACATCAATGTCACAGAGCTTCTTTACAGCTTGTTTAATTTGGTGCTTGTTGGCCTTGACATCCACAGTGAACACAAGTGTGTTGTTATCTTCTATCTTCTCCATGGCTGACTCAGTGGTCAGGGGAATTTGATGATGACAGAGTAGTCAAGCTTGTTTCTTCTGGGGGCACTCTTCTGGGGGTATTTGGGCTGCTTTCAGAGTCTCAGTATCTTAGGCTGCTGGAAGGTGGATGATATACAGATCTTCTTTTTTTTTTTTTGGCTGTGGATACCCTTCATGACGGCCTTCTTGGCCTTTAATGCCTTTGCTTTGGCTTCAGTTTTGGGAGGGGCAGGGACTTCCTTCTTCGCTTTCAGCGCCATATTCATAGAAAGGGCAAGCTTGAGATTGTAAACAGCTTCAGTTTGCTTGGCTCCACAATCAACACTCTTTGTACCAGCAGCCAGGAAATTAAAAGATTAATTGCATTTGGAAAGTCTGTTGTCAGAGACCTCTCCAAAGTACTGTAGATCATGGCCGGCTTCAGGCCATGATCTTTCCAACTACTTGCTATGCACTGGAAACCTGGACAATGACTAGGGAGGATAGAAAGGGAATTTATGTCTTTCAGCTGCGATGCTGGAGAAACATAATATTGAATATACCATGGACGGCTAGGAGAACAAATGGGTTTGTCCTGGAGAGGGTGAAGCCAGGCTGCTCATTGGAGGCAAGGATTATGAAGCTTTGTCTGACATACTATGAACATGTTGCAAGGAAAGATCAGTCCTTAGAGAGGGACATCATGCTTGGGAGGGTGGAGGAACAGCTTAAGAGAGGAAGACCCTCAATGAAATGGATTGATTCAGTGACTGGTATAATGGAGATAGGTGTGTCAGAGACAATAAGATTGGCATAGGATAAAGCAGGGTATTGTACACCACTTTGCTATGAGTCACAAGCAATTTGATAGCACATAACAATAATCACATGTTGTGTGATTGTATATCACATGATTGTGTATTATCTAATTGATTGTGTATGCATACACTTACAGCATCTATATAGCAACCTTTTAACTGTCCCTAATCAATATTTTTATGGCGTGGTATGAATAGTTTATCTTCATCCCCTGGATTGTATGGATTGCACAGTGATTGTTGCAATGGGATCAGGTGTGTCAGACACAGTGAAGTTGGCTCAGGGTAGGGCAAGGTTCAGAACAATTTTTCATAGGGTCACTATGAATTGCAGTGGATTAACTCAGTGGCATATGAAATCATCAACAACAATAAAAATCACATAGATATTTCAGAACTTTAGGTAAGTGTAAGAAAATCATGCTAACAAGTCTACTAGAACACATACAATTTCCTTCCAGCAGGGTTCTCAATGATGTGTACAGTATTTTCATCCATTTTGGTTGAGTTTTTAATCTCCTTTCCCTTAGGAAACACTGTAAACTTTTATTTCCCCCCCTCTTTATTATCATGTTGCTCATTCTTCCTCAATCCCACAAATTTATCTTGTTGACAATTTACTTATACATTTGAATCATCTAATGTAGGTTGCACATATACTTCCCTTGCTATTTATGTTTCACTATCTCTCTCCAACTCTCCAGAGGTTGGCTGTGCCCTTAATCCATCTCTTCCTTCTCTTGTGCTCACATATCATTTATGGACCTTTCTTTTTTTGCCACTTGGTATGGAGTGAATTCTGAATCATGGCTATCTTTTACTCCTCAGAGTAGAATTGTGCTCCATAAGCTTTCACTGGTTGATATTTTTTCAGAAGCAGTTAATGGTAACTTTATTCTGTTTTGCCTCAGGGTTTACACGGACTGACAACTTTTCTATTAACAGGTGAGTAAATTAACTATTTTCACTACTCAGGTGTATGTGATACTATGAATGCCCCTCCCCCCAGCTAATTCTAAGCCAAACTAAGTTGTAGCTGAATTCAGCTAAGATGATGATGTCTGTTTTCCATTAACTATCTTAAAGTGTACTCTTCCTTATGACTCTAATGTCAGCATGTTGGGGGGGAGGAGAACTTATGTTATCAGCAGCTTCACTTTTCTTCATTCCATTGTCGTATGGTTTGATTATAACACATTGAAGTTGACACAATGGCACATGACAACAACAGTATGAACCTGGGGTGTGCACTCTCACCTTATATGACCACACTCCTTATTGCCATTGTGGAACCAAAGGACAAATCTATACTGCTTCTACTGAATATAGCACTGTGCACTTTTCATGCACTTAGGTTCCACCAAAGCAATAAATTGATGTCAGCTTGACTACTCTCTCAGTTTTTTGGTTTTCCTGTGAAAACTTCTGTCTTGGATTTGAATTCCAACAGTTGGCAAGCCAGGCAAGGAGACAAACGTCTCCCAGAGAGATCCCAGATGAAAATAATGTGGCAGAAAGCAAACTTGGTCGGAACTCAATCCTGAGATGGTCTTTGGCATCCATGGCTGGTTCCATGTCTCAGTTTCTAGAAGAGTAGGGACAAGCATATGAATGGGATACCTTGAAAACTTTACAAGGTTTGCAGGTTAGAACTCCTGCACAGAGTAGCAGTTATGAAGAAGAAGGGGGGGAAAGGGGGTAGGGGCCTGAATGCTCTGTGAAGTTAAAGCAGAGAATCACACCCATCAGAGCTCCTGGAGGGGAGAAGATGGGAAGAGAAGAAAGGAGGAGCTGGAAAATTCTGCTGGACTATGTGCATGAATGGACCTACTGCAGGACATGCTTCCACCATGGTGCTGAGATTCTGAGGCTAGCTCCAGTCCAGTCAGGCAGGGCCTGTGGGCTAGCAATCCTTCTTTGATTTGGTAAAGAGTACTGTTTTCCCTAAGTGTTATGGCCTCTAGCTGTAACACAAGCTGAATCCTGTGAGCAAGGGAGAATGACCATTTCTGAGGTCATCCCCTTCTCCCAACTCATCCAATAGGAGTGCAGTGGTGTCAGTGCAGGCAGATCATCCTGACACAGCACACCCACACCTCCAACCTCACCTAGGTCATCCCAACTTTAGGGGCATGTCTGGGGATGGACCAGAGTCCCTGCAGCCTTCCTGTAAAGAGACTAGAAGAGACAAGCAGGAGACTAAAGGCTTCATATTGGACTCATGTTAAATTATAAATTGGTCTCCAAAGAAGAAACAGGTTGCTTTAGCTCTGTTAAATATAAGTGTTAAATCACATGCCTACACATAGCAATATGAACTGTTGTGTTTGCAATCTAAAGAACTCATTGTTTTATTCTATTGATGATATAATGTTAACATGTGATTTTATGTCTCTACTTCAGGAAGTATCCCCACGGTTAGTGTCTCACCCACAGACTCATGGGTTGTCTATTACAGATGCCGAATTGCAAGGTCCTGGATCATCTATTACAATTTTAGTTATTGTCTGCTTGGGTAAGAAACATTGTTCTCAAGGCAGTAATAAAGTTCAAGTGTATTCATTGCCTACTAAAACTAAAGAAATGCAAGCCATTATAGGTATATTAGGTTATTGGAGGCCTTTTATTCAATAGTTAGATCAGATAGTAAATCCTCTGTACCAATTAATGTGAAAAGGGTTGGTTTGGGATTCGACTCATGAAGGTGATCTAGCATTCCAGGAGGCCATATTGGTCCTAACCAGACTCAGGCTTTAGGAAACATAAACCAAGGGCATGAATGTGAATATAAAGTAGCCAATTACCCTGAAGGGTATGATTATGTCTGTGACATTAGCAACATGGCTGGCAAATTCCTGTTGAGACTCTGATCTCAGTTCTGTAAAGAGGAAGAGACCAGATATAGCCTCCTAAAAAATAATTGTGTACAGTGTGTAAAAGTTTGCAACTCGTAGATGAAATCACCAAGGATGCATCTTTTAAGGTGATATAGACAAGTATTCTTACAAAATGATGTGTTTACTTTCAACACCACAGCACTCTGTCATCTAACTCTGCTGAGTGATAAACTCCACTAGATCTTAAACCTAGTTGCATTTACAACAAAGGCTGGTCATCACTGTTGTCTGGTGTTCCCTACTTACGAGTCATATTGCTGAAGGCATGGGGCCAATAACAGAGAATTTGTGGTGTACTGAAGGGATTGCCCAAGGGAATCCTCCAAATGGACAGCTGTGCTGATCCAAATATAATTCTCTGAAGAGACAATTGAGTTTCCTTCTGCATTCATAATTAGATATGCAAAGATTGGTTATAAGAAAGGGAAGTCAACAGTGTTTCAATTATTTTATCTACTGTACGACACCATGATTTCTGACACAAACTATTCCTCCTTTGGTCAGTTCTCCCACTTCTCTACGTCCCTTGGGTTTGGTGTTTTTCTGGCAGGTTTTACAGAGACTCAGATCCATCAGTGAAAGCTCACACACTTGTGGGTGATACAGGCCAGTGTTATAGAGATTGATGAGTGATGTAGCCTGTCAGGTATTGTGCAGCTGGATTCTGTGTCCCAGGAAAGTTAACATCCCAAATGAAAGAACTAACATTGAGCTCCCAGGAGCTTACATGTGTATCTATTAGGGCGGAGCTTACATCCCATCCTAATACTATCTCCTTAATACAGTAAACACTTTATCACACAATAAACAGTTAATCTATGACAAGAAAAGACATTTTGAACAATAAACTTTTCACACTACAGATTACACCCTGGTTTGTCTAGCCTTTAACCTTCATATTTGAAGAATTAACATTCCCATTACAATCATAGTAAGAACTACATTCATGAAAGTATGCAAGCCAACTACTTAATGCTTCACACCTTAATATCCCCATTTTAGTTAATTTGTCCATCCCTATCAGACCAGTACTCTGAAGGAACAAACATATTCTCTTCTCTGAAGAATCTTCTGTTTCCATTGGACCCTTGAGCATCTGCATCTATAAACAAACATAGTCCACAGCAAGTCATCTGGCTGCAGAAATCAACAGAAGACCATAACTTGAAACATCTCTTCATTTTGTTGGGCTCCTGTCAGCTCATGGTTTGTCATGCAAGGCGAGGTAAAAATGAGCATCAGTCTCAAAGTCAGGAGTCCACACTTCTTTCTGTGTTCCAGAGCAGCCGATCCCTTCAGGTACTCTTAGCCACCCCATGGAGCCAAGTCAACAAGCCAAAGGTCCCAAGTCAACAACTCTTCTTTGCTTATCTGTACATCTGTGTGTACTAGATTAATAGTATCAGTGGAGTAGGTCCAAATCTAGCCATTTTTTCTCATTGCTGTCTGCCTCCTTCTTCCACTCCAGGAGACACCAGGGATCACCACAAGTGAATATATGTCAGTTCCTTTAAAAGTCAAGTCCTGTAAATGGGCTCTGATACATATTGAAGACTATAGTCCTTGACATTCTGCAGCAAATGCCTCACATCCTCCTCAATTTCAGCAAGCAAAGTTATGTCATCTCTATAATTAGCAGGTTTTTGAAGAGTATTCCTTGAACCCTGATGTCACATATCTCCTCATAAAGTACAGCCTCCCAAATTATCTGTTCTGCATATACATTGAAATATTGAAGATTTGATTGAAGATCAACATCAAGAAAACAAATATTCTTACCACTGGGCCTATTGGAAGCTTCATGATACATGAAGAAGAGATTGAGATCGTTAACAACTTCAGCTTGCTTGGTTCCACAATCAACACTCTTGACACCAGCAGTCAGAAAATCAAAATATAAATTGCATTGGGAAAGTCTTCTGTGAGCAACCACTCTAGAGTACTGAAAAACAACAATATCAGTCTGGAGACTAAGGTGTGCCTGATCCAGGCCATGATCTTCACCATGACTTGCTATGTGTTAGAAAGCTGGATAATGACTAAGAATGTTAGTAGAAGGATTGATTATTATGAGAAAAAGAATAGACCCCTTTGAGCTGTTGTATTAGAGAAGAGCACTGAACATACTATAGACTACCAAAAGAACAAACAGGACTATCCTGGATAGGATAAAACCAAACTGCTCCCTTTAGGTAAGGATTTTGAAGTTCCATCTCACATATTTTGGGCACTTGTCCAAGAAAGACCAGACCTTGAAAGGGTGGAGGGACAGCCCAGTAGAGGAATACCCAAAACCCAAGATGACATGGATTGACTTCATGACTGGAGAAATGGTATTAGTTCTTTCAGAAACGAGATTGGCCCAGGATAGGACAGAGTTCAGAGGTAATATACATAGAACTATTATGAGTGACAGGCAACTCAACAGTACATAACCACAACTACCACAGTAAAGACCTGCTTCTTTTTTTAGCAATCCATGCAATGTTCAATAGTCTTCTCCAGCAACACAACTCAAAGGCATCAAATCTTCTTTCATCATTATTCACTATCCAGATCTTATAGTGAAGCTTATCCTTTGAGAAGACTATATCCTGGATCAGGTACACCTTAGTCTCTTAACTACTATCATTCATTACTCTTTTGCTCTCTTGAGAGGTGCTTGACAGTAGATCTTTTCCCCATTCCAACTCCTCTTAAGATTTCCTGACTGCTGGTGCCAAAGATGTCGATTGTGGAACCAAGAGAGATGAAATTGTTAACAACCTCAATATTTTTTTTAAATTTATTAATTTATTTTTCATTTCAATGAACATCTACAGAGATTTTGGAATTCCATTTATTCATTGTTGCACCCTTCTCCCCACCCACCCCCTTCCCCTCACTCCGCCTGTTTGCTCCTCTCCTTGAAAAGCAGAAGAAAAACTCCCTCATTGGTACACAATCCCCGCCCCCCACATCCCCCAACCACCATCTTTATCTATCATAATGCTATTCATTGGCTCAGCAGTGAGAATCTTTATTTTCTTGATTTTAAGATGAAATCCACATTAAAAGTTTCAGTCTTTGAACTTATGCAGCAAACTCTTCAAATTCCCCTCACTTTTAGCTAGCGAGGTTGTGCAATCTACATAATGCAGGTTGTTGCTGAATGTTCATCCAAACCTGATTTTACATTCTTCTTCATAAAGTCTATCATCCCAAATGATCTATTCAGCATATAGATTGAAAAGTTATGAAGAAAGGAAACTCCCAAATCACTCTTTTATTGATTTTAAACCATGCATTGTTCCTTTGCTCTGGTAGAGGTTGTTGTTAGGTGTCATCAAGTTGAGTAAATCATATCAACTTTATGAACAAAAGATATTAACCCTGTTCTGTCCTATGTCATCCTCATACTTCTTGACACACAAGAGCCCACTACAGCTGTCACCATGCCATTTCACCTGGTTGAGGATCTTCCTCTCCTTCACTGATCCTCCACTTTTTCCAGCTCCAAGGATAGCCCCTCCTAGCACCATGCCCAAAGTATATGAGGGTAAGCTTCATCATTTTTGCCTCAACAGAGCACTCCAGCTGCACCCTTTCCAAAACATGTATGTTTGTTCTTTTGGCCATCCATAGGATGTTCAGTGCTCTTCTCTAACACCACAGCTCAAAGGGGTCTATTTTTTTTCTGTCATCCTATTCATTGCCTAGCTCTCAGATGGATAGCAAGTAATTGGAAAGACTAAAGCCTGGATCAGACACACCTTAATCCTCAAACTGACATCATTACTCCTCAATAATTTGTAGAGGTCCCTAACTGCAGATTTTTTATCGTTTAATGTGTCTCCTTATTTCCTGACTGCTAGTACAAAGGGTGTTAATTGTGGATCCAAGTAAGAGGAAGCTATTGACAGTTTTAATTTCATCTTTATCCATCCATCATGACACTGTTAATTGGTCCACTGGTAAGAATCTTTGTTTTATTGACATTTAAATGCAACCATACCAAAGGCTGCATTTCTTCATCTTTTACCATAAGTGATTCAAGTCCTCCTCACTTTCAACAAGCACAGTTGTGCCATCCACATAACTCAGGTTATTAATGAGTCCCCCCTTCAATCCTGATGTCACATAACTCTTCAGAGTGCCCAGCTTCTTGAATAATCTCCTCAGTCTGCAGATTGAATAGGTATGAAGAGAGAATAAAACCCTTACATACTCCCTACTCAATTTTAAGCCAAGAAATGTTCCCTTGTTCTTTGCACACATCAAAGTCCTGGTCCAGGCATAGGTTCCACATGAGCACAATCAAGTGCTCTGGGATTCCCATTCTCAATGTCAGCCACAACTTGTGATCCACACAGTCAATAAAGCACAAATATACCTTTTTTTCTGGTATTCTTTACTTTCAGCCAGGATCCATCTGACATCAGCAATGATATTCCTAGTGCCACAGCCTCTTCTAAATCCTGCTTGAACTTCTGGAAGTTGCCTATGTATGTACTGTTCTTGCCGTTTGTGAATGATCTTCAACACTATTTTGCTTGCATGTGATATTAATGTTATTGTTTGATAGTTTCCACATTCAATTGGATGGATCACCTTTCTTGGGATTGGGAACAAATATGGAGTTCTTCCAGTTCATTGGCCAGAGATCCATCCTCCAAATTTTCTGGCATAGACTAGTGAGTGAATCCAAGTCTGCCGCTGTTAATTGAAACAAGGCAATTGGAATTACATTGATTCTTGGGGCCCTAATTTTTTTTGCCAATGCCTTCAATGCAGTGTCTATTTCCTCTGTCATTACCACTTTCTCCTGGTCATATGATACTTCCTGAAATTTTTCAGTATCAATCAGTTCTTCTTGGTACAGCGATTCTGTGTATTCCCTCTATCTTCTTTTGATGCTTTCTGTGTCATTCAATATATTGCCCAGAGTATCTTTCAATATTGCAACTCAAAGCTTAAATTCAGTTCTTCAGTTCTCTCAGCTTAAGAAATTCAAAATGAGTTCTTCCCTTTTTATTCTCCAATTCCAGTTCTCTGCACATTCCATTATAATACTTTGCTTTGTCCTCTGAGCTTCCCTTGAAAATCATCTGTTAGCTCTTTCACATTCCACACATTTTCCTTTTGTTTGGGCTTCTTGACACTCTAGTGTAATCTTTAGAGTCTCTTCTGATATCCATTTCTATCTTTCCTTTCTCCTCTGGTTTTGTAATGACATATTGCTTTCTTAATGAATGAAATTCTTGATATTATCCCACAACTTATCTGGTCTTCAGTTGTTCGTGATAATTCTTCAAACCTTATGAAGACCATGAAATTCAGATGGAATTGATTCAAGATCATCTTGATTCTTTTTTCATATATTGGTGTAGGCTAATTTGAATTTTCTTTGGCCTTAATTTGAACTTGCATATGAGTAATTGATGATCTGACCCACAGTAAGCCCCACACCTAGTTTTGACTGCCAATAATGTGTTTCTCCAATGATTTTTCCCACAAATGTAAACTGATTCCTATGACACCAATCAGGTGAGTGAGATCCATGTGTAAAGTTGTCATTTATGTCTTTTAATAAAGGTATTTGCAATGAATAAATCATTATAAATAAAAAATTCAATCATTCTGTTTCTAGGCTAATTTTATCACCAAGCCCACATTTTCCAACTACTATTCCTTTTTCATTGTTTCATACTTTTGTATTCCTGTCACCAATTATTATTAACACATTCTGAATGCATGTTCAGTCTATTTTAGACTGTAATATGTGTTAAAAAATTCTCAATTTCTTCTTTTTTGGCTATAGGAGTATATATTTGAATACTAATCATATTAATGAGTCTTCCTTGTATGTGTATGGATATTATTATGTCACTCACAACACTGTATTTTAGAATAAAAATGGTATATTTTAGAATAAAAATGGATATTTACTTTTTCACTATGAATGCAACACCATCTTTTTTGTGTTGTCCCCCTGCCCACCCCTGCATAGTATACCATATGATTATCTAATCCAAAGTGGCCAAAGCTGGTCCATCTCATCTCACTAATGCTTAGTATGTCAATACTCATGAGTTCCATTTCTTTTTCTAATAATTTCCAGTTTTCCAACACTCAAGCTACATATATTCCAAGTTTCAACTATTAAATGATGTTTGTTATTGTTTTCCCTCATTTTAACTATCTTAAATCTGTGTGCTCTACCACTACATTACTATAACTATCCTCTTCCTTTAGTGTTCAGAGGGTTTTCAAGGCTTATTATTTAGTAAGTAGATAGTCCATAATCAGGGAACTCCATCAAAACCTGTCTACCACAGGTAACCCTTATAACATTTGACACACTAGTGGCACCGTTTTCAGTATCACAGCAACTCCAAATTATCTTAGTACAGCAGACAGACAAGTGCTGTACCACTTAGAACAATGTTCTTGCCAAACACAATTAACACCAACCAACTTTTACATACAAAGACCTGCCCACCAGGTCTTGATTGATTAAACAAGACTCTTCCAGCCCACAGATGATTGTTAACAAAATTTTTAAAAAATGACTAATCAGCTTATACTTGATTTTTTTACCCCTGTTCTTAACAGTGATTGCTAAATAGCAAGCACTCTTTTTTAACTTTTATTTTATACTGGATTACTTACAAAGTTCATATACATTGTTTTTCACACTAGATCTTTCCACTTTCCTTTCCCCAACCATCCCTCCACCTATCAAATTGTGCAACCCTATGATTAAGTGCTCCCTCCCATAACTAAACCCACGCCCCAGCCCCACCCTCACACCTCTGCTCCCTGTAACCCTTCTTGGACCATCCTACTGATTCTATAATAATGGTCTTATACAGTAATTGTCTTTATAAGACTGAGTTAATTAACTTATCATAAAGCTCTCCATCCCCTCCCAAGTTAGGTAGTAATATACAAAATCAGCTCCTGTGTGCTGCATAGTATTTCATAGTGTGAAGAGAAGGCCTCATCCACGGGATAAAGAGACTGCCAAATACAGCCAGAAATGCACAATATGAAGAGGATAAAATTGATGAATGAGACCTTCTAAAGATTAAATCTTTTTCCTCATCAAAAACTTTTAAATACATAAAAAGAAAATCTACTGACTGGAACAAACATCTTCAATACTATCTCAGACAAAAGGTCTCATAACAAAAGTTTACAGAATACTCCTGGGCCTCCAGAAGAAAAAGATTGATAATCCAATTAAAAATGGGAGTCATAGAAAGACTTTTCACAGAGGACATTCGGATGACCAATAGATACATAAAGAAATGCTCAAAATCACTGGCAGTAAGAGAGATGTAAATCAAAACCACAATGAGATCTTACCCAAGTAACAGTGGCAAAGTTTAGCAGGGAAACAAGTAATAAATGTTGGAGAGGATGTCGTGAGATAGGAACTCTTACACAGTGTTAGTGGCATTGTAAAATGGTTCAAGTACTCTGGAAGGCAATTTGTTGTTTCCTCAGAAATTTGAAGATAGAAATTCCATATGACCCAGCTATTCCACTGCTTAGAATATATATGCTAAGAAAATTAGAACTGAGACACAAATAAAGACTTGTTTGTAACAGCATTATTCACCATCTCAGGAACATGGAAGCAGCCCAGATGTCCAACCACAATGGGATAGATTGAGAATTATGGTACATTATACTTGCTTTTTAACAAAATAAAAAATGCCCAGACTTTTCACACTTAAATTTCTAGTAAATGAACAAAGCAACTTACCCTCCAGAATCCAACTGTTCCAAGTTGGTAGATGGAGTGTTTCCCCAATTAGATATAATATCTATGTCAGTAATACATTCAGGTAAAGAAGGTGCAACTACTTCATACAATATAAGAGTATATTTTGCAATTATCATCCAGACTTTCACTTTAATCCCAACTATTGCTGTATTCCTTTATCCTTACAACTTTAGGTCCTTTCAAAATTTTGTCGACAGATTTGAGGATTAAAGTACATTGGGCTTCTATATACATAAGGCCCAATATTTCTTCTCCTCCTCCAGGCCATTTAAACCCACACGTGTGCATATGGCCTCTGGGCCCCCGCTGGTGGTTGGATATGAATACTCTGGCTTCCTGTCAACCCATACCTTGAACAACTAGCTGAGGTTTTGTGTTCAGTGATTCAAGGTAGGTCCTCATTATTAATTACCTCATAGTTAAGATGAATACAACCAATTAGTTTAGGCCTTCTTTATGTTGGAGAGCAAAGGGAGACTTTATTGGCCCACCCAACCTCCTGTAGTGCTGCTGTCTTATGATCGTTGGCCCAACTCCATCAATGTCTGCTATATTTATTCCATTCCTGAATAACCATCTCAAAATATTCACCCTCATTAGGCAAATCTTTCCCTTATAGTGTCCTCCAATTTGCCTATAGATTACTCTGAGATTCCTTGTATCCCTAAAAACCATAAAGGTAATTCATTCCAATAGAACTGACACAGATTCTTGAATTGCTGCTTTGTTTTCCAGTAACATAGGTACATGAGGTTCTCATTTTGGAAGAGCCTTCATGATTACCATTTCTGCTTTGGCATTTATAAGGGTTTTACTCATTGGATGAATGTCCTTAGTGCCATAAAGTCATTCCAACATGGCTTAAATAGCCAGAAAGAACATCAACTGCTTTCTCTAGAGTGTTCCATTTGTTATTTAAGTGGACAGAGAGTTAGTTTCCTAAAAGATAAACAAATCTAAACACATATCTCATCCAAACTATCAAAATAATTATCTCTTATGGTTGATCTATTGTGGGACTGAATCTTACAATATCTTTCCTGTTTTAAAGAGGGTTGTAGGTCTTGTATTAACCTGAACATACTCCTTCTTCCTTCTACATTCAAACCCATAGATACTGCCTTAAATTTCCCACTCTGACAATCATTTTAGTAATTATTTCCTAGAAAGGTGTTAATAACAAATTTTTATGCATTTCCTCTATGCCATATCCTTTGATTATAATAGTTTCTTGATCCTGCGAAACTGTCTCCTGGACTACTGCTATAGTGATCACGTATCAGTGGAATATTTTCAGTTGATACCGTATAGTTTTTTGGTGTTTTTTTTTTCTTTCCAGATAGACCCAGAGGTTAAGGGGCATGATTCTGTCTTGGTAGGACTTAGTTGAGTGTTGAGATCAGCCATCTTAGTTCTTATGTTCTTTCTCCTTGCATTTGCTGCCAGTACAGATTTCAGAAATGGAGTAATTGTAAGTTTTGGTCTTTTCTCTATCACTCTATTTCTGTTTGCACCCAATCTAGGTTCTCAGGAGTTAGCTCACTAACTTCATATCCTATGAGTAACTTAGTTTGGGTACTTGACTAGAACATAAGAATTGCATTAATCAATAAATGTTTCTTATTCCATCCTGAGACAAAAGGTTTACCATTCTTTTGTTTACTCCCTTTTCTCCAAGGCCACATGTTACAGGAAATCTGCCTTTGCAGTGAGTGCTGCTTCTTATACCAATAGCATTCTGTTATTGGTAGTAGAGCTCTGATGATGGCCTAGTGGCAAGAAGCTGTGCTGAAATCTCAAAGGCACACAGTTTGAATCCCACCAGCTGCTCCATGGGAGAAGAATGGGCTATCTCTTTCCATGCAGTTAACTGCCTCTGAAAAGCCTCAGGAGGGTCAGCTATGGGTCAGTTCTGATTTAATAGTACACCATCACCACCACTACAACAACCACAAGGTTTAGTTGCAAACCAATTAAAAGAATGAGGAAGTCAACAGCGTTCCAAATGTTTGGCTTGCTGTACAACTCCATGATTTGTAATATTAACTGCTCCTTCTTTGTTCAATTGCCAAACTCCTTTAGGTCCCTTCAATTCAGTGTTTCACTGCGATGTCTCACAGAAATTCATATCTGTCAAGGGAATGACCATTCTCTGCAATACCAGCCTGGGTAATGCAGGCTGGTTAGTGACTGGTGAATGATGTAGACAGTGAGTTGCAGTGCAACTGGATTCTGTGTCCCAGGGAAGTGAGTGTATCAAAAGAGAGAGCTAGTATTGACTTGTCATTAATTTATAAAAAAGCCTCTGGAAGATAGAAGTGACACACAGAATCACTGTACAAAAAGAACAGGATGACACAGAACGATTTCATGAAGTAGCATATGACAAAGAACCAGTCATAATAAACAAAGAAGTTTAAGCTACTTTGAAAGAATTAGTAAAAATAAAGCCCCAGGAACTGATGAAATAACAATTGCCATATTTCAATAAACTTACCAGCTTGTGACAAGAAATCTGGAGGGCAGCTACCTGACCAATTGACTAGAATAGATTCATCTTTATTTCCTTTCCCCCAAACAGTAATCTAATAGAATATGTAAATTATCAAACAATATCACTAATATCACATACAAGAAAAATCTTACTCAAGATTATATAAAAAAAAAAAAATACCAGAACAGTACCTCAACAGAGAATTGCCAGAAAAAGAAGTTGTGTGTTTAGAAGGGACTGTGACACTGGGAATATTGTTGATGTCAGATGGATCTTGGCTGAAAGCAGAGAGTACCAGAGATATATCTACTTGTGTTTATTGACAATACAAAGGCATTTGACTGTGTGGATCACAGCAAAGTATGGATTATATTGAGAAGAATGGGAATCCCAAAACACATGATTATCTTTCTATAATGTGGTAATAAATATTTTTGTGAGTGGAGCTACTACAATTTCTGAAATGAAAAATGAATCACACTGCTAGGTATTATATATTATTCCTACATCTGCTGCCGTAAGACTGCCATGAGAGATATCCCCTGCCAATAATAGTACCTGGGTCTTACTATCTGGAGCAGTGGTAAATTCCAGATGCATCAGCTTTGGGCTATTTCCCTGTCTCTTACGTAAATTATTTTGTACATCACTTTACCTGGGAATATACCCTACAACAAGTTTTATAATGATGCAGGAGCAAGAAAAGTCTTCTCTCTCCTTGGGATATGCCTGCCATATGAGATAATCCAGGAAAACGCTCTACAATTAACATATAACTAGTGTAGGCTTCCCCCTGATGTGTAGAAAAGAGCCAATCCTATTTTCCAATGGCTAAATTATCTCCTATCAGCATGGTAATATATTATGTTTTCTATTCTTAGCCTCTTACAATAGAGACTTTCCAAACGTGATGTCTCTTCAAAGAGTAGTCCTTTCTATCAATATGGCCAAATTATATGAGGTGAAGTTTTGTCATGAGAAGGTGGAAGGTCAGCAAAAGATCAGAAGACTCTTAAACCAGATGGGCTGACACAGTGACTGCAGCAATAGGCTCAAATATGTCAGAGATAATGAGGATGGCACAGGATATGACAGGGTTCAGCTCTGTTGTTTAGATCATAGGGTTGCTATAAATTGAACTCTACTTGATGGTAACTAACAACAACAATATGACAGTGGCTAATGGTTATAGAAGAAGAATTGATACCTGTAAGTTGTGTTGAAGATGAGTACTGAATAGACTGTCTAAAGAACAAACAAATGTGTTTTAGAGAAGTTGCAGTCAGGGTACTCCTTAGGGTCTAGGATGGGGAAACTTGGTCTTACATACATCGGGCTAGTTGTTAGGAAGGGTCAGTCCCTAGAAAAAGACATCATGCTTGTAAAGGTAGAAGGTCAGTGAAAGCAGAAGGCCTTCATCAATATGGATTGACATATAGGCTATTGTAACGAGCTCAAGCATAACAGAGCTAGTGAGAATGACACTGGATAGGGAAGACAGGGTTCAGGTCTGTTATTCACAGTATCACTAAAAGTCATGGTTGATTCAAAGGCATCTAAAATCATCAACAACAATGCTTATCAGTTATATTTTGCTGTAGTCTTTACTGTTGCTGTGGCATCCTTTGTCAACTCTGAAACATCTGTGCTCAAGGGATATCACAGAAGATTGGTGGAGAGTTTGTGAGAGCCATTTAATTGTATTCTTCCTTCCTTATAACTCTGCTGGCAGCTTGGGGATTAATGCTATTGGACAGGTCACGTTCATTTCTCCCATTGTCAAATGGTTTGATTATCACCTAACTTGTATAAGCCTAGGACTACATAGTTTAGATCTATGTGACCATGGGATAAGGCACAGATCTACATGACCATTCTCCTTACTGGACGTCATTGTGGAGCCAAAGAACAAAGCCAAAATACCACCTCCAGATACAATGTTGTTCATTTTTTAATGTATATACGTTCCTCTAAACCAAGAAATTGATATCTTTCAACTTGACTCATGCTAAGTTTTGTACTCTTTCTGCAAACACTTGTGCTACTGCGGTACTTCTGTTCCTGAATTTTAACTGCAAAACCAGGGAATCCCTCTCTTCTTTTGAATATTAGTATGTCCCTTTGACCTGAGGAGGAGTAAGAGTTATAAGAAGAAATTACATGGTACATGGAGGGTGAGAAGCATGAATGTAGAAAAACTGGACATTGTAAAGAAAGAAATGGAACACATAAATATTGAGTCTCAGTGAAATGAGAAGGATTGGCATGGGGCATTTTGAATCCCATGATCATATGATCTATCGTGATGGAGATGAAAAGGTGAGAAAAAAACCGAGGTCACTTTCATAGTTAAAAAGGCCATTTCTAGATTCATCTTGAAATATAATATTGTGAGTGACAGAATAATATCAATACGCATACAAGGAAGACCTACCTGTTAATACCACTATCATTCAAATATATGCACCTACAACCAGAGCCAAAGAGGAGGAAATAGACTATTTATATCAACTGTTGCAGTCAGAAATTGATCAAACCTGCAACCAAGATGCTTTAATAATAATGAGTGACTGGAACGCAAAAGTTGGGAATTAGAAAAAAAAATGTATAAAAATAAAAACTTGAAAAGGCAAAAAAAAAAAGTTGGGAATTAGGAGAAGGATCAGGATTTGGAAAATATGGAGTTGGTGACAAAAAAGAGGCTGGGGATAGAATTCTATACAATGATTTATTCATAGCAAATACCTTTAATAAGAAACATAAATTCAGCCTACACACATGGATTTCACTTGATGGGATGCACAGGAATCAGACTGATTACATCTGTGGAAGGAACGGTTGGAGAAGTTCAATATCAGCAGTAATAAATAGTCCAGGTGCTAATTATGGAACAGACTATCAACTGCTCGTATGCAAGTTCAAATTAAAACTAAAAAATGTTAAATCATATCCACAAGAGTAAAAATTTCACCTTGAGTCTATCTTTCAGAAATTTAAAAATCAGCTCAGGAATAGGTTTGAGGTCTTGAACATTAATGAATGAAGACCAGATAAGCTGTGGGAAGATATCGAGAATATCATTTATGCAAAGTTATTACTAAGAAGGAAGAAAATGTATGTCAGAGGAGACTCTGAATATTACACTAGAACACTGAGAGGCCAAAGCAAAAAGTAGAAATGAAGAAGTTAAGGAGCTAAACAGAAGATTCAAAGGGCTGCTCAGAAGACAAGGCAAAATATTATCATTGAAATGTGCAAGAAGCTGGAGTAAGAAAATCAAAAGGGCCAAACTCACTCAGCATTTCTTAAGCTGAAAGCACTAAAGAATAAATTCAAGCCATGAGTTGCAATGCTTGAGAATGCTATGTGCAGAACATTGAATAATTCAAGAAGGATTAAAAGTGGATGGAAGAAGTATACAGTCAATTGTACCAAAAAGAATTGGCTGACACAGAAGAATTTCAAGAAACAGCATATGATCAAGAGGCAATGGTGATGAAGGAGGAAGTTCAGGCTGCTCTGAAGGACTTGGCAAAAAAAATAAAGCCCCAGGAATTGATGGAATTTCAATTGATGTATTTCCACAAACAGATGCTGCCCTGCATGTACTCACCAAGTTGTGCCAAGAAATCTGGAGGACAACTATCTGGCCAACTGACTGGAAGAGATTCATATTTATTCCTATTCAAAAATAAGATGACCTAACAGATTATGGAAATTATCATACAATATCACTAATATTACACACTAGTAAAATCCTGCTGAAGATTATCTAGAAACAACCAAAATAGTACATTGACAGAGAACTACCAGAAATACAGGCTGGATTTAGAAGAGGTAGTGGCACTAGGGACATTATTTTCAATGTCAGATAGGTCTTGGCAGAAAGCAGAGAGTACAAGAAGAATGTCTACCTGTGTTTTAGTGACTATGCAAAGCCATTTGACTGTGTGGATCACAATAAATTGTGGATAACCTTGAGGAAAATGGGAATCTCAGAACACTTGATAGTTCTTTCTTAAATTTTTTTTTTCATTAATTTGCTACTTATTCCATTTCAATGAATCACTTGTAAGGAAAAGAACAGCTTAAGACAGAAGACAAGTTACATTTTTGCCATTCCTTTCTTGAGAGCAAGAGAATCAATACCAATCTATTTCCCTGGTTTAAGCCTAATTATTTGCCTTAAAACAAGAAACTTGAACATCTATGTCAGGTCCTTGACATTTCAAAACAAATGAAATATAATCATTCTTATATGAAACCTATACTTTGACCAAGCAATAGTCCTCAGAACAGAGCAAGGTAATGCTGCATGGTTCAAAATCAGGAAAGGAGTGTCAGGGATGCATCCTGTCCCTGTCCATTTTCAGTCTGTAGGCAGTGCAGATTATTCGGAAAGGAGGGCTCTATGAGGAGGAGAGTGGCATCAAGAATGGAGGAAGTCTCATTAACAACCTACAATATGCAGATGACACAATTGTTGACACTGAAGACCTGAAACATTTGCTGCAAAAGATCAAAGACTGTAGTTTTCAATATGTCAAGAAGATGAAGATTCTCACCACTGAGCCAACTGGCAGCAGCATATTAGATGGAGAAGATATTGAGGTTGTTACCAATTAGAGATTTCTCAGCTCCACAATCAACTTTCAACACCAGTAGTCAGGAAATCAAAAGATGAATTACATTGGGAAAATCTGCTGTCATAGACTTCTCCAGAGTGCTGAAGATCAATGATGTCAGTCTTGATACAAAGGTGTGCCTAATCCAGGCCATGGTCTTCTTAATTACTTGTTATGCTTCAGAGAGTTGAACAATGACTAAGGATGACAGAAGAAGAATAGATGCCTTCGAGTTGTGGTGATAGATAAAAGTCTTGGACGTACCATGTACTGCCTAGAAAACAAATAGGTCTGTCATGGAGCGGGTGAAACCAAGTCTTTTCTTGGAGGCTAGGATTTTGAAGCTCCACCTCACTTACTTTGGGCATCTAGTCAGGAGAGGTTGGGCCTTGCAGAAGGACATCATCATGCTCAGAAGAGTAGATGGACTGTGCAGGAGAGAGATACCCAGGATGAGATGGATTGATACCGTAACTGGGACAATGAGCATTTGTGTGGCAGAATTAGTAAGACAGTCTCAGGACAGGGAAGAGTTCATAACTGCTGTACTTAAGGATCATTATACATCGAAGATGACTCAATAGCACAAAACAGCAATAACATACTAAGACAGGTTTTGGAAGCAGGAGTAGCATCCACTTCCTAAATAGCATGCCTCCGGAACGATGAACTTTGCTAAATGTGAATAATTGTAGAGGGGCTTCGGACCTTTTAGGGTCATTATGAGTCATGCTTAACATGAAGGCAATCAAAGACAATAAAAACTTTGACCTGAGTCTCTTTACCTGTGTTCTATTATCCTCCACATTGGCCACATTTCTTTTCCCTTTCTACTCCACAACTCAGAACAATTCATTATAATATTATTCAGTTTGTTAATTTTCTCACTTAATGAGTAAGACAAAAATGAGAATGCTGATTAGAACCAGCTTCTAATGTTGGGGGAATTTACTCAATGATAATGTCAATAGTGCCTATACTCAAGTGACTCCTCAGAGAATAAGTTAGGGGTTTTTTTTGAAATGTAGGAACCAAATACAATGATAGTCTAAAAGAGATAATGTACTTTAAAGATTTGCTTTGAAATATATTATCTTTTACTACTTTATTTTAAATAGTCTTATTTTAAAGACTCATTTGGAAACCAATAAAGAGATAAGTGATAGAAGGATATAAATTATTACAGAAGATGAGTTATGGTTTCAGAAGTTTACAGACACTGCCCAGAAAATATTATGCAAGAAAAATACAGGGTAATAATGGGATAACTATAGATTGTAGATAAAATATGAAAGCCTGAAATTTCAAAATATTTTTATCTAATTATGAAGGCACTGGTAGATATTCCATTTTTTACGATATTTTTAAATTTTATATTTGTTTGCTAACAAAGTTCACATACATTGTGTTTCACACTATTCTTCATTTCTATTATGTTTCTTAAAATCATTCCCATGTGTTTTTGTGGTTGTTATGTGACATCGAGTCACTTCCGATTCATAGTGACCCTATGTACAAGAGCCTAAAACCCTGCTCTATCCTGTGCCAACCTCATTGTCTCTGACACACTTGCTCTCACTACCCCAATCACTGAATCGATCTATCTTATTGAGGGTCTTCCTCTCTGTGCTATCCCTCCACTCTCCCAAACATGATGTCCCTCTCCAAGGACCAGTCCCTCCTTGTAACATGCCCAAAGTATGTCAGACGAAGAAGCTTCAGAATCCTTGACTCCAGGGAACATTCTGGCTTTACCCTCTTCAGTTCAAACCAGTTAGTACTCCTAGCAGTCCATGGTATTTGCAACACTCTTCTCCAGCACCACAGCTCAAAGGTATCAATTCTCTTTGTATTATCCCTAGTCACTGTGCCACTCTCCAATGCAAAGCATGCAATTGTGACGTGTATTATGCTTTATAAAATCATCACCGTTTGAACCATGCACATCATTACCTGATCTTTTCATTATCTGATCTTATTCTGTATCATTATGAGTGATACAATTGGAGTTTCATATTATAAATTATTTTCCAGTAAATGGGGTTTAGGATAAATTTAGCTTGAAGGTGAATATACATCAGGAGAGTGTTTCTAGGTAGGAATACACAGAAATTATTTTTTTATTTAAAAACATATAAATTACAAATCTCTGTGTGTAAGGTTTGATGATTACATGTGCACAAACTCACTCTCTGGAATTATTGTGCTCTTCCTTTTGTTAGTTTTGTGAGTAGCAAATAATTTTTTTTTTTTTTTGCTAGAAGAACTGATGCCTTTGAGTTGTGCTGGAGAAGAGTTTTGAACATACGATGGACCACCAGGAGAACAAACAGTTTAATTTAAAGAGGTTTAAATAAGTATCTCCTTAGAAGCAAGGATTTTGAAGCTTTGTCTCACATCCTTTGGGCACATGGCTAGAAGGGACTGGTCCTTGGAGAAGGAGATCATGCTCGGGAGGGTAGAGGGACAGCACAGGAAAGGAAGACCCCAGATGAGATGGACAGACACAGTGACTGGGGAAATAGGATTAGATGTGTCAGAGTCGGTTAGACTAGCTCAAGGTAGGGCAGAGTTCGGAGCTATTGTATGTAGCATCTATGAGTAACAGGTAAATGGATGGCATTTAACAACAACAGTAGCAAATACTTAAATTATTTGATGATCATTTATAGCTGAGTAATCTACAGCATGAGTCTTGGGTGTGGTTGGAGCACGCTGGGGTCTGGACAAAAGAGTGAGGGGAGCAGGATTGATAAAGGACAAGGAGTACTCTTCTAGTCATGTCCCACCCAAATGCTGAGTTTGTCTTCCATGGCTTCTTGCTCTGTGTGGTGGGGACAGGGCGGTGGGCTTAGAGAAAGGAAGGAAATATAAATAGCTTTGAGTGCAACACCATCACTATAAGATAGACTTGAAGGTAGTTTTGTGAGTGCCTCAAGACTCCATGCCTAGAGAGAGATGAAGGGCAAGGTTTAGCTTCCTTGCGGGAAGTAGGGAGACCTTAGTGGAGGGCAAGGGGCCAGAAGTCAAACTTACTCATCCAGGAAAGGGAGTTGGAAGAGTGTAAGGAACAGTGAAAATGCTCATTGCCGATGGTGAGGACCTGTCCATCAGGCAGCTCGTAGTTCGTCTCCAAGGAGAATGAGGAAGGCCACCATAGGCCATCTCCTTCTTGAAGTCCACAGCAATGTAACAGAGTTGCTCCTTGTTATTTCCTGCTCAGCCATGGTGGTGAAACTGTATCTGCAATTGGTGAGGATCTTCTTGAGGCAATCTGTGAAGTCCAGGCCAGCCAGGTTCAGAAAAAAAATGGAGTGGGGTAGGGCATACTGATTTTCCTCATCTGTTAAACAGAAATAGGATTTGCTCACTGACTCATTGCCATTGAGGCAGAACTGATTCCTGAATCTGGACTGGATTTTCTGAGGCTGTAAGGAGATTCCTCATCCCACTGAGCAAGTGGTGGATTTGAACTGCTAGAAAGGCACCATCCTTGGTTTATCATAGCAACTCTCTCCAGGTTATGACACTAGGGCTCCCTATAATGAGATTTTTGCCTTCTTTTATTTATTTATTTTTTTAAAATGATAACCATATGTGTAGTCAGACACTTTATTCTGGATAGGTTAGAGACTGCAAGCCCCATTAATCAAAGCAAACAATGAATTGCCGATTTAGGAGATGAAGGAAAACATTTGAATTTACCCAGGCTGCTTTTCAAATACTTAGTAGATCAGCTTTTAGGCAACTGAGAATGTGTTTTATAAGTCAGGATGTTGTTGCTGTTGGTATGTGCAATCAAGTCGCCTATGATTCATAGCGACCCTATGTACAACAGCCCTAAACCCTGCTCTATCCTGTCCCAATATCATTGCCTCTGACACACCTACCTCCATTACTCCAGTCCCTGAATCAATCCATCTAGAGGCTCTTCCTCTCCTGCACTGTCCTTCCACCCTCCCAAGAATGACGTCCCTCTCCAAGGACTGGACCCTCCTTGCAATATGTCCAAAGTATGTCAGATGAAGCTTCAGTTTCCTTGCTTCCAAGGAGCAGCCTGGTTTAACCCTCTCTAGTGACGAATCTGTTTGGTCTCTTAGCAGTCCATGGTATATTCAATATTCTTCTCCAGCACCACACCTCAAAGGCATCAATTCTCCTTCTATCATCCCTAGTCATTGTCCATCTCTTTGACGCATAACAACAAAACATGAATGTGGTGACAGAAATGATGCTGGAGATAGAATGATAGAATTTTGCACAATTTATTCATTGCAAATACATTTTATAAGTATATCAACTGTGAAAACTAGTATAGGTGCTGATTGTAGAACAGGCAATCAACTACTCATAGACAAGTTCAAGCTGAAGCTAAGAAAAATTAAAATGAAATAAAATCCACAGGAACCAAAATATGACCTTGAGTTCACCTCACCTGAATTTCAAAGCCATTTCAGGAACAAGTTAGAGGCCTTGAACACTAAAGGGAGAAGAGCAGATGAGTTGTGGGAAGATATTAAGAATATCATCCAGGAAAAACGTAAAAGATCATTACAAAGACAGAGGAGGTAGAAAAGATCAAAATAGATGTCAGAGGAGACTCTGAGTATTGCACTAGAGTGCCAAGAACCCAAAGCAAAGGTAAGAAATCAAGATATTAAGGAGCTGAACAGATTTCAAAGAGCAGCATGAAACGACAAAGTAAGTATTATAATGAAATGTGCCAAGAGCTGGAGTCAGAACATCAATTCGGCTGAACTAGCTCAGCATTTCTTAAGCTCAAGGAACTTAAGAACAAATCAGGATATATATAAATATAAATATATACATACACGTACACATAAATATAAATATAAATACTAAAATAACACAGGAGGACTAAACAGCTTATGTTTAAAAAAAAGAATATGATCCATACCAGAAAATATAATAGTTCCAAAAAACAAGTAATTCCCATGCTTCAACTAATCACTAAGACTTCTTTTGAATTTTACTCTCACATGGGTTTCATAAGCTAATCCTTTTGATTGTTCTAGGGTAGTGAATGCAAAGACCATGGACTGTATCAGGCACACCTTAGTCTCCAGAGTGACATCATTGCTCTTAAGTACTTAACAGATCTCTAGCAACAGACTTTCCTATCACAATACATATTTTGATTTTCTGGATGCTGGTGCCAAGAGTGCTGACTGTGTTAACTAAAGCTGTTAACAGTCTAGATGTCTTCACCATCCATCATGATGCTGCCATTTGGTCCAATGGTGAGAATCTTTGTTTTCTTGATATTGAGCTTCAATCCATAATGAAGGCTGCGGTCCTTAACCTTATGTAGCAAGTGCTTCAGGTCCTCCTCAGTTTCAGCAAGCAGGGTTGTGTCATCTGCATTACTCAGATTGTTGATGAATCTTTCTCCAATCCTGATGCCACATTTCTCTTCAGAGAGCCTAGCCTCCTGGATAATCTGTTCTACGTAAAGATTGAAAAAGTATGCTGACTGCAGAACAGACCATAAACTACTCTTATGCAAGTTTAAGCTGAAATCTAAGGTAAATTAAGTCAAATCCATGGGAACCAAAATATTACCTTGAGTCTATTTCACCTGAATTTCAAAACTATCTCAGAAACAGATGTGAGGCCTTGAACACCAATGAGCAAAGACCAGATGAGCCGTGGGAGGATATCAAGAATATAATCCAGGAAGAGTGCAAAAGATCATTACAGAGACAGAGAAGTAAGAAAAGACCAAAATGGATGTCAGAAGAGACTCTGAATATTTCACTAGAGCACAGAGAAGCCAAAGCAGAGGGAAGAATTCAAGATACTAAAGAGCTGATCAGAAGATTTCAAAAGGCAGTGCAGGAGGACAAAGTAATATATTACAATGAAATGTGCAAGGAGTTGGAGTCAGAAAATCAAAAGGGCCGAACTCACTCAGCATTTCTTAAGCTCAAAGAACTGAAGAGCAAATTCAAACCTCAAGTTGCAATACTTAAGGATGCTTTTGGCAGAATATACTTAAGGACTAATAAACTAGGCTTGAATATAATCTCAGTGACAGTACTAAATTATATTAAGAAACTCTTCTTATGGTGAATGCTTTCCTAGGGGATGTTTTCAGTCCATCTTCTGGTTCTTTTTTTTTTTAAAGTTTAATGAAAATATACAGAGATTTTGGATTTCTACTCATTCATTGTTGCATTTTTCTCCCTGCTCCACCCCTCTCCCCCAGTTCCTTCTTCTCTTTGAAACATAAAAGAAAAATTCCTTCATTGATATATAATACCCCCTTGAGTACGCTCCACTATGCAACCTCCATTTGGGACTCTTATCATAACGAAAATACCCTATCATATATCGCTAGTAAACTGTTCTCTCCCTCATCTGTTTCAATGCAGTGTACATAATTTATCCCGTTTTTCTCAGTCTCTAATTCTTAATCCACTAATGCAAACTGATACCATCACCACCTGGTTCAGTGCAAAGTTCATGTATTTTTCTCTTTCCTACTACTTAATCTAAATGCATTCCCAGATCACTGCTCTTCTCTCTGGGAAAGAATGCATTTTGATATATTAGCTATTGAGCTCTAAGGATTGTTCTTTTTCTGCTACTAAAGGTGCTTCCTTGGGATTAGCACTGCCTAGCAATGGACACATCCTCCTCTTTTCGTCCTAAAAGAAGTCATTGAAGTAAATGTATTTTCCAAATTGAATGCTGAAGAAAATGATGTATTGTCTCTTTAGGGTTACTTTGCAATTGATAAATGAGTAATATGAAGGCGGAATAGTATAATAAGACTTTTTTAAAAGACACAAGAAAATTAGGACTATTTTTGAGATTTTGTACTTCTAGATGATTTTGAAATGGATAGAACTGTGTTCCTCAAAAATATTTGTCAAGTTAACTAAAAGTGGGGTTCCCCCGTATTATTTAATTATCTTCCATTTTCAGATATGATATAATTACCCTCCTTTTTGTGATCCCATGTAATTATATGTTAATCCTGACCTCTAGCTTGTTAATGAGGTAAGATTAGAAGTAGTTATATATTAAAGATGCAGGATTATAAATTTTGTTTGAGTCAATCTCTTTCAAAATAGAAAAGATATTGAAGAAGTGAGCCAAAGTAGAAAACCTTCGGTACCTTCAGAAAGAAGAGCCAAGAATGATCTTAACTGTTTGTCCCATGGTCCTGGGCTGAGACCACCTTAACTTGGAGAAAGATTTAAGCCAAGACGTATGAAGAGCTCCTAGGGGCAATGAACCAACGGATGCTGAAAGAGACAAAGACTTTCCCCAAGGCTGATAGAAAGAAAAAGTTTCCCTCTACTGATGGCACCCTTCAATTGGACTGACTTCTAACTTCCTAAATCTGAGAATAATACTGAGAATAAATTTCAGTTTATTAAAGTTATCCAATGTGGTATTTCTGTTAAACTAGTACTAGATAACTAAGGTAGAAATATTTATGTATTTCTAATAACTAAGGTAGAAATATTTATGTATTCCTAATAACTGGCCCACAAACCTTTGCTCTGAGCCTCTGGATCCCTAGTGAGGCCTTGCCTTCCTTTTTTGTTGCCTATGGTCTTCTGCACCCATGATTTCTAATAATATTTTCCAAAACCCCAAGATTCTAAAGAACATGTTGCCATTTAGTCAATTGTGACTCATGACTCTGTAGGGTAGAACAGGAGTTCATTATAGGGCTACCAATATGAAAATCTTTATGAAAACAAGCTGCCACATCTCTGCCTGGAAAAACTGGTAGTTTCAAGTCCCAGACTTTTTTGTTTAGCAGACAGTCATTTAACCATGGAACCATCAGGGTTCCTCAGAGATTCTAAAAGTTCAGTTGACATATGCTTCAGACATTCAAATGTTATAGTTAAGAGTTTCCCTTATATTTAAGCACTAAGAATTTAAGTAGGGAGCTCTGGTGGCTTAGTGGTAAGGAGCTGCACTGACAACCAGAAGACATGGTTCAAATCCACCAGCTGTTTCTCTGGAGAAAGACAGGTAATCTCATTCCATTTATGCCCTATGAAAACCCACTACAGGGTCAGCTATGAGTCAGTTCAAACTTAATGGTGTATAACAACCAGCATTAAAATACCATATTTTACTGTAGTTGCATATCTTATTTTTGTTCTATACACTCTCATTGGGCATTTGTGTAATATGTAAATAGTAATGTACTGACAATGATCTCTTTTCCTATCTCTAGATATCAGTTTGATTGATTTTCAGCCATCAGGTGAAGTTTAGCGAGGCTTAATTTTATGAACTGAACATTGTTGATAAGCTCGAGTTCAGGGTTATCTTCCAACAGAATAACAATATTTAATGGGTTTTTTAAAAAGTCAGTGTTCTCAAACTTCATCTACAGGATGAAAACAGAAGTAAAGGCATCATTAACCTATTGTCAGTATTTTGTTTAGTTTGTATTAAAAATTTCCTACTTTAAATGTGCTTTTCTTTGTGCATACTGCTAGCTTCTCTTTAGAATTGAGATAGAACAAGGTTTTTAAAAAGCCAAATAAACAAGGAAAGAATGTTTCCAGATTCTGATGAAAGGATGCCCCAGAAGCAACTGAAGTGAATCACAGCATGAGAGCAGATATAGATACAAATATAGCTTTACAATCTGAAAAATAATTGATTTGAGTCTCCTCCCCACTTCCTAGACAGTTGGGTTGAAAATGAGTAAGAGACAAATAATCTATTTACATTATGTTTAGCAAATGCCAAAACATCTGGTCAAATGAGCCATTTAAGTAATTCCATATGCTTTCTTTTAGTTTCATTGTAAAATACTTCTTTTGTTTTCCCTCCAAGTATATGATTCAATTTTACAACAAAATGATGACTAAGTAAATGGTACATGCACTGATTTACCTCTGATGCATACTATATGTGATTATATAAACTACAAAATTATGTGTTTTAATTTTTGTCTTCTAGTATTTATTAAATGCTTATTATATACCAAAAACATTTAAGGATTTGAGGACTCACAAGAGGCCAGACAGTGATAGATTCTTATCTTCTTAAAACCATAATCTAATGTGAAATTAACGAAAAATTGTTTATTCCACCAGCTGCTCCACAGGAGAAAGATGAGCAATCTTCTGACATGCAATTTACTTCCTCTGAAAACCTAGTGGAGGGTTAGCTGTGGATTGGTTCTGATTCAGTGGTACACAACAACATGTAAGAAGAAGAACCTTTGCTACAGAAGTGTAGCTCAAATAAATTTATCTGTACATTATATATATTTAATTTATATTCTGGCAGCAAGAAGTCACAGAAACCCTGGGAGGAGCCAATCAGGAATAACATGACTGCCTCCACTCCCCTCTCCAGATCTCAGATACATAGTGATTTGAAATACCATAGCCTAAATTAGACATATCTTGGTCCTCAAACTGATATCATTACTACTCAATTTGGAGAGGGTACTTACTACTTACTCCAGTGCAATATGTCTCCTGATTTTCTGACTACTGGAAACAAGGGTGTTGATTGTGGATCCAGGTAAGATGAAGTTGTTGACAGTCTCAATCTTATCTCCATTTATCAGGATGTTGCCTGAAGGTTCAGTGGTAAGAATTTTTGTTTTCTTGATGTTGAGATATAATCCATATTGAAGACTGTATTCTTTGATCTTCTTCAACAAGTGCTTCAAGTCCTCCTTAAAGGACTATTCTTTCCTGGAATGCTTTAAAGTTATAACCTAACATCATCATACCTCTAACCTCTTCAACATGGTAATTCATTGCCTTCCCTTTCACTTACTAAATACTTATTGTCTTCAGTACTAGCACTATAAATACGTTAAGGACATGGACTCTGTTCTAAGAAACTAACTAATATGCTATTATCTTCTAAAGATCTATGAAAACCTTTAGTTTCAACTAAGTTTCTTCTGAACATCTAAAGATCTATGAAAATGCTTACTTTACTAAACTGAAAATATAATATCCAAATTAAATCTTAATTTTAGATATCTAATTATCCAGTGAAAATAATATATTCACATTGTTTATGATTTATAGTCAAAAAAGATTAAATGGTAGAAGTGACTCTGAGGGAAAATAATTTATTGATATGTTCTTATAAAGAAGGAAACCTAATGAGGTGGTTCTCTTCTTCCTATAGGGCTTTATGAGTAAGAATGGACTAAAAACATCCAAAACCAATAACAGATCCAGGAAACTTCCATTTTTCTATTATTAATTGTTATCAAATTAAGTCTGACTTATGATGTATTCATCCATGTAGTGTGGAATTCCTTAAAAGGGTTTTCAAGGTTGTGACCTTTTGGAATTAGATGACCACGTCTGCCTTTCAAGACAACTCTAAAAGGCTTCAAATTGTCAAGATTTCATTTAATGGTCAAGAGCATAAATATCTGCACAATTTTTTACAGGTACTTCATTGTTAGGTGTTAGAGGTCCACTCCAACTCATCTATGTACAACATATGAGTCTACTCCAACCCTATCTATGTATAAAAGATTGAAAACTTGCCCTATCCTGCACAATTTTGACAATCTCTGTTGTGCTTAAGACCATTGTTATTGTCACTGTGACAATCCATCTCATTAAGGAACTTTCTCTCTTAGATGATATGATTTTCCAACAAAGATGTCCTTTTCCAAGGACTGTTTTCTGGATGCACTTCTTCCAAAACAGATTTGTTTGTTCTTTTGGCAGTCTAGAAGGAGAATTAATGCCTTTGAGCTGTGGTGCTGGAGAAGAGTATTGAATGTACCCTGGACTACCAAGAAAACAGATTCATCCTGGAGAGGATTAAACCAGGCTGTTCCTCAGAGACAAGGATTCTGGGGCTCTGTCTGACATACTTTGGACATATTGTAAGGAGGGACCGGTCCTTGGAGAGGGATATCATGCTTAGGGGGGGTAGAGGGATGGCCCAGGAGGGGAAGACCCTCTATAAGGTGGATTGATTCAGCAACTGAGGTAATTGGGATGGGTGTGTCAGAGGCAGTGGGAAAGGCACAGGATAGATCAGGGCTTAGGGCTGTTGTACATAGGGTCACTATGAGTCACAAGAGACTCAACAGCACATAACAACAACAACATGTTATAGTCAATAATGTTTTCTAACACAATCCCAAGGTACCAATTCTTCTTCAGTCTTTCTTATTTAATGTCTGTCTCATTTATGTTGTGGTCGTTCTGTTTTTATTAGGTGCTATTGAATCAAAGGACTCACAGTGACTTGAACCCTGCCCTATCCTGTGCCATCTCATCAACTCTACCATTCTTGCATAAATTGTTACAGTTACTTTGTCAGTCTACCTCACTGATGTCTTTCCCTCCTTTGCTGACCCTCCACCTTTCCAAACATGATGTAATTTTCCAAGGGCTAGCCTCTCTTAACAACATTCCCAAAATATGTGAAAGAAAGTTTGTTCTTTTGACAGGTCATGAGACATTCAATACCCTTTCCCAACATCATAGCCGAAAGGCATAAATTCTTCTGCCATCCTTATCTACATGCATGTAATATTTACAAATTTCCATTTGCATATTGATTATCAGCTAAGTATTAGTGAAGGTTACATTTATGTGCTGAAATTTCCAATTTTTTATATTAACTAGGGGAAAGCAACTAATGTTAAACCCATTTATCACTTTATTAAATGAAGACTGCTTTATGAAACTTTTCCTAACACTCAATATAGCTTTTTAATTTCCTTAATAGAAATAAAACTTAAAGACTCAAACTCACTGTCATCAAATTTATTCTGATTCCTAACAGCCCATCATCAAGTTTCTGAGACTCTAAGTCATAATTGTAAGAGATTGTGCGTATTTCCACTGAAACATCAGCTGCTGTTAGGTGCTGTTGAGTAGAGTACAACTCATAGTGACCTTATGAATAATAGACCTGAACCCTCTTCTGTCCTGTGCCATCCTCATCATCTCTTACACACTTGAGCCAACCACTGAAGTCATTGTGTCAATCCATCTCGTTGGGAGGTTTTCCTATCATCTGTTAATCCTCTGCCTTTCCAAGTATGATGTTCTTGTCCAAGGAATAATGTTTCCTAGCAATATGTTTAAAGTATGAGAGATGAAGCTTAATCATCTTTGTCTCCAAGGAGCCCTCTACCAACATTTTTCCCAAGATATATCTATTTATTCTTTTGGAAGTCTGTGGAATATTCTTTACTCTTTTACAATGCCATAACTCAAAGGCATTGATTCTTCTCAGTCATCCTTATTCATTGTCTGGCTCTCAGATGCATAGCAGATGATTAATCAGATCATGGCCTGAATCAGGGACACCTTAGTCTTCAAACAGACATCATTGCTCTCTCAGATTTTAGAGAGGTCCCTGACAGCAGACTTTTCCAACACAATATGTCTCCTGATCTCCTAGCTGCTGTTACCACGAGGGTTGATTATTTATCTAAGCAATAGAAAGCATTGACAACTTCAATTCCAGAGAAGCTAGGCCTTTGGAGTAACTGAAACTTGCTGCAGACAACACCATGAGATCTCCTCATACCATCTATTTAAGTTGCAGAAAATCTAATGTTGATACTGACTTTTCACATTAGGATTCCATTCTAGTGATTAGAAAAATCTGTTGTCAGGGACCTCGCCAGGGTGCCAAAGAGCAATGATGTCAGTCTAGAGACTAAGATGTGCCTGATCCAGGCCATGGTCTTCACAATTACTATGCTTCTTCTCTTGCTATTCATCAGAAAGCTGGACAATGATTGAAGGTGACAGAAGAAGAGCTGATGCCTTTGAGATGTGATACTGGGAACAGTATCGAATATACCATGAACTATCAAGAGAATAAACAGGTCTGTCCTGGAGAGGGAGCAAACAGTTGTTTCTTGGAGAGAAAATTTTGAAGCTCTGTCTCACATACTTTGGACATGTGGCCAGGAAAGCCCAGTTATTAGAGAGAGCCATCATGCTTTGAAAGGTAGAGGATAGTGTAGTATAAGAAGATCCAGGATGAAATGGATTGACAACAGTTACTAAGGTAATGGAGGTAGATGTGTTGGAATCAGTGAGATTGGCTCAGTATAGGGCAGACTTCAGAACTATTGTGCATAGGGTCACTATGAGTCCCATACAATTGGATAGCATGTAACAACAATAGCATATTTGTATATGTGGACTTTACAAATTAAGTAAAATAGGAAATTCTATTGTCTTGGAAAGAATCTTATTGGTTGTTGAGTACCATTAAATCAGAATGGACTCAAAATTGACTCTCCAGTAGGTTTTCAAAGGCAGTTAATCACATCAGAAAGATCATCCATCTTTTTCTCAAAGAGCAGCTGATAGATTAGAAGTGCACATCTTTGGGTTAGAAACTCCTTTCTACTAAGCCATCAGAGCACTAAGCTCCTAAATATTACAGTAGGGCATCCTACCATCAATTTGTGTTTATTAACATCTTAACGTATACAAACAGTAAATGACAGTTGGATTGATGTTTTGAACCTCTTGTTAGTCTACTAATAAGTAAATAGCTTCCTTTATCTATCTTCTAGATGGAAGAGCACTGACATAATAAACCCAACGGTGGATTTTTTTTTACTCAATAACTTTATGCTTATTTATTTAGTGACCTTTGAAACATAACTTATTGTAACCTGATGTGAAAATTTTAAAATGTTGTATTATATATTTTGCCTACAGATTCAGCTGAGAATTATTAAAAAATGACTGGAGCAACATGTCAACAGGGACCTGCAGATGTGCAGGCTGGGTTTAGAAGAGGCTGTACTGGAGCTATTATAGCCAATATTAGATGGTCCTTGGCAGAAAGCAGAGAGTACGAGAGGAATGTCTACCTGTGCTTCATTGACTATGCAAAGAAATTTGATTGTGTATGTGGATCACAGCATACTGTGGCTGGTTCTGAGAAGAATGGGAATCTCAGAACATTTTATTGTGCTTATGAGAAACCTATACTTGGGCCAAGAGGCAGTCATCAGAACAGAGCAAAAAGACACAATGGGAAGGAGATCCACCAGGGATGTATTCTGTCTTCATACCTTTTCAACCTGTATACAGAAGAGATCATCTAGGATGTTGGGCTGTACGAAGAGGACTGTGGCCTTAGGATTGGTGGAAAAGTCATCAACAACTTGCATTATGCAGATGACACAACTCTGGTTGCTGAAACTGAGGAGGACCTGAAACGCATGCTGCAGAAGGTTAAGGACTGTAGTCTTCAATTTGGATTGAAGCTCAACACCAAGAAAACCAAGATTCTCACCACTGCACCAATTGGCAGCATCATTATGGATGGCGAAGAGATTGAGATAGTTAACAATTTTAGTTTGCTTGGATCCACAGTCAGCACTCTTGGAACCAGCAGCCATGAAATAAAGAGATGCATTTCATCGGGAAAATCAGCTGTCAGCGACCTCTCTAGAGTACTGAAGAGCGATGGTGTCACTCTGGAGACTAAGGTGCTTCTGATCCAGGTCACAGTCTTCACAATTGCATGCTAGGCATTAGACAGCTGGACAGTGGCTAGGGATGATAGAAAGAGAATTGATCCCTTTGGGCTGTGGTGCTGGAGAAGTGTTGAATATATCACGGACTGCTAGGGAAACAAATATTTTTGTCCTATAGAGGGTGAAACCGGGCTGCTCCTTGGAGAAAAGGATTTGAAGCTTCATCTGACATACTTTGGGCATGTTGCAAGGATTGACTGTTCCTTGGAAAGGGACATCACATTTGGGATAGTGAAGGGACAGTGCAAGAGAGAAAGACCCCCAATGAGATGAATCAATTCAGTGATTGGAGTAATGGGAGTACGTGTATCAGAGATCGTGAGGTTGACACAGGACAGAGCAGAGTTTGGGGATCTTGTACATAGGGTCACTATGAGTTAATAGCATGTAACAACAACAACATATTAACGGGCTTCTGTGAATATTGAATGAGCTTATTTATATGGAAATGTGTAGTTATTTATAAAATACAAAGATAAAGCTTTATGGTAATTTCTTTTCTAATGTGAATCTAATGAAGTTTAGAACTAATAAGGATTCAATATTAGGTCATCTGTATTCTCAGTGGTATACCAATTGACATATTTCAGCTAACAGATGCTGCCCTGGATGTGCTCACCAAGTTGTGCCAAGAAATCTGGAGAACCACCACTTCACCAACTGACTGGAAGAGATCTATATTTTTTACCATTCCAAAGAAGAGTGACCCAACAGAGTGTGAAAACTACAGAACAATCTCATTGATTTCACATGCAAGCAAGATTCTACTGAAGATTATCCAAAAACGACTGGAATAGAACATCAGCAGAGAACAGCCAGAAGTCCAGGCTGGGCTTAAAAGGGGTCGTGGTTCTAGGGATATTGTAGTTGATGTTAAATGGATCTTAGCTGAACGCAGGGAATACCAGAAGAATGTCTATCTGTGTTTCATTGATTATGCAAAGGCATTTGACTGTGTGGATCATAACAAACTGTGGCTGACTCTGAGAAGAGTGGGAATCCCAGAATATTTAATCATGCTAATGCAAAACCTATACTTGGACCAAGAGGCAGTCTTCAGAACAGAGCAGGGTAACACTGAATGGTTCAAAATTGGGAAAGGAGTACACCAGGGATGTGTCCTATCTCCATACCTTTTCAACCTGTATGCAGAGCAGATTATCCGAGAGGCTGGGCTCTATGAGGAGAAGTGTGTAGCATTAGGATTGGTGGAAGATCTATTAACAATCTGCGTTAAGCAGATGACACAATGCTGCTTGCTAAAACTGAGGTGGACCTCATGCACTTACTGCAGAGGGTCAAGGACTGCAGCCTTCAATATGGACTGAGGCTCAATGTCAAGAAGACAAAGATTGTCACCACCGGACCAATTGGATGGCGAAGAGATTGAGATTGTTCACAGCTTCAGTTTGCTTGCCTCCACAGTCAACACTCTTGGCACCAGCACTCAGGAAATGAAAAAGTGTATTGCGATGGGAAAGTCGAAAGTCTGCTGTTAGGGACCTCTCTAAAGTACTTAAGAGCAATGGTGTCTCTCTGGAGACTAAGGTGCGCCTGATACAGGCCATGGTCTTTGCAATCACTTGTTATGCATCAGAGAGTTGGACAATGTCTAGGGAGGAATAGAAGGAGAATTGACGCCTTTGAGCTGTGGTGCTGGAGAAGAGTATTGAATGTACCATTGACTGCCAAGAAAACAAACAAATTCATCCTGGAGAGGGTTAAACCAGTCTACTCCTTGGAGGCAAGGATTCTGGGACTTTGTCTGACATACTTTGGACATGTTATAAGGAGAGACAGGTCCTTGGGGAGGGACATCGTGCTTGGTAGGGTGGAGGGGAAGACCCTCTATGAGGTGGATTGATTCAGTGACTAGGGTAATCGGGATGGGTGTGTCAGAAGAAATGCAATTGCCACAAGATAGATCAGGGTTTAGTGCTGCTGTACATAGGGTTGCTATGAGTCACAAAAGACTCGATGGCACATAACAACAACAACAAGAACAACAACAACAACATAGTCTCAGTAATGATCCAGGGTCGCATACTTCTTAACCTACCTACTGATAACAGTAAAGTTAGTAGTTCAATCCAGCAGGCTTTCTAAGGAAGAATGGTAGGCAATTTTCTCCATAAACAGACCCATTGAAAGATAGTTATGAGTTAAAACAGACGCTGTGGCAGTGAGTGTTTTTGGTTGGGTCACTTCCCCTTCCAATAATCTCTAGAAGTTATCCAGGTTGCACACTGAGTAAGTTCTAAAATGCTAATATAAAATTGGACAATTCATACCCACTTGCCATTCTTCAGAAGAAAGATGCTTCTGTAAAGCCATAGAAAACCTATAGGGAAGTTTCTCTCTGCCCTATTGGGATAATAATCTAGAATTGAAGCAACAATAGGAAATTCTCAGTACATATCTCACAAAAATTCACCAACAAAATATACTACTGACTTTCATTCACTCTCAATAATATTTCTGGTTTGGGGTTGTGACTAGGGTGTGGCTCTGAGCGGATCAGATTTGGCCTCATATTTAAAATGGTTTTTGGCTGCCAGTCAGAGGCTGTTTCCAGGATGGGAAGGTAAGTGGAATGGCTGGATTTTGCAAAGGTTTGTTTTCTGGTTTGGGACTGAGAGTAGGGTGTGGCTCTGAGCTGATGTGATTGGCATTGAATTTAACAAGGCTTTTGGGCCCTTGGGCCTTTGGCCCCCGAGCCTGGTTTTGTGAATGTCCCAAATAAAACAGACTTGGAAGCAGGAGTGGCCTCCACTTCCAAAAATGCTTGCTTCTGGAAAATCTATGAACTTGGAAAAAAGATGAAGGTTTAGAATTCAAGACTTTCATTAATAGTGTTGCTATAGGTCATCTATGACTCTATGGTACTTAACAACAATGACTCAATAATATGTATAAATAATATTGAGAATCTGCCTACCTATGTGCTGAGTTATCATTTTTACCTAAAATACTTAATAGAATCTTCAGAGTTTGGCTAGGAAAGTTACAAGTGCATTTTCCAAATGTCCTATCCCCATTTTCATCATTTTCCCCAAGGTGAATCACTCTGGAAGTGATTGTGTCTTGGAAAAAAGATGATATTCTTTTGCATACCTTCTATTCCCTTCCCTTCTATGAAACTTATCCCAGGTATGCTCATATGTCACCTTTCTGGAGCTGAGAATGCAATGTAATTTTGTCTCAATCTAGTTAACTCATATTGTTGTTATTAGGTGCCCTCTAGTGAGTACAACTCATAGACCTACGAATAACAGACCTGAACCTTTTCCTATCCTCTGTCATTTTCATTATCTCTGACACACATGAGTCTACTGCTGCAGTCACTGTGTCAATTAATCTTGTTGAGGCTATTCCTTTCTTTTGTTGACTCTCCACATTTCCAAGCAATCCATTTCCAAGGAATAGACTCTTTTAGCAGCATGCCAAAGGTACGAGAGACAAAGCCTCTTAATCTTATTCTCCAAAGAATACTCTGATGGTTCTTTTGTCCAAGACATCTCTGGTTGGTTTTATTTTTTCTTTCTATAGTCTGTGAAATATTCAATACAATTCTTCAATACTATAACTCAAAGGCATCAATACATATGCTTCTGGTATACTTATTAGTTTTCCAGCTCTCAGATGTATAGCAGGTGATTAAAAGACCATGACCTGAATCAGGTACACTTTAGTCTTCAGGTGTAACTGCTTTTCAGTATTTTAGAGAGGTTCATTGTTAGTCTTCAAACAGATAGATTTGCTTCTCAGTATTTTTGAAAGGTCTCTGGCAGTGGACTTGCCAAAACAAATGTATCTCTTGATCTCCTGCTTCCATTGATAGTGATTGTTGCTCTGAGTAAGATGAAATAATTGACAATTTCAATTCTTTGTTCCATCGGTCATGATGTTGTCTATTCATCCAATGATGAGGTCCTTGTTTTCTTGTTGTTGACATGTAATATATCGCAAAGCCTGTAGTCCTTGGTCATCTGCAGCAAGTGTTTCAAGTCATCCTAACTTTCAGCAGGTAAGGTTGTGTCATTGGCATAATGCAGGCTATTAATGAGTTTTCCTCCAAACCTGATACCACATTTCTGTTCATAGAGCTCAGCTTCATGAATGATTTGCTAAGTATGCAAATTGAATAGGTATGGGAATAGGATACAGTCCTGACTCACATCCTTCCTGATCTTAAACCATGCAGTGTTCCCTTGCTCTATTTGGACAATTTCTTGATCTAGGTATGTTTTGTTGTTGTTGTTGTTATGTGCCTTCAAGTCACTTGCAATTCATAGTGACCATATATACAACAGCCCTAAACTCTGCTCTGTCCTGTGCCAATTGCATTGTCTCTGATACACCCATCCCGATTACCCCAGTCACTGAATCACTCCACCTCATAGAGAGCCTTCCCCTCCTGCGCTGTCCCTCCACCCTACCAAGCATGATGTCCCTCTCTAAGGACTGGTCCCTCCTTACAATATGTCCAAAGTATGTTAGACGGAGCCTCAGAATCCTTGCCTCCAAGGAGTAGCCTGGTTTAACCCTTTCCAGGATGAATCTGTTTTCCTAGCAGTCAATGGTACCCTCAATACTCTTCTCCAGCACCACAGCTCAAAGGCATCATTCTCCTTCTATCCTCCTTAGTCACTGTCCAACTCTCTGATGCATTCAAGTGATCACAAAGACCATGGCCTATATCAGACATGCCTTAGTCTCCAGAGAGACACCATTGATGTTCAGTTCTTTGGAGAGGTCCCTAACAGCAGACTTTCCCATGGCAATGAGCCTTTTAATTTCCTGGCTACTGGTGCAAGAGTGTTGACTGTGGAGCCAAGCAAACTAAAGCTGTGAACAAGCTCAATCTCTTCACCATTCATCCTGATGCTGCCAATTGGTCCAGTGGTGAGAATATTTGTGTTCTTGACATTGAGTCTCAATCCATATTGGAGGCTACAGTCCTTGACCCTCTGCAGCAAGTGCTTCAGGTCCTCCTCAGTTTCAGCAAGCAGGGTTGTGTCATCTGCATAACACAGCTTCTTGATAGATCTTCCACCAATCTTGATTCTCCTCATAGAGCCCAGCCTCCCAGATAAACTGTTCTCCATACAGGTTGAAAAGGTATGGAAACAGAACATATCCCTGGTGTATACCCTTCCCAGTTTTGAACCATGCACTGTTTTCTTGCTCTGTTCTGACGACTGCCTCTTGGTCCAAGTATAGGTTTCTCAATAGCATGATCAAGTATTCTGGGATTCTCATTCTTCTCAGGGTCAGCCACAATATGTTATGATCCACAAAGTCAGACACCTTTGCATAGTCAATGAAACACAGATATACATTCCTCTGGTATTTCCTGCTTTCAGCTAAGATCCATCTAACTAACACTAGCTACAATATCCCTAGCACCACGACCCCTTGTAAACCCTGCCTAGATTTCTTGAAGCTCTCTGCTGGTGTGCTGTTCCAGGCATTTTTGGATAATCTTCAGTAGAACCTTGCTTGCACGTGAAATCAATGATATTGTTCTATAGTTTCCACACTCTGTTGGGTCACCCTTCTTTTGGATGGGAACAAATATAGATTTTGTAAAAGCACAGACTGGATTCCCATTCTTCTCAGTGTTAGTCAAGGTTTTCTATGTTTCACACAATCAAACGCTGTTCTACAGTGAATAAAATACAGAGATATTCTTCTGGTATTCTCTACTTGCAGCCAGTATTCATCTGATGTTAATAATAGTATCTCTGGTGCCACAACCTCTTCTAAATCCAGCTTGAAGTTCTAGCAGTTTGTACTTCTGAATCAAGCTTGAATTTCGTTGTCAATGTACTGTTCCAACCATTTTTGGATGATCCTCAGAAATATTTTGCTTTTATATTAATGATTTTGTTTGGCCATTTCCACATTCAGTTGATATTACTATTATTCAAATTTCAAATTCAATCTCTACAGCCCCCTATATCCTTCTTTTCTTTTCATATTCTAGATAGGTGCACCTCAGCAACTTAAAATTCTCCCACCCTCTATGCTTTTCCAGGGGGCACTTTTTATATCTATGCCCAATATTTAGCATTTTTCTTCCTCTCAACAGTCTGCTTCTACCTCTGGATGAGAGTTGGTGACACATCTACACCTTCATACCTTTCTTCTCTCTATCTTTAATCAATACTACAGAGGTCTAAGATTCTAACTAAGGGTTAAGGAAAACACGGATAATTTAGTTGTTGTTTTTGTTATCTGCCATCAAGTTGTCCAAACTCATAGTGACCCAATGTACAATAGTTATGAACCATTCTCTATACTAAACCTGTTGCACTGACTCCAACACACCTAATTTCATTGCCTCACTTACCATATCAATCCATTTAATACAGGGTCTTCCTTTTCTGTGCCATCTCTCCACCCTTCCAAACATGTTGTCCTTTTCCAGGGACTGGTCCCTCCTGGCCAAAGAATGTGAGTGTGAACTTCAAAATTCTTACCTCCGGGAAGAGGCTTCACCCTTTTCAAGACAGACCTATTTGTTCTTTTGGCAGTCCATGGTATGTTCAAAAATCTTCTCCAGCAACCTAACTCAAAGGCATCAATTCTTTTGTCATCCTTAGTTATTGTCTAGCTCTGGATGCATAGCAAGTGATTACAAAGACCATGGACTGGATCAAGGGCTTAGTTTTTAGACTGACATCATTGCTCTTTAGCAATTTGGAGAGGTCTCTGATGGCAAACTTCCACAAGGCAATTTTTATTTTTATTTCCTAACTGCTGGTGCCAAGAGTATTGACTGAACTTGTTAACAACTTCAATATCTTCTCCATCTATTATGGTGCTACCAATTGGGCCAGTGATAAGAATCTTTGTCTTCTTAATGTTAAGCTTCAAACACTTCAGGTCTACCTCAATTTTGGCAAGCAAGTTTGTATCATCTGCATAATGCAAATTGTTTGAATCTTTCTTCAATCTTGATGTCACACTCCTTCTCATAAATTCAAGCCTACTGAATAATCTATTCCACATACAGATTGAAAACGTTTGGAGACAGGACGAATTCCTACACGTTCCTCTTCTAGTTTTGAACCATGCAATTCTTCCTTTCTCTATTCTGACAATTGCTTCCCAGTCCAAGTATAGATTTCACATTAGCACAATCAAGTGTTCTGGGAGTCTCATTCTTCTCAAGGCTAGCCACAATATCTTGTGATCTACACAATCAAATGTTTTAGTATGGTCATTGAAACACAGATATTTCTCTGGTACTTTTTTCTTTAAGCCAAGCTCTATGTGATATTAGTGATAGATATTGTCTCTAGAGATGAAGCTTCTTTGTCCAGCTGCCCCAAGTACACTCTACTATGCAATCTTAATTGTGGACTCTTGTGATAAACACAATACCCTATCATACATCACTTTTAAATTCTTCTTTCCCTCATGTGTTTCAATGCAGTATATGCAATTTATCAGTTTTTCTCAGTCTTACCCCAACCCTGATATCAGTTCCATTTTACAGCAGTGGCACCATGCAGTATTTGTCCTTTTGAGACTGATTTATTTCACTCAGCATAATGTCCTCCAGGGTCACCCATTTTGAATAATATTGCATGAGTTCCTTGTTTTTCAATACAGCATAGTATTTCATTTTGTGAATGTACCACAGCTTCTCTATCCATTCGTTTGTTGGTGGGCACCTGGGTTGTTTCCAACTCCTTGCTATTGTGAACAAAGCTGCGATAAACATGAGTGCGCATATATCTGCTTGGGTGTCAATTATGGTCTCCTTGGGATATATTCCCAGTAGTAGAATTGCTGGGTCAAATGGTATCTCTATTTGCAACTTTTTGAGAAAGCACCATACAGCCTTCCACAGTGGTTGCACCATTTTACACTGCCACCAACAGTGAATAAGAGTTCCAGTTTCTCCACAACCTCTCCAGCATTTGTTGCTTGCTGTTCTTTTAAATTTTGCTAGTCTTACTGGGGTGAGATGATATCTCATAGTCGTTTTGATTTGCATCTCTCTTAGAACTAAGGATTTTGAACATTTCTTTATGTGTTTGTTGGCCATCTGAATGTCTTCTTTGGTGAAGTGTCTGTTCATATCTGTGTCCAATTTTCAATTGGATTATTTACCTTTATCTTGTTGTGATTGCCTCTTAATCATATGTTGTATCATACTTCTGTGTCAGTGAATTCTTTTTGGTACAGTGACTCTGTGTACTCCTTTCATCTTCTTTTAATGCTTCCTGAATCATTCAATATTCTGCCCATAGCATCCTTAAGCATTACAATTCAAGGCTTGGATTTAGAAAGGAAATATGAGAAAATTCTGAATATTATTTGATAATTACTTTGTCAAATTACAAGAGAAAGTTACTGTCATAGTTAAATTCCTTACAGACTTTCCTGCTTCCTGCTCTAACTACTTTCAAAATGAAACTATCCAACACTTCATTATTCTGATGACCTGAGAGAAATCTTTCTTCCCAGATGTTAATTCACTGTGAAATCTCTCTCTCTTTCTTGTTTAGTACGTTTTTCATAGTATGTTTTATTCAACATCAGTATAACACCAAATCTTCTGGATTTCTCAGGAAGAGTGTGGTCATTCTCCAGCAGGCTTACCGAGGACTCCATGTCTACATGTGCTACAGCTAATTACTGTGTAGGTGGCTCTTTTTCCTTCCGTGTGCCTACAAGCAGAAGCTGTCTCCCTGTCTCTATTACTGTGTCTATCTTTTATATTTCTTATAATCACTCTGTTTCTCTCTCTCTTTCACACACACAAACACATACACATAAAGAGCTTTGTGGAGTTAATATCAACTTAGAGTTCTGATAGCTGCTTTTGGTTTTGGCTTTATCAGCATAGTTTTTCTGATGTTTGCATCCCTATATTCCATAAATGCTAAATTAAAAAGATACTTTTAAAAAGTAAAAATTGCTGGAGAGTGTGCTTGTGTACTGTAAGTCCACTCTCAGAACATAAATGAGTGTTGAGTAATTAAATTACCAAACAAAAGAGTCTCAAGAATCAAAAATAGTTTGTGGAAGTAGTGGAAAACTGACAAATATAAAAATTACCCTTCTGTGTTGTATAATTAGAAAGAAAATTAGAGAGGGAAATGGAACACAAGATGTGTAGTTGAGCAAGAAACCTCAGGCTCAGATAGGTTAGAGCTAAAACTCAAGAAATACAGTAAATGAGAGTCCCATAAATAATATATTTTAAATTAAAATGGAAAAGAACTCAAAGAAGTAGGAAAAAACCCACACATTTCTAGAATTTTGAGTAATTTCTTTTTCCTAACATCCAACAAGCCTGGAAGCAGGAGCGGCATCCACTTCTGAAAAGGCTTGCCTCCGGAAACTATGTATGAACAGTGTGCAGGCCTTTCGTTCATAGGGTCACTATGAGTTGTCTACGACTCAACGGCACCTGACAACAACAACAACATCCAACAATTCAGAGGTACTTTTTTACAAAAGGAACAAAATCATTTACTGTAAAAAACCCTAATTCTCCATACATTATCAACTTTTCTCTATTTATGTTAGATCAAGATAATTAAAGAAATTAGAGAATGATGCTGCAATAGCCATATGCATTTATTTCACACTCCCATTGTGCTGGTCTTCCTCAATATCTCCCTCATAATTTTGCGTACATTAGAATTTTCTCAATTGTGAAATTCTCTGATATATTCAGAAAGCATATGCATACTTAGTGTTCTAGATAAAAAAGGTAATATCTTGCTTTGCGAATTAATATTTCATTAATTAATAAAACGAAAAATATTAACAGTAATTTGGAAGTCAAGTTGTTTGTTGGTTAGTTCTTTACTAACAAGTTATTTTTTTTTCTTTAGGTTTGTTTTGAATAGCCTTTTATTTCAAAGGTAGACATTTTAATCAATGAAGTTTTCCATATATCATAAATCCTTCATACAAAGAAATGCACAACTGGCTTATGCACTGGGTGGTAAATATAAAAGCTGATAACTCAAACTCATTGACTATAGAAAAAAAGATATGGAAGCCTGCTTTTGTAAAGATTGTAGCACTGAAAATCTCACATATCAGTTATATTCTGTTCAACAGTTTTCTATGATTTGTAATCTACTTGACAGCAATGGATTTAATTATTGCTTTATGCATATGTAGCCTAATAAATAGGACAAAAGAATACTGCCTGGTTTAAAAATTAAGAAATATGTGCATTAGGGTTGTATATTTTCTTCATAAAGATTTGATCTGTATGCTAAGAAAATAATTTGATAATTTGTACTGTATGGGGAATACAGGGGCATCAGAGTTGGAGGAAGACTCAACAATAGCCTGCATTATGTAGATGATACAACTTTGCTTGCAGAAAGTGAATGAGACTTGAAGTGCTTACTGAAGAAGACCAAAGACTGAAGCTTTCAACAAAGATTACACCTCAACATAAAAAAAAAACCCAAAATCTAACTATAGGGTTGCACAAATTGATGGGTGGAGGCAAGGATAAGTAAAAGAAAGGGAAAAGATCTGGTATGAAAAATAATGTATACAAACTTTATAAGTAAACCAGCAAAAGTAAAAATTTTACCAAAAAAAACAAAACCAAGCAAATCCACAAACCAACCAACCAACCAACCAACCAACCAACCAACAAACCATCCCTTCCCCCAAAAATAGAGAAGGCCAAAATACTTGAGGGGTCCTCCAGGCAAATGGAAGATATTTTGGTAAGAATAGGGTGTGAATGAAATTTTATTTATAGAGACATAAATTCTTTTTTATAGTGAGATAAATTATATTTATTCTTTAAAAACATCAAAACAAAACAAAACAAAACAAAATTTGACTACTGGCCCTCCCCAATAGGCAACATTAAAATAGCTCAACAAAGTACTCAATTCGTAAATGATTTTTTATTACTTGGATGTTTAATGAACACCATGTAGTCAAGAAATCAAAACGTGTGTTGAATCAGGAAAATCTGCTGTCAAGGACCTTTCCAGAGTAAAAAAGAACAAGATGTTAATTTAAAGAGTAGGGTTTGCCAGGTCTTATGCAAGCCATAAGATTTTCATTTTCATTTCATGTTTCTTATTCATCTGAAAGTTGGACAATGAATAAAAATGACAAAGAATTTTGCCTTTGGATGGCAGAATTAGCAAGAAATATGCAATGTACCCTGAAAAGTCAAGAGAACAAATAAACCCAACTTGGAAGAAGTGTAACGAGGTGTTACTAGAGGCAAGGATGGTGAAACTTTGTCTCACATATTTTGGCATGTTGTCTCGGAGGAACCAGCCCTTGGGAAAAGACATCAAGATGGTCAGAAAAAAAAAAGAAGATCTTCAATAAGATGCATTGACACAGTGAGCATAACAATGGCTTGAACATGGTGAAGATTTTAAGAATGGTACAAGATAGCACAAGGTTTTGATCTGTTATTCATCAAGTGGCTATGAGTCATCGCTACCTTAATGGCACTTAAGAACAACAATGATCAAATATTATTGCATCATTTGAAATAGAGTTTCTGCTTACTGTTTACTGATAATTATGCCCATTAAATTTTAGGATAGAGATTTATTTATTTTGGAGAAAACTTATACTGCATACTTTCCTTTAACCCGTCTGTAACTCTGGCCATTCACAAACTGAAGTTATTTCTATTCAATATTTGACATGCAAAACAAATTTTGGGAATAAACTAACTTATTTTAAATTTTATTTTATTCATTTCAAAGAACATGTACAGAGATTTTGGATTTCTATTCATTCATTGTTGTGCTTTTCTCCCTTCTCACCCCTCCCCCCCCATTTCACTCTTCTCTTTGAAAAGTAAAAGAAAAATTCCTTCATTGGTATACAATCCCCCCCACCCTGAGTACACTATACTATGCAACCTTCATTCTGGACTCTTGTCATAACCATAATACACTATCATATATTGCTTTTAAGCTGTTCTCTCCCTCGTCTGGCTCAATGCCGTATACATAATTTATACAGTTTTTCTCAGTCTTACCCCAACCCTGATGTCAGTCTCATTCTACAACAGTGGCTCTATGCAATATTTGTCCTTGTGTGCCTGAGATACTTCACTCAGCATAATGTCCTCCAGGGTCACCCATTTTGAATAATATTGCATGAGTTCCTGTTTTTCAATGCAGTATAGTATTCTAAACTACTTTTAGGGATGGAAAAATTCATCAGAATGAATTCTAAGAATTAATTTTCAATAAGCTCAACATGAATTTTGTTGTCGTTTAAATGAGAAATGAAAAATTCAAAGGTAAAACTTGTGAATGATAGGGGAAAGAAAGTAATAGTGTCAATGATTCTATACTTACTTTACTCAACAATTTATTCAAGTTTTTAAAATAAATTAGTAGAAAAAGAAAACAAAAACACCCCGACATTCTCACCATTGGACCAACAGGTGACACCATGATACATGGATAAAAGATTGAAACTGTCAATGAATTAATTTTACTTGGATCCATAATTAATATACTTGGTACAAGCATTCACATCAGGAGACATTGTGTGGGGAATGTCTGCAGTCAAGGATCTCTCCAGATTATTGAAGAGCAATGTGTTAGTTTGAGGACTAATGCACACCCAATCCAGGCCATGGTCTATTCAATTAGTTGCTATACTGCTGAGAGTTGCAAAGTGAATAAGGATTACAGAAGATGAATTGATTGAACTGTGTGTTGGAAAAGACTACTACATATCCTAAGGATTGCCAAAAGAACAAGTAGACATGTCTTGCAGCCAGAGTGCCTCTCAGAGGCAAAGATGATAAAACTTCATCTCACATACTATGGACATGTTTCCAGAAGAAGCTATTTATTGGTGAGGGACATCATGCTTGGGAAAGTGGAAGAATGGTGAAAAAGAGGAAGACCCTCATCCAGGTGGATTGGCACAGTGACTGCAGCCATGGTTCAAGTACGCTAGAGATTGTGAGGACAGCATAGGACAGGATAGGGTCCAGATATGTTATTCATAGAGTTGCAGTGTGTCATATACAACTCGATGGCACCTAACAACAATAACAACTTAATTTACCAGTTTCTTCCATGCATTGCATATTAGTTTGAATATAGCAAGCAATGAAAAATATTTGTTAAGAAGTTGATCAGTGACCACTCAGTTATTCTCCATAGAAGGAATGCAAGTACGCAGTACCAAGCAGCTTTGCAAGTGTGACTCTGAAGTCAGGTCTTCATGTCTTCTTTAGCACTGTGCTTCCAATGTCTTGAAATTCTTATTAATTTCATATTTTAAATTTTGTTTAGTATAAGATGTCCAACTAGACAATTGTGCTAGCTCATTATGAAGAGATAAAGTGTCTACCTTTTCCATGCCTCTTATTTTAATGATGTTATGGAGGCCCAGTGAATTCAGAACTCTTTTGTAAGACTCAGAGTACAAGGTAAGCATATTGTATCTATTACAGAGTTAGCTGTATATGTTAAGAGCTCCTACTGGACATACTTCCTCCCACTACCACTAAGTCAGATTTAGTTAAATGTGACCTTCCATGAGATTTCCGAAACTGTAAATCTTTGCTGCATGGGACTGCCCATCTTCTTAGACTGCTTAATGACTTCAACATGTCAAACTTTTAATTAGCAGATGGACATATATTATGTCTTCAAGGCTCCTTTTAGTTTATACTCAGCTCGTTGTCATTGAGTGGGAAACTACTGACCCTCCAGTGTTTTTTCAGAAGCTGTAAATCACAGAAAGGGATTGCCTATCTTTCTCCCTAGGAGCAAATTGGTGGATTAAAACTACCTGATTTTTGGTTGTCAGTACAACTTCTTATTACTAGGCTTCCAGCGCTCCCAAAATGGATTCTTTTTTAAAAACACAGAAAACAAAAATGAATTCTACTACATCTTTAAGAAAAACCAAAACCCAACAAACTACTATTATATCCATTAGACCACTTGCTAAACATAAAATCATGACAGAGAAGAGAAATACAGCTTTAATTTTTTTCAGTTGTTATCATGTATTAGTATATATCATAGATACAGAGTATTGATAGAATGTATGTGTATCAAGAAATTATATAAGGACAGTTAAGTTAGTTTTGTGCAAGTTTCCACTATTCTGGTCAAAATAAAATTCACATATGTGTACAATCTATGATATTATAGTGTAATATTGGTGATTCCCACATAGCAGGTAAATGTTGTTTAATTTGCATGAAGACATATTATTACACTATAAAGATAAATGATGTTATGTCAATAATTAAAAATTTCTAGAGTACTTCTATTTACAGTGACATTAAATAGAAATTAAAAAACAACCTGAGAAACTGAGAAAAAGATGTCAGCAGAGAGGGAAAAGCTTTGTTTGAATTTCTTTAACTGTGCATTCTCCTACTTTTTCAGCAAGGGACTACAACATTTTCATTTTGCACTGGACCATGCAATTTATCTAACTGGCTCTGTGCCTAGAAAAAGAAATGCAAATATTTTCAACTTACATACCAACTGTTCACATTTTCTTATATAACAGCACATTTGAGTCTGATTTCCTTAGTGAATAAAATTAAACTCATAATACTATAGGACAGGATAATCCAGAAGTTTGAATTATACACAGCATTTTTAGTATTGTGTCTTGTACATAGTTGTTATTGTTGTTGTTTGATGCCGTCGAGTCGTAGACGACTCATAGCGACCCTATGAACGAACAGCCTGAGCACTGTTCCTACATAGAGTTTCCGGAGGCAAGCCATTTCGGGAAGTGGATGCTGCTCCTGCTTCCAGGCTTGATTTAGTACATAGTTGACAATATAAAAACGGGCATTTACTTAATTCTCCTACTCTTACAAATAATGCATTCACTATGCCTTGAGAAAATGTGATATTATAATTTGCACTTCTCATTCATTATTATCCCATATCTTAGTTGAAGAGATACAAACATAGAAAATAGTGGACTTTAGCCCACAAGGGGGACCCTACTCTTTTGGAGTTAGGAACACAACTCTAAAATCATAATGTACAAATATTAAGAGCTTTTAAACACTGACTAAAATGTTTAAGTAAGATTTTATACCTTTGCCTATGTCCTCCAAGAGCCCAAGTAAATTTCAACTGAAATAGAGAGAAAAAGAAGAAGGGGGAAAAAAGATCAGAGAGTAGAAGAAGCAAGATGAAATGAATGGGCATTCCTTACAGAGGAGGGAATAATTCAGGCACAGCTTGAGGCCTCTGGACAACTTGAGACCTCTGGACAGCAGCTAATATGATGGAGAGTTGAAGTGAGTCCAGAATTATGGAAGATGAAAAGCAATGACAGCACAGAAATTGGGAGAAGCTATTGACTAACATCATAAGCCATTGTTTATCATAGCCATAGAGCTGGGTACCATCCTAAATAAGAAACACAGAAAGAGAACTAATCTAAGGATACAATCTTGGAAGTTGATACAAATTGATTGTGGCAATTTTTATGCTATGAAAATGAGAAGGGGTAAAGGAAGAGTTAGGGCAATTAACATTTACTAACTCTAAATTGGAAAATAGTGCTGTTGTAGCTTGTTAAAGTTCACGATAGAAGGAAAATAAGAGTATTTGCAGATGCCATGATCTTATACATAAAAAATGAAAATAAATTGGTATAATGGAATATCAATTGAAATATATGAACACATATGTTTATTGCTGGTTTGTTTACAATAGGCAAGAGTTGGAAACAAGCCAAGAGCCCATCAACAAACGAATGGATAGAGAAGTTGTGGTATATTTACATAATATAATACTATGTAATATTGAAAAACAAAGAACTCATGAAATATTATACAAAATGGGTGATCCTGGAGGACATTATGTTGAATGAAATATCTCAGTCACAAAAAGACAGATACTGCATAATGCTACTGTTACAAAAAAGGCCTGGTATCGTTTGGGGGAAATTAAGAAGAGAGGGGATAAGTAATGTACACTACATTGAAACAGATGAGGTAGAGAACTATTTAAAAGGGATATATGATTAGGCATTATTTACATGACAAGAGTCCAGAATAAGAGCTGCACGGTAAAGTGGACTGGGAGGGAAGTGTTGTATAACAATGAAAGAATTTTTTTAAAATTCTTTTCAAAGAGAAAAGTGAACTGGGAGTTGGGGTGAGCAGGGAGGAAAATGTCCAAAAATGAATGAATGAAAATCCAAGTTCTCTATAATCTTTCATTAAAATCTCAATAAAATTTTTTCAAATATTTTCTTTGCTAAAATTGAGAAAACAAAGCCCAAACAAACTAATGAACATCTTTATGTAGAAAGACAAAAAGCCTAAATAGCCAAAGCTAAAGAAAAAGAACAAAGCCAAGAAGTCTCCTCTCCAATATCAAAATATTACAGAACCATTATTGTCAGAACAGCTTGATACTGGTTCAATAATAGATGCATAGGCCAGTGGAATAGAATCAAGTACTTAGAATTTAGCACGACCATCCATGTTGTTGTTGTTATGTGCTGTCGAGTCACTTGCGACTCTAGTGACCCTATG
>NW_006399874.1:9700232-9702011 GCF_000299155.1 Elephantulus edwardii
GATTGTCCAACTCTCTAGTGCATAACAACTGATTGCAAAAACCATGGCCTGTATCAGGTGCACCTTAGTCTCCAAAGTGACAACATTGTTCTTCAGCACTTTGGAGAGGTCCCTAACAGCAGATTTTCCCATCACAATATGTCTTTTAATTTTCTGGCTGCTGGTGCCAAGAGCGTTGACTGTAGGCAATTAATTTTCAATAAGAGTTCAATGTATGATAGCAACAGACACTTTAAAGAAATGGTGCTGGTAAAACTGTATATCTTGATTATATAATGTACAATAAGGTATGTTTGCCTTTCCTTGAGGAGATTGGCTAATCTTACCACTAAGTGGAGAAGGTTTAGCATCAGAATTTCAGTCTCATCACACAGAAAAGAAGCAGTGAATATTTCAGGGCAAGAGTCTTGTACCAGCCAGACTTATAGGAGAGCAGCAGCAGCTCCAGTCACTAACCAGGCACCCCATGTGAGACCTAGCTGACCTTGGAACTACTATCTTATGGAACCACAGCTGGAAGCCTTTGGCCAAGTGTGTTGGAGGACTGGAGAGCCATATTGGCAGAACTAAGAGTTTTGTTACCCTGGCCTAAAGCTATGAAACTGAAGGCTGAAGGGCCTATGAATATGCTTTGGCAGCTGTCCTGATTGAAAAATTGTATCCTGTTTCCAACTGAAATTGTATCTTATTAACTTGTGAGCTCTAGTGGTTTAGTGGTAAGAAACTGCACTGCAATCCTGATAGTCCACAAATCCACCAGCTCCAGGGAAAAAGGATGAGTAATCTCTTCCCATGTGATCAACTGCCTCAGAAAACCCACTGTAGGGTAACCTATGGATTGGTCCTAGCTCAGTATACAACAAAAACAAATAGTCTGAATTAGTCTTTTGACTTCCTTAAAAAAAACCCAAAAACCACAAAACAACAAAAAACATCTATTATAGTTTTGTGTGCTCTGTGAGATATTGCAATGGTTTTTGGATCCAATAAAAGTGATATTGATGTTGGAATTAGTAGAAAGACACACATAGAGGACCTGACTAATCTCATGGGAAGTGGTTTTCTGTCGTGTATGTTGTTAATGAGAACAGTTCCTGTTTGTGGAGTTAGTAGAGGTAAGATGTGGCTGTCTCATGTGGCCTTCACTCTTTTACAAGGATGTTAGAAGTTAAAATTGAGTTCCAGTTTTAGGGCAAGACTTTCTGTCTCTGTAGACTCTAAAGGAAGGTTCTTATTTTTTCAATATATGCTATATGCTACTTTGCAAATCTTTGTTTCTTGACATCTATCTTTAGCATGACAGATATTTTACCCCTTTCTTCTTTCCTCAGTCTCTTTTATAGCTAAAAAATTTACTCAGTAGACATTCTGTGTATGTCTTACCTCGTTAATATAACAAATATATCCATTCCTCAATAAGATTATAGCCACAGGAACAGAAATTAAAATATATAGCACAAATTTTGGTGAGAGCATTATTTAACCCATAATGTTAGGCATACACCTGTGCAAAAATACACATACCTCAAACTACACACTAAAACAAACTAAAAATGGACACTCAAATGTTAAATCTAAAACCAATAAAATTATTTAAAGAAAACACAGAAAAAACTATAAGACCAAATTTTATAAAAAGTGCAACAGTGAATGAATGGAAATCTAAAATCTCTGTAAATGTTCATTAAAATTAATAAAATAAAAAAAACTGGATAATAAAACACTGAGACAGATATATAGGAAAAAATAAATAAATTAAAATAAAATAAAAAAATGTTC
>NW_006399874.1:9706983-9708091 GCF_000299155.1 Elephantulus edwardii
ACTCCATGACCTCAAAACTTACTACACAGCAGTGGTAACCAAAACAGCATGGTACTAATACAATTACAGGCACATAAACCAATTGAACAGAATTGAGAACCCAGAATTAGACCAAACTATCTATGGTCAACTGTATTCAACAAGGAAACCAAAGCTATCAAAAGAGGAAATGAAAACCTCTTCAACAAATGGTGCTGGCAAAACTGGACTTCTACCTTCAGAAAGCTGAAGCAAGATCCACATCTTACACCATATACAAACATCAACTCAAAATGGATCAAAGACCTGGGAGTAAAGCCCAAAACCATAACGTTCATAAGAGACAAACTGAGATCAAACTTAGAAGCACTAGTCCAAGGTATAAAAAGACTGCCAAATAAAACCAGAAATGCACAATCTAAAAAAGATAAAATTTGATGCATGACCTTCTAAAGATTAAATCTCTGTGCACATCAAAAACGTGAAACAGGGTGAAAAGAAAACCTACAGACTTGTAACAAACATTTGGTAATACCATCTCAGACAAAAGTCTTATAGCAAAAGTTTACAGAATACTCCTGGGTCTCCACAAGAAAAGGACTGATAATCCAATTACAAAATGGGCAAAAGGCATACAAAGAACTTTCACAGAGGACTATATTCGAATGGTAAGCAGATACGTGATGAAATGCTCAAAATCGCTGGCAATAAGAGAGATGTAAATCAAAACCGCAATGAGGTACCATCTAACTCGAGTAACAGTGGGAAAGTTTAACAGGGCAGCAAATAATAAACGTTGGTGAGAATGTGGCAAGAAGAAACTCTTATACATTGTTGGTGAGATTGTAGAATGAATTGAGCAACCATTATGGAAGGCAGTTTGGCGCTTCCTCAAAAAGCTGAACATAGAAATTCCATATGACCCAGCTATTCCATTACTTCGAATAAACCTTGAGAATATAAGAACTGAGGCACAAACTGAGATTTGTACACCAGTGTTCATAGCAGCATTATTCACCATGGCAAGAACATGTTGTTGTTGTTGTTATGTGCCGTCGAGTCACTTGCGACTCATGGCGACCCTATGTACAACAGCCCTAAACTCCGCTCTGTCCTGTGCCAAAGGCAC
>NW_006399874.1:9709118-9713785 GCF_000299155.1 Elephantulus edwardii
AAAAAAATGAAATTTTTAAAAAGAGGAAGCAAGAAAGATAACCCTAGTAATCCAAAGATTTATTTTTTTCATAGTAATTCTTTAAATGATCAGTGGTCTTGAAAAGTCTGAAAATTCCTTCAATCATCATAAAATTTGATTGAGGTAGAATTTCACTATATTCCATGTGAATCACTTTGGGGAAGAAAATTATATAAAATTTTAAAAGAACTAAACTGAAGGGACTATGAAACATATTCCCCCACTTACCCCCTCACACCCACACACACACACCCATTCACCTCCCATGTGAAACCTGGTTATGCAGGGTGAGGAAAGCAATTAATCTCTTTTTCTTTTTTAAGAAGATGTTCTTCTGGGTAACAAACCCAGCTTCTTGGGGAGACAATTTAATTCTGGCAATGAGAAAGTAAGGAAAGCAGAAGATAATTATTTCACATTTATCATTCACCCTCAACAAAGAAATTTTGAAAAGTTAACTTTTTATATATTATTTCACTTGCATAGGTCATTAGCAAATGAAATGTGGTTTGTGACTAAAACAGTGTAGATTTTCAGATAGACAATGATTCACACAGATTGAAAAAAAATTCTGCTTAGACTGTAGTTATTTATTGGGAAAAAAATCTCATTATAAACTAATCAATAAGTAGCTAGTCTTTTGGGGCGTTTGTGATCATTTTAGATATGGTCAACATGTATTCCAATGACAATATGCAGCATGACCTATAGTATATTACCATGTTTTATTGAATAAAAGTAATAAACAATATTATAATACTGTTGGAAAACCCCTCAATACCTACTAATGTATTTCTTTATATAAATGTTAATAGAACCTTACATAAAAATTTGAATTTGTTTCATCTTGGATTGATCTATTTGTTATTTCAGTAATATTTATAATGCATCAATGTCTTTAACCTAATGAGAGCAAAAAGAAGTCATTAGAAACAAAATGATGATACCAGCATTTTATATCTAGAAATAGAAAATGTGTACTCATAGAACTTGACGAATTTATCCTGCTTCTCTTAATCATACTGCAGTAGAAAACTGTGAACAACTAGAGGCTCAAGAAATAATCTCATTTTAATGTGATCTTATGTTCTTATTACATAAAAAATATTTTATTATTTATTATGTTTTTAGTAATGTATATAATCCAATGACTAGATAAAAAAAAGCGTTTTACTTTCTGAGTCACTCCTTTGGTGACTCAATATCAATTTAATTCTCTAAAAAATAAAAGTAAACAAGCAAAAGTCTCCTTGAAATTACTAAATATTTTAGAATATTCGGAACTAAAATAAAAATAAAACTGAATGTGCTTCTGCACCTCAATTAAAAGTGATGGGGAGCTCAAGAAGAAGGGTAAATGGTGGTGGTGAAACCATGCCAACAACAAAAGCTTCCCAGCACCACATTTTAATATTCTCTTTGCTAAAATGTTTTGTAATTAATCATAGCAAGAGAGTAGGTCAGAAAGGTTGCGAATCAGGCCTGTCATGTATATATAAAGAAGTTTTATATTGAGAGAAGAAAACAGCCCAACTACAATGAGTCTGAGGTAAGAGATTTCACCGAATTCCTAGGAACACTAAGATCTAGGGATTTTTGGGTTTTTTTTTTGTTTATTTAAAAAAATAGAATCATAGGTTATAGAGATGGCAGAGAAGATAAACTCCTACAGTTTTGAGGGCATACCTGTCATTTAACCCCTCCGAGAGTCACTGGGGTGGATCAAGTGGAGATTGAAGGAAGGGAATGCTACAAGTCTAGAAGATCCTCTAAAGATTCTGTAATCTGAGTCTGTCTTTTTTCCAGACTCAAGTGTTGTTGTGTACCTTTGGGTCAGAATCAACTCATAAGTGATGCTTCAGTGAGTTTTCAGAGGCAGTAAATTACATTAGGAGGACAGTGCCCATCTTTCTTCCCTGGAGCATCTAGTGGATTTAAACCACATACATTTACATTACCAGCACAATTCCTTTCCTCAAGGCCACCAGAGCTTGTAGACTCAACTACATCACTCTAAGTCAACCATGTGAGTCTTCTTTGTATTTCTTCCCAGAACTGTGTTAATTTTTGTCTGGGATCGTCTTCACTGGGCTTGGAAAAAATGTTAAGAAATTCCATGAAGGATTCAAACTCACTGTAGGAAAATCAACATATTGTTATTGTTAGGTGCCATCTTTATTTGGTTTCTGAGCCTGTAGATATTGATGGGAAGAAACTGTTCATCTTTCTCCTTCTGACTAGGGGTGCATTTGTATTAAAAGTGACTCATGGCTGTTAGGTTAGCAAAACAAGACTCAATGGATTACACAACCAGGTCATTAATTGCTCAGGTCTTATCTCAAAAGGCATGTTTTCAACAATAGCTTTGATGACCACTTTACTTACTTAAGACTTTGTTCTGCATAGTTTTCTCTATGATATTACCTTACTTTCTTTTATCAATGTTCAGATTCAGAAATTATGTAATTGCTTTATTATTTTTGTCCGATTCTACTTATCATATATATTGTTGTTGTTGTTATGTGTTGTCAAGTTGCCCATAACCCATAGCGACCCCTATGTACAGCAGCTCTGAACCCTGATCTATCCAGTCTCACTAATTCCTAAACACTAACCCCTATTGCCCCAGGCACTGTATCAATCCATCCTCTCTGGGGTCTTCCTCTCCTACACTGTCCCTCCACACTTCAGAGCATGATGTTCTTCTCCAAGGAATGCTCTCTCCTGGTCATATGCCTAAAGTATGTGAGACAGAGCTTCAAAATCCTAGCCTTCAAGAGAAATTTGGATTCACCCTTTCCAAGATAGACCTATGTGTTTTCTTAACAGTCCATGGTATGTTCAAGACTCTTTTCCAGCACCATAATTCAAAGACAGCAGTTATTCTTCTGTCATCCTTAGATTTTGTCCATCTCTCTGACGCCTAGCAAGTAGTTGTGATAACCATTGTCTGAATCAGGTACATCTTAGTCTGTAGATTGACCTCGTTGCTTTTCAGTACTCTGAGGAGGTACCTGACAACAGATTTTCCCAATCCACATTTTTTTCCCCCAATTTCTTCATTGCTGGTGCCAACAGCATTGATTGTGGAGGCGAGCAAGCTGTAACTGTTAGTAACCTGAATCTCTTCTCAATCTATCATGGTACGGCCTATTAGCCCAGTGGTGAGAATCTTTGTCTTCTTGATGTTCAATCCCTTGACATTCTGCAGCAAGCACTTCAGGTCTTCTTCAGTTTCAGTAAGCATTTTTGTTTCACTTACATAATGTAGATTGTTGATGAGTCTTCTTCCAATCCTGATGCCACATTCTTCCTCATAAATGCCTGCTTCCTGAATGAGATGTGTTCTGCATATAGATTGAAAAGGTATTTAGACAGGATGTATCCCTGACACATTCCTTTCCTGATTTTGAACCATGCAGTGTTTCTTTGCCCTGTTCTGAGGACTGCTTCCTGGCCAAACTATAAGTTTCACATAAGCACAATCAGATGATCTGGGATACCCATTCTCCTCAAGGTAAGCCACAATTTGTTGTGATCTACACAATCAAATGCCTTGGCATAGTCAATAAACATAGATAGACATTCCTCTAGTATTATTTGCTTTCAGCCAAGATCCATCTGACACTGACAATAATGTCTCCAGTGCCATGACCTCTTCTGAACCCAGATTGTATTTCTGGTAGTTAGTTCTCTGTCAATGTACTGTTTTGGTTGTTAATGGATAATCTTCAGCAGAATTTTGCTAGCATGTGATATTAGTGATATTATTCGATAATTTCCACACTCTATCAGGCCACATTTTTTGAATCAGAATAAATACTAATCTCTTCCAATCAGCTGGCCAGGTAGCTGTCCTCCAGATTTCTTGGCACAACTTAGTGAATATATCCAATGCAGTATCTGTTTGTTGAAATATGTCAATTAGTATTCAATCAATTCCTGGGGCTGTATTTTTTGCCAAGTCCTTCAGGGTAGCCTGAACTTCCTCCTTTATCACCATTGCCTCTTGATCGTACGTTGTTTCTTAAAATTGTTCCGTGTCAGCCAATTCTTTTGGTACAATGACAACATTTGTTCCTTCCATCTTCTTTCATTGCTTCCTGAATAGGCCATTTCTAGATCCATCTTGAAATACAATATGGTGAGTGACAGGATAATACCCATAGGCACACAAGGAAGACCTGTTAATACCACTATCATTCAATTTGTGTCTCTGTATACTCCTTCCATCTTCTTTTAATGCTACCTGAGTCATTCAATATTCCACCCATAACATCCTTAAGTATTGCAACTCATGGCTTGAATTTGTTCTTTAGTTCCTTCAGCTTAAGAAATGCTGAATGAGTTTGGCCTTTTTGATTTTCAGCTTCTTTCACATTTTATTATACTTTCCCTTGTCTTCCTGAACTTCCCTTTGAAATCTTTTATTTAGCTCTTTAACTTCTTGATTTCTTCCCTTTGCTTTGGCTTCTTGGCACGCTAGTGCAATATTCAGAGTCTCTTCAGACATCCATTTTGACATTCTTCTTCTTTTTTTATAAGGACCTTTTGCATTCTTCATGAATGATATTCTTTGTATCTTCCTACAGCTCATTTAGTCTTCCTTCATTAGTGTTCAAGGCCACCAAATTGTTCCTGAGTTA
>NW_006399874.1:9714290-9722126 GCF_000299155.1 Elephantulus edwardii
CAAGAAAAAAATATTCTGCATGGTTAAAGATCAAAGGATAAAATTCTTGTTTGGTATAATGATAAGTCCTTAGATTTTGTATATATATGTATTTATGGATTAATCAAATATTTAAAAGTTGGATTCTGCCAATTCAGAGACCAAGAGAAAGCATTGGGTCAATATCCAAATGCAAGTTAATGAAAAAAGAAATATCTAAATAGGAAAGAGAAAAATATAACTTATCTTCATTTTCACAGAAAAAATATAAATGTTAAAAATAAGTTTATTGGAAAGGTAAACATTGATATACAAAAATGAGAGATGATATTGAAAGATCACATTAAAGCTGCTCATCTACTCATATCAGGTCCACTATTTGAACACAAAAGTGATTTTTTAGAACTCAGTGCACCATAAGTACATTGTAATCTGAAGTAATTTCTATATTTTCATGTATATTCCCCTTGATTTTATTTATTGTAAATACCAGGATAAGACATTTTTAAAGCTTTAATGAATCTAACTTTTCTCACCAAGTCGTTGAGTCTCATAAGGACTATCAAGGATACTAGCACTTAAAGGGCCATTATCCTTGAAATATGGAATTAGTGATTTTTTTAACAACTAGCCCTATATCTAATATATATATGTGTGTGTGTGTGTGTGTGTGTGTGTGTGTGTTTTCAGTTAACACATTTTTTAGACTAATTTTTATCTTTAACATTTCTCACTTAAAGAATACAATAATGAACAGTTCAAGATTAGATTATACCATATTGAGATTGGTAGTTTCATCTCTAGATGTTCTCTACTGAGGTCCTCTCTTCATAGTCATATCTAGAGCACTTCAGCCACACCTCTTTAGTGTCTCATACTGATGACCTACCGTAGTATTCTCAGTATTTGAATTTAAATTGTCTCAAAGGCAATAATTTTAAACTCTTCATGAACTCTACTTACATTTCACTTGTTATTGCTGTTATGTGCCATTGAGTCACCTGCGACTCATAGCAACCCTAGGTACAACAGCTTTGAAGTCTGCCCTGTTCAGAGCCAGTCTCACTGACTGAAACACTTACCCCCATTGCTCCAGTTACTGTATCAATCCATCCTCCCACCCCCCTGAGTCTTCCTCTTCTGTGTTGTCCTTCTACTTTTCTGAGCATGATGTCCTTCACGAAAGAACTGGTTCTTCCTAGTCACATGCCCAAAGACAGAGCTTCAAAATCCTAGCCTTCAAGGAGAAACGGACCTATTTGTTCTTTTTGGTAGTCCATTGTATGTTCATGCTGCAAGGAGGGACTGGTCCTTGGAGAGGGACATCATGTTTGGGAGAGCGGAGGGGCAGAGCAGGAGAGGAAGACCATGAGATGGATCGATTCTCTGAGTGGAGTGGTGGGAATGAGTGAGTTTGAGACAGCGAGGTTGGCACAGGATAGAACGATGTTTAGAGCTATTGTACATAGGGTCGCTAAGAGTCAAACACAACAACAACAACAACAATGGTATGTTCATGACTCTTCTCCAGCACCACAAGTGAAAGACATCAATTTTTCTTCTGTCATCCTTAGTCATTGTCCAGCTCCCTGATGCATAGCAAGTAATTGTGAAGACCATGACCTGGATCAGGTGGACATTAGTCTCTAGACTTGACATCGTTGCTTCTAAGTACTCTGGAGAGATACCTGATAGCAGATTTTCCCAATGCAATACTATATATATATATATATATTTCCTGACTGCTGGTACCAAGAGTGTTGATTGTGGAGCCAAGCAAGCTGTAATTGTTAACAACCTGATTCTTTTTTGATCTACCTTGGTGCTGCCTATTGGCTCAGTAGTGAGAATCTTTGTCTTCTTAATATTGACCTTCAATTCATATTGAAGACTACAGAACTTGACCTTCTGCAACATTGTTCCAGGTCCTCTTCAATTTCAGCAAGCAAGATTCTGTTATCTGTACAACATAGGTTGTTGATGAGTCTTCCTCCAATCCTGATGCCACATTTGTAAAGCCCATTCTCCTCAATGATCTGTTCTGCATATAGATTGAAAAGATATGGAAACAGGACACATCCCTAACACACTTCTTTCCTGATTTTGAACCATGCAGTGTTTCCTTGCTCTGTTCTTAGGACTGCTTCCTGGTCCAAACACAGGTTTCACATAAACAAAATCAAGTATTCTGGGATTCCCATTTTCCTCAAAATAAGCCACAATTTGTTGTGATCCATACATTCAAATGCCTTTGCATAGTCAATGAATACAGATAGGCATTCTCCTGGTCTTGCTTTCTGCCAAGATCCACCCAAGATTGGTAAATAATGTCTCTAGTGGCATGGCCTTATCTAAACTCAATTTGTATTTCTGTTAGTTCTCTGTCAATGTACTGTTTCAGTTGTTCCTGGATAATCTTCAGCAGGATTTTCCTAGCATGTGATATTAATGATATTGTGTGATAATTTCCACAATGTGGGGTCACCTTGTTCTTGGAATGTGAAGAAATATGAATTTTTTTCTAATTGGTTGGACAGGTAGTTGTCCTCCAGATTTCTTGGCACAAACTCTTGAACAGATCCAGGGAAGCATCTGTTTGTCAAAACATGTCAGTTGGTATTCCATCAGTTCCTAGGGCTTTATTTTTTTTGCCAAGTTCTTCAGAGTAGCCTTAACTTCCTCCTTCATCACCACTGCCTCTTGAACTTATGTTGTTTCTTGAATTTCATCTGTCAGCCAATTCCTTTTGGTACAATGACTACATATTCCTTTCATCTTCTTTTAATGCTTCCTGAATCATTCAATATTCTGCCTGTAGTATCCTTAAGCATTACAACTCATGACTAGAATTTAATCTTCTAGTTCCTTTAACTTAAGAAATGCTGAACGAGTTAGGCCCTTTTGATTATCTGACTTCAGTTTTTTGCACATTTCATTATAATACTTTGTCTTGTTTTCCCAAGCTGCCCTTTGAACTCCTTTATTCATCTCCTTAACTTCTTGATTTCTTCCCTTTGCTTTGGCTTCTCAGCACTCTAGTTCAATATTCAGAGTCTCTCCTGACATCTATTTTGGTCTTTTCTTTCCCCTCCATCTTTGTAATAACCTTTTACATTATTCATGTTTGATATAATGGATTTGTCCCTACAATTCATCTGGTCTTTGTTCATCATTGTTGAAGGTCTCAAACCTGTTTCTGAGTTGGTTTTTAAATTTATAGGAGATAGACTCAAGGTGAAATTTTGATTCCTGTGGATATGATCTAACCTCTTTAGCTTTAATTGAAATGTACATATGAGTAGTTGATGGTCTGTTCTGTAATCAACACCTAGCCTAGTTTTCACAGCTTCTCCAACAATTCTTTCCACAGATGTAATCTATCTGATTCCTGTGCATACCATCAAGTGGCATTCATGTGTCTAGCCTGTGTTATGTTTCTTATAAAAAGTATTTGCAATGAATAAATCATTGTGCAGGTTTCTATTGTTTTATCCTCAGCCTCATTTCTGTCACCAAGTCCACAGTTTCTGACTATTGATCTTTCTTCCTGGTTCCCAACTTTTGCATTCCAGTAATTCATTATTATTATTAATAGATCTTGTTTTCATGTTCAATTGATTTCTGACTGCAAAATTTGGTAGTAATAATCTATTTCCTCCTCTTTGGCTCTGGTTTTTGATGAATACATTTGAATAACAGTGGTATCAATAGATTTTCCTTGTATGCATATAGATATTATCCTATTGCTCACAATACTGTATTTCAAGATGGTTCTATAAATTGCCTTTTAACTATACATGTGATCCCATTTTTTCCTCAACTTTTCATCTCCGGCATAGTAGATCATATGATCGTCTGATTCAGAATGTCCCATGCTAATCCACAACCCAGGTGCATGTGTCTTGTCCCTTCCCTTTCTCTGCCACATCAGCACCCCTTGCACTCCCACATACCTCATCCAGCAACTTCGTCACCCAAATTACCCCTAGATATGATGGTTTATGACACAAGTCGCTTCTGTGATGTCTTGCGTCTCTCACTGCTACTGGTCTTTTATGCTGATGGTTGTCTTGTGTTTAGGACGATCTAAGTCCAAATCCCAGGTACCAGTTTCAGGGAAAGATTTTTGTCTGAGGTAGAACTGAGGAAAGGTTCTTGCCCCTGAGCTCAATGACTGTTGTTTTGTGACTTAGTGTCTCTGCAATTTAAGGTTCATAATTTTATTATCCATTGAGTTTTCTGGGATTATTACACTTTTGTTCATTTTTCCTTTGAATCTAGTATATCGTCTTTATTAATCTAAGTTTTCTTTCTGCAGAATAGGCCTTAACAACATTACACACCTTGGACCACTGATATCTTAAACTAAAGGGTCATTTTCCTTCCTACCATCCATCCAATCTTAAAAAGAGCTAAATTTTTTCATAAAAGAATATAACCTGTTTTAAAATTGCTTTTTTAAAAATAGCAGAAGGAATTTTTATATGAAAATGAGGTGACATGTGGATTGCACCTGATGGACTGCATAGGAATCTGATATATTACATTTGTGGAAGAAATCATTGCAGAAACTCAATATCGGCAGTCAACATTAGGCCAGGGGCCAACTGTGGGTCAGATCATCAATTATTCATATGAAAGTTCAAATTGAGTTCGAAGAAACTAAAATAAATCAACAGGAACCAAGATATGATCTTGAAGCAATCCCATCCAAATTTGATGATTATTTTAAGGATAGGTTTAAGGAACTGAACACCAATGATTGAAGACCAGGCGAGTTGTGCTATGATATCAAGGATATCTGTCATCCATAAAGAAAGTAAAAAATCATTACAAAAACAGAAGAAAAGAAAGAATTGAAATAGAAGTCAGAAGAGACTCTAAAGATTGCACTGGAGTATTGAGAAGCAAAATCTAAAGGAAAACATGTTAAAGTGAAAGAGTTGAATGAACGATTTCAAAGGGCAGCTCAGGAGGATAAAGTATAATGGAATGTGCAGAGAGCTGGAACTGGAGAATAAAAATGGAAGAACACACTCTGCATTTCTCAAGCTGAAAGAACTGAAAACAAATTTAACAAATTTAAAATTAAACAAATTTAAGCCTCATATTGAAAGAAGATATTGAATGACACAGAAAGCCTCAAAAGGAGATTTAGGGAATACACAGAGTCACCCACTGTAACAGATAGAATTTATTGACACTGAAAAATTGCAGAGTATCATATGGACAGGAGCTAATGGTAATTAAGGAGGAAATAGAAGCTGCATTGAAGGCTTTGTCAAAAAATAAGGCCCCAGGAATAGATAGATTACCAATTGATTTGTTTCAATCAATAGATGCAGCCTTGGATGCACTCAACAGTATATGCCAGGAAATTTGAAGGGTGGCTGCCTGGCCAGTGGATTGGAAGAGGTCCATATTTTTTCCCATTTCCAAGAAAGTAAGCAAACTGAATGTGGAGCTTATAGAACAATATAACTGATATCACATGCAAGCAAAATACTGCTGAAGGGGGGAGGGGTTTGTGCGGGGAGAAGGGTGCAACAATGAATGAATGGAATTCCAAAATCTCTGTAGATGTTCATTGAAATGAAAAATAAACAAACTAAATTAAAAAAAAAAAGAGAATGGGAATCCCAGAACACTTGAGTGTGCTCATGTGGAACCTATATATGAACCAGGAAGATGTTGTGAGGACAGAGTAGAGGAGCACGGCATAGTTTGGAATTGGAAAGGGAATACACAAGGGTTGCATTCTTTTTCCATATCAATTCACTCTTTATGCTTAGCAAGTTATAAGAGAAGGTAGACTCTGAGGAGGAGTGTGTCATCAAGATTGGAGGGAGAATCACCAAATAACCTGCATTATACAGATGACACAACCTTGCTTGCTGAAAGTGAGGAGAACTTGAAACACTTGTTGCAGAAGATCAAATAATACAGCCTTTCGTATGGATCACATCTCAACATCAGGAAAACAAAGAGTCTTACCACTGTATCAATGTGTAGCCCCCTGATGTATAGAGAGGAGATTCAAACTGTCAACAGCTTCATCTTGTTCATATCCACAGTTAATAGCTTTAGTAACAGCAGTCAGAAAATAAGGAGATGCATTGGACTGGGAAAATCTGCAATTAGGGGTCTTTGCAAATTATTGAGGAACAATGATATCAGTTTAAAGACTAAGGCGTGTCTGGTTCCAATTACTAGCTATGCATCTGAGAGCTGGACAATGAATAAGAAAGACAGAATAAGATTGACAACTTTGAGCAATGGTGCTGGAGAAAAGCACTGAATATCCCACAGATGGTCAAGAGAATGAACAGATATATCTTGGAGAGGGTGCAACCCGAGTGCTCTTTGCAGGCAAAAATGATGAAGCTTCACCTCACATACTCTGGACTTGTTGCTAGGAAGTGCTATTCCTTGGCGAGGACATAATGCTGGAAAGGTTATAGGTCAGTGAAAAGAGGAAAATTCTCAATCAAGTGGATAGGTAGGGTGACTGCTGCAATGGGCTCTTGTGTGTCAGGAAGTGGGAGGAAAGTAAAGGACAGAAAAGCGTTCAAATCTTTTTTTCATAGGATTTCTATCAGTTGTATTTGATTTTATGGCACCTAACAACAACAACAACAAAAACAAGAACAACAGGAGCAAAGATGGGCTGTTGTTATGGTCGAATTTTGTTAAGGTGAGCATGACTCATAGCAACTCTATGAACAAAAGACCTGATGCCTTTCTGTAATTGTCATCTTTTCTCCAAGTTCATAGTGTTTCTATAGTCATGTGGTTTAAGAAGTGGATGCCACTTCTGCTTCCAAACCTGTCTTGAACTGGGAGCTCCACCAAACACTGTCCACCTTAGGCAACCATTATAGCATTTGACACCTCATCAGGTTCAGCATCACAGCAAAGACAGATTACCATGTTGTTGTTGTTATGTGCCGTCGAGTCGCCTGTGACTCATAGCGACCCTATGTACAACAGCCCTAAATTCCGCTCTGTCCTGCGCGAATCGCACTGTCTCTGACACTCCCATCCCAATTATCCCAGTCAATGAATCAATCCACCTCATAGAGGGCCTTCCTCTCCTGCGCCATCCCTCCACCTCCCAAGCATGATGTCCCTCTATGTGCCTGTAATTGTATTAGTACATGCTGTTTTGGTTACCACTGCTGTGTAGTAAGTTTTGAGGACATGGAGTACTATGCTTCCAAACTCATTTTTGTTCCTCAGAATTGTTTTGCGTATTCAGGGTCTCTTGTCTCTCCAAATAAATTTGATAATTTCCCTTTCAATCTCCTGGAAAAAATGAATTTGGTATCTAGATTGGGATTGCATTCAACATATAGCTTGCTTTTGATAGGATTGTCATTTTCATCATATTGAATCTACCTATCCATGAACAGGGGACATTTTCCCAATTCTTTAGGTCTTTTATTGTGTCTTTCAGAAATGCTCTGTGGTCTTCTTTGTACAAGTCTTTTGTATCTCTTGTTAGGTACACTCCCACGTGTCTCAATTTGTGGTTGGTTATTGTAAATGGTATTGCATCCTTGATTTCATTCTCTAAGTTCACATTGGTACTGTAGAGGAATTCTATTGATTTAAGGATATTGGTCTTATATCCTGCCACTCTACTAAACTGGCCTATAAACTCTAACATGTTTTTCTGTTGATTCTTTGGGGTTTTCTGTATACACTATCATATCTATTTCTTAAAACTTTCTTATTTTTCTTCTCTGTATTTTTGTTGTTTTTGTTCCTGTAGAAGAATCTCGCTGACTTTTGTATATTGATCTCATATCTTGCCACCCTACTAAGTTGTTCTACATTATCTAAGAGGATTTGCTT
>NW_006399874.1:9722886-9724065 GCF_000299155.1 Elephantulus edwardii
ATTTTGAGGGCTTGAACAATAATGAATGAAGACCAGATGAACCATGGGAGGATATTAAGAATAACATTCATGAAGAATTCTATAGGACTTGACAAAGACAAAACAGGAGAGAAAGCATCTCAGCCTTGAGCCTTGACGTTTTAGGGCAGTGAGGCTCAGAGCTTTGAAGTATAGCACATTTACAGCTGTTGCTGCTGTTGTATGTTTGGCTGATTCAAGAATCTCTGACCCTGAAGGGCAACCAATCAGACCTACAACAGCAGCCACTATTATTGTGGCCTCAACCATCAAGCACATTTTGGAATCTGTCTTTGACTACTTGATTGTTTCTTACCCCTACCTTGAAGTAGTTTTACTTCCCTAATCTGGTTCTGTGTGTTCTATGAGCTTTTACAACAGATTTAAGACCCAGTAGAGCTGTAGATACATGTACTTGCTATGCTTCCAAGAGCTGGACAATGAATAAGGATAAAAGAAGAACTGACACCTTTGAGCTTTGGTATTAGAGAAGACTACTGAAATTCCACATGGATAGCTAAAAGAACAAACATATATGTCTTGGAGAGGGTGCAGCCAGAGTGCACTTTGGAGGCAAGAATGATAAGGCTTTGCGTCACATACTTTGGGTATGTTGCTAAGAAGGTCTATTCCTTGGAGAGGGATATGATGCTGGGAAGGGAGGAGGGTTGGTGAAAGAGAGGAAAACCTCTGACCAGGTGGATTGATCCAGTGACTTCTGCAATGGACTCTTCTTTGTCTGAAAATGTGTGGATGGCACAGGATCGAATGGGATTTATATCTTTTGTTCCTTGAGTTGCCATAAGTTGTACTAGACTTCATGGTACCTAACAACAAGAACAGAGCTTTAATATGGATGTTGGGGTGAGTAGAATGAGTTGTAAGAATGTGAGGGATATGTCTTTTTTAATAGGATTTGCTTTTGTAATGTTAATGTTGTTTACAGGGACAGTTCTACTTTGTGGAGTTGGTAAATTCAGATATAGCTGTCCCCGTGCTACTCTTTCTTTTTTGACAAGTATATTTCTAAAAGTTTGTTGATGATTAAATGTCCTCTGATAAAATTTCTGTTCAGGTCCTTTGCCCAATTTGTGATGGAATTATTTGCCTTTTTGTTGGAGAGGTGTTGCCCAGTTCTATATATTTTAGAGATTAGACCCT
>NW_006399874.1:9727869-9729117 GCF_000299155.1 Elephantulus edwardii
CACCTCACAGGACAGCCAGCAGACCTCGCAGACCCACCCTACTTTCTCAGGTAATTGGAGATGCCAAAAGCCAGATTACCATAGTGCATCAAATTGACAGAAGAGTGATGTACAACTTAGAAGAATGTTACTCAAAGTTATAACAAAACTTGTCTCACTTAGCAATGGTTAAATGCTCTCAAGTCGAATACAACTCATAGTGACCCTATGAACAAAAGACTTGAACCCTGTTCTATAACTAACATCATTTCTCTGTGTTCATGGAGTGTCCAGAGGCATGTGGTTTAGGTAGTTGATGCCACTCCTGCTTCCAAACCTAAATCAATCTTGAAGCTCTTTCAAAAACTGTCCATGATGGATAACCATTATGGTATTTGACTCAACTGTGGAACAGTGTTCAGGATCACAGCAACTCCAAGCTACTTCAGTACAGCAGATAGACAGACACCTACTGTACCATTTAAAGAGCGTTCATCCCCAAATCCAAAGACTTAGCCCAGAAAGACAGTATTTTAAAGACAGGCACACCCAACAAATAATATTGACTGTAAATCAAGTACCCCTCTTACCTTGGGTCATTATTAGCTAAATTGGGCAAAAGTCCGTCCTTATTTGACCTTCATCAAGATGCATGAGATCACCTTCAAGAGTGAAACCATTCCACAAAAGCCTCCAGGCCAGGCACAGACTTAGCCCAGCACTATGGTATTTTCTGAGGATGAAATAGAGAGAGAATAATTAGTCTTCTAGTCAAGTATTCAACATCTAACATATTTGAGGAGGCAGATGAAATAAATATGTACTGAGGCAATAGAAATATATAATATTCACAGAAACAAAAATTAGAGTTTTCCCACTGAGTTGAAAAGATATAAGACTTGAATGTTTAAGACAGAGAGATGTTGATGGTGTGAAGATATAAGTTGCAGAAACTTTCTAAGCTATAAAGCTTAGAAATTCTGACATCAGAAACACACAAGGATACGAATTTTTTAAAAGATGATATATATCAGGTAGAAATAAAAAAACAACCCAACATTCTTTTACTAGTGGCTAGCTCAGAATCTGAATGTTATCTGAAATTAGGATTATCACTAATTATGTTGTTGTTATGTGCCGTCAAGTCATTTGCGACTCATAGCGACCCTATGTACAACAGCCCTAAACCTTGCTCTATCCCGTACCAATTTCATTGCCTCTGACACATCCATCATGATTACCCCAGTCACTGAATCAATCCACCTCACA
>NW_006399874.1:9731182-9739408 GCF_000299155.1 Elephantulus edwardii
CTAACAAGTTATAAGTACATGAGTCAAAAATTATGGAAAAGTAAAAGAAAAGATTCTTTCATTGTTTTACAAACCCTCCCCCAGGTCCCCTCCACCATGGAGCCAACGCTCTAGACTCTTGTGATGACAGAAATACCTAGTCACATATCTCTTTGAGGGTCTTCCTCTCTATTTTTCCTGCCTCTCTTTCTCCTAGGAATGGTCTCTCCAAAATACATGCCCACATTTTATGAGATACAATTTCAGCATCCTTGACTCCAAGGACAACTCTGGCTGCACTTTCTCCAAGACAGACTTGTTTGTTCTTTTGACAGTTATGGGATATTCACTATGTTTCTGTAATACTACAATTCAAAGGATTGATTGTTCTTCTATTATCCTTCTTCATAGTTGAGTTTTCTTATAAGTAAGAAGCAATTGAAAAATATCAAAGTTTGGATCAGGAATATTTCAGTCTTTAAATGGACGTCATTGCTTTTTAGCACTTTGGAGAGACTCTTGACAGCAGAGTTCCCCAATGTACATATATTGATTTCTTAACTGCTGCTACCATGGGTGTTAATTGTGGAGTAAAGTAAAAGAAATCCTTGACAACTTCAATCTTTTCCACATACCCAGATGTCGCCTATTGTTCCAGTGGTGAGGATTTTTGTTTTCTTGATGTTGAGCTATGACTCGTATTGAAGGCTGTAGTCTTTGATCTTCTACAGCAAGTCTTCATTATTTTGGGGTTGCTGATGAGTCTATCTCTAGTCCTGAAGCAACATTCTTTTTCATAGAGTCCAGCTTCTCAAATTAAAAGCTCATCATATACGTTGAATTAGTATGGAAAAATGATACAATCTTGATGTATACCTTTTATGCTTTTAAGCTATGCTCTATACCTTTGTTTTGTTTACACAACTGCTTCTTGGTCTGTTTAAATTTCTCATGAGTACAACTAAGTGTTTTTAGATTCTCATTCTTTTCAATGTCGGCCATAATTTGTTATGATACACAGTCAAATAGCTTTACATAATCAATTTAACACTGGTAGAAACCAATAGTATGCCCTAGTAACTGACTTTTGAACAAGTAAGTCGTTGTTCAAAGTACAATTTTCATATATGATGAGCCATCAAGGCTACTGAGTAAGATAATGCACTTATGTGTATGAGTGTGTTTGTGTGAATGTGCACTGGACTTAACACAATCTCTGCCACATGGTAGGTACACAATCGATTTTAATCTCATTAGAGTGCTTTGGTGGCCTAGTGGTAAGGAGTTGTGCTGCCAGCCCAAAGGGATATGATTCAAATCTACCAGTCACTCCATGGGAGAAAGATGGGCAAATCTTATCCTGTGTTATTTAAGCCTCTGAAAACCTGCAAGATGGTCAGCTTTGAATTAATTCTGGCTTGAAAGTACCTAACAACAAAATAAAATTAACTAATTAACCCCATATGTTTTCAAACTGTATGCAGAACAGATTATTCAGGAAGCTGGGCTCTATGAGAAGACGTGTAGCATCAGGACTGGTGGACGATATATCAACAATTGCAATGGGAAAGTCTGCTGTTAGGGACCTCTCTCAAGTACTGAAGAGCAATGGTGTCAATCTGGAGACTAAGGTGTGTCTGATACAGGCCATGGTCTTTGCTATCACTTGTTATGTGTCAGAGAGTAGGACAATGACTAGGGAGGATAGAAGGAGAATTGATGCCTTTGGACTGTGGTGCTGGAGAAGGAGTATTGAGTATACCATGGACTGCTAAGAAAACAAACAGATTCATCCTGATGAGGGTTAGACCGGCTGCTCCTTGAAGGCAAGGATCCTGAGGCTTTGTCCGATATACTTTCGACATATTGTAAGGAGGGACCGGTCCTTGGAGAGGGATATCATGCTTGGGAGGGTGGAAGGACGGTGCGGGAAGGGAAGACCCTCTATGAGGTGGATTGATATAGTGACTGAGGTAATTGAGGTGGGTGTGTCGGAGACAGTGTGATTGGCACAGGACAGAGCAGGGTTTAGGGCTGTTGTACATAGGCTCGCTATGAGTCTCAAGCTACTCGATGGCGCATAGCAACAACAACAACAACAACAACAACAACAACAATTAACCATGTTTGTAATTCTTTGAAATGTTTCATAATTATACTAATATTAGTCAAAGGAGTCAGACAACAAAAGTAAAGAAAGATCAAGAGAAAGTTTTCACACATGACAAGAGATGGAAAATAAAAAAAAACCAACTTGCTTCAGTTTATAACTTTGCAGTTATATTTAAAACTGGCAAAAGACTATTTATTCTAATTATTGCTTCATAGTGGTGTGCAGGTCTTATTCATTTATATTATTACTTGCCAGAGAAAGTCTTTGTTGGAAAATTCTAAACTTTTTAAATTAAAATAAAAAATATGTTCAGGTTTTATTTTATGAACAGTGGCACTATTCTCTAAACAGCAAGGCAAGAAAAAAAAGAGCAAATATTTTGAGCCAAGATTTTTTTAAAAAAATGTATTATATCAAGGCGCTATGATTAAATAAACCATAGAAATTGCCCTCAAGTAAACAAAATAAAACAAAAAGTAAGATTACTGGTTTATTCCTCTGAGAAGAACAACACAAGTGGTGAGTTAAGTTCTGGGAATTATCCAAATGCTGAAATCTGTGTTCTAAGGATCAAAAGTAGATATAATGTCACACACACCCCCAAAAAAATGCTGCAATAAGATGTATCAGTTTACTCAAAGGATTGGAATAAATATATCTGTCTGACAGCTAAATGCAGCAGTCATTAGTAATGAAAACTTAATCATGAAGTCATATTCTAGAATATGATAATAAAACTTTAAACATCTAGCTGAAAATTATTAGTTTTTCTTTAGTGTTTGAAATGTGTCTCTTTTCATCCACTCAATTTCTATTATATCCTTAAAGCTCCACCAAAACTGATAAATAAATTTATATTTGTTTAAGAGAAATTAAGTAGAGTATTTTAAGCTACAGCGAGCTCTGGTGGCTTAGTGGACAGGGTTTTGCACTTCCAAACCAAAGGTGGAGAATTCAAAACCACCAATTACACCACGAGAGAACAATGGAATATCTCCTGCATAATTTTCAACCTCCGAACACCTGCTGGAAGTCAGCTATGAGTTATTTTAAATCAAATAGTAATGAGAGAGTATTTTGAACTACCTGGACTTTTATCTTGACAAAATGGGATAGTAAGGATTATTTTTTAAAAATAATTAATAATTTTAATGAACATTTACAGAGATTTTGGAATTCCATTCATTCATTGCTGCACTTCTTTCCCTGCCCAACCCTCCCCCCCCACCGCCCAGTTCGCTCCTCTCTTTGAAAAGTAAAATAAAAACTCCCTCCCAGGTACACAATCCCCCCGCACCCCTCCCACTGCCCCAAGTACATTCCACCATGCAACTTAATTGTGGACTCTTGTGATAAAGTAAGGATTATTTAAAATGATCATGCAATATGGGAACATGTTCTGTATAATTCTTGAACATTTCTTGATGTTCACTTACTAACAGTTTAGTCATTGGTCTAGCTGTTAGTTTTTCCACAGACTTGACAAGTTGGTTTTTTTTCCCAAATCAAGTAGACACCACTTCTCCTAAGCCTACACAGCTGCCCATCCTGATCTAATCTCCTGCAAATCTATGTGGCTCTCACACTGAAAAATTGTAGGAGTGTGAATTGGATGGCTACCATATCTATATGAATGAGGATTGGGAGACAATTCTTGGGCAGATTTCATAAAATTTATTAGAAGGCTAATGGCACTGAATACTCATCCTACATAACATTACATTATTAACATCCTTATAACAATTAACATCCTAAATAATATCCAAATAACATTGATCCCATCAATAAACACAAACTCACTCATTCATTGTCATTAATGTGAAGCCACCTCACAGCTGACCTTCCAGAAGGTTTCTAAGGCTGTAAATTGTGTGAGAGTCAATAGCTCATCTTCCTCCCATGGAGCCAGTGGTGAATTTGAACCACGGTGTGTTTTGCCCTTGGATTGGCTGCATAGCTCCTTATAAACTATACCACAAGAGCTACATCCCAACAAGCACAAACATGCATTTCTAGGTCCTCCTCCCTTTTTTAGTCCCTTGTTTCTCTCTCTTTTTTTATAATAAAATGTTTTATTTTAGTTATGATTTTAAAGAAAGTTTACAGACAAGTTAGATTTTCATTCATTCATTGTTGCACATTTTACCTCACTCCCTTCTTTCCCCCTCTGCCCCTCCTCCCCTGTCCTCTTTGCAATGATGTACCTCTTATTCAGTTTTTTGTTTTACATATAATGCCTAATTATAACTAAGTTTATAAGTTCAGGAAAGGCAAATTTTACTCACATAGTTGTGTTTGATTCCATAACAAAGAATACAATATAATGTATATTTCTTAACATTGAGATTGTTCATCTATAGCTTTATGATCACTGTATAACACAATGTTTCAGTTTGTCCCTAAAGAGAGTTTAAAACTTTCTAAATACAATTAAATCAAGAATATTCAATTAATTATTCTTATTTTGTATACAAGGAGACACTGCTCAGTAGCTTAACTGTTTAAATCACAAATTTCAGTCTCAGATTCTGCTTTCAGGGAACTATTGCTTTTGTTTCTAAGCTTTTCTTTTGTATTACATTTTTTTTGGGGGGGGGAAAGTATCAAAGTTATTTCACCTGGAACGTTACACAGCTTCACCTGTGTTATTTGATTTGTTCATCTATTTATCTGAAGGTATATAATACGTTGTTGTTATGTGCTGCTGAGTCACCTTAAACCCATAACCCTATGTACAGCAGCTCTGAACCCTGTCCTGTTCTGAGCTAGTCTCACTTATTATGACACAGGAACCCCTATTTCCCCAGTTACTGTATCAATCCATCTCATTTGGGGTCTTCCTCTTCTTTGCTGTCCCTCCACCCTTCAGAGCATGATGTCTTTCTTCAAGGAACAGTCTCTCCTGGCCACATGCCCAAAGTATGTGAGACAGAGCTTCAGAACTCTAGCCTCCAAGGAAAAACTTGGTTTCACTTTCTCCAAGGCACACCTATTTGTTTTCTTGCCAGTTCATGGTATGTTCAAGACTCTTCTCCAAAACCATCATTTGAAGGTATAGGAGTCTTCTTCTGCCATCCTTAGTCATTTTCCAGCTCTCTGATACATAGCAAGTGAGTGCAAAGACCATGTCCTGGATCAGGCACACCTTAATCTCTGGACCGACACCATTGCTTTCAGCACTCTAGAAAGATCCCTTTCCCCAATACAATTCATCTTTTGATTTACTGACTGCTGGAATTAAAAGTGCTGATTTTAAAGCCAAGCAAGCTGTAATTGTCAACAACCTCTCTTCTCCATCCATCATGGTACTACCAATCGACCCAATCATGAGAATTCAGGTCTTTTTTGGTTTCAGCAAGCAAGGTTGTGTCATCTGCAAAATATGGATTGTTGAAGAGTCTTCCTCCAATCCTGGTGCCACATTCCTCTTCCTTAAAGTTTTGCTTGCTGAATGATCTTGCATATAGATTGAAAAGGTATGGAGACAGGATGCATTCTTATCATACTCCTTTCCTGATTTTTAACCATGCAGTGTTTCCATGCTCTGAACTGAGGACTGCTTTTTGGTTTAAGTATAGGTTTTGAATAAGCACAATCAAGTGTTCTGGGATTCCCACTTTTCCTAGAGTTAGTCACAATTTGTTGTGATTGACACAGTCAAATGCTTTAGCATAGCCTATGAAACACAGCTAGATATTCCTCGGGTACTCCCTGTTTTCAGCCAAGAGTCATTTAAAATTAGCTAAAGTTGATTTACATTTATATTAGGAAGAAAAAAAAAACACCACACAAATTCTAGTATCACTGTTTTCTTTTGCATCAATAAAAAAATTAATCCATAGCCATTGTGATTTTCTAATAATGTCATGTTGTATAATACATAGTATGGAGATAATTTTGATCCATCAGAAAAGTGGTTACATCTAATATGTAAATAAAATGGAGAAAAAAACCCCAAGCATTTCTCACAGAAAAATTCCAAACAATATATAAAAATACATCCTTTTCAAGGAATTGCTCATGATTTAGCTACTTGATCCCAAAATTAAAAAGGACTTTCTTTCAAACAATAAGAAAAGTAAAATATAATAAATTGACAGTAGAAAAACCTGTCAAGCCTTGCCTTAACCAACTGATTGAGGTCAATATCATAAGTGATAGCATAGCAATTGCATGTAACCTTGGTATGACACTTCATTTCTGTGTTGTTAGCTTCAAAAGTCAGGGTAAACATCAGAAAAACATCAAAGAACATAAAATTGAAGAAAATTCTACAGGACACTTGTCGAGTATTCTTCAAAACTGTAAAGTTATGACAAAAAAGAAAAATCTGAGAAAATGTCCTGTAGGAGCAGAGATTAAAGAGACATAGTAATAAAATATATAGAGGATTAGCCTCAGTTGGACTCTGGAAACAAAAGAAATTAAATGGAAAAATTAATGGAACTAAAAAGAAGTCTGGTATTTATTTAATAATAATAAATCAATATTATGTTCTTAATATTGACAAATCAACTTTGGTAATGTTTTTGGTATATAATATGAATTCATAAATGGGTTGGTAAAGGACAGGGTCACTGAAAGTGAGGAAGACTACCAATGAGATAGATTGACACAGGGACTAAAATAACAGGCTGAATTAAAGCACAGTGAGAATGGCATAAGCACGGACAAAGTTATACTTGATTGTACATAGTTTGACTTTGGGTTAGGGCTGGCTTGCTGGCACTTAATGACAATATAAGATGTTAACAATGGAGGATACTGACTGAATGAAGGAAACAAAAGAATTTATTATATTTTATTTTGTTCTTAGGATGCTTCTTAGAGGCAAGAATGATGAAACTTCATCTCACATATGTTGGGCATGTTGTGAGATACCAGTTCTTGTATATTGTTGTATATTATAAGTTGTTGTACATTGTTGAATTGTAACCAAATACTCCAGTAGGATTTTAGAGGCAGTTAATTGCACGTAAGGAGATTGCACATCCTTTTCCTTTGGAGCAACTATTGAATTCTAACCATGTCCCTTCAAGATCGCAGCATAGTTTCTGACCCCTAGGCCAGTAAGATGATATATAATGAAGGTAAGTGGTTTGGATAACCTGCTAAAAAGACAGAAACACACAAATAAGATGTACAGGCCATTGATGAAGGTTTTGAATAGTGTGATTATCCTGCCAGGCTTAAATTGTGTAAGTTAAATGACAGAAAACAAATATTACTACCATCATGTACCAAGTACAGCATGTCCTTTGGGGCAGAGACGCCTGTGACATATAGAATAAGATCAATACACTAGAAGCCTAGACAGCAGTAGAGAAAACAAAGGTGCAGGAGCACTAGAGACCAATGAGGTCTAGAGCTGAGGTGACATAAATTTATAGAACTCAAAGGGCTTTGTAACACTGGTGAGGGGCAGAGTTCAAAGCTCAGAGGCCAATGACAGGTTTGTCTGAGAGCAAGCCTGGGAAGAAACTTGTCTGTTAGAAGAATTAAATACTCAATGCTTCCAACCTTAATTGTAAACTGTTCTTTCACTTATTCAATTATTACCTTCAATTCAAAACTGACTGGTTAGGATATTTTTAAGTCTGTGAAACACAAGCCCAGAGACTGTCCATTTATTCCCCCCTAAAGAAGTTGATGAATTCAAATTGCCTGGTTTTTTGGTAGGCGGTACAACTTCTTAATCACTAGGCCCCCAGAACTATCTTTACTTCTTGAATAAGCTTCACAATAAGTTTGTCCTGTGTATTCTCCATGGCTACTTAAAAAACTTAGGGAGTTCTTCATCTATATGGAGCTGTGCTGTTAATCTAAAGGCCACATCTCTCATGTGTTTACAATCCATCAGCACCTCAGTGGGAGAAGATGGGAAATCTTCTGTGTGATCTACAGCCTCAGAAAACCAGCTGAAGGGTCAGTTACCAGTAAGTTCTAACTTGTCAGCAATGAGAAGTAGGAGAGTAGCAAGAGCCAAAAGAGGAATTGTTGATACTAGAAGTAATTTTAAAAAAGGTGTAGGAGCATGAGACTATGCCTGACTCCATATGAATCAACTTTGTGTCGTTAATATTTTTCTTAAGGATTTGTCCCCCTTCTGGAATTAGTGGAAGCCAGACTTTACT
>NW_006399874.1:9740622-9743930 GCF_000299155.1 Elephantulus edwardii
GACCCTGGAGGACATTATGCTGAGTGAGGTATCTCTGTCACAAAGGGACAAATGCTATATGGTGCCACTGTTGTAGAATGAGACTGACATCAGGATGGGGGTAAGACTGAGAAAAACTGGATGAAATATGTTTACGGCATTGAAGTCTATGGGGGAGAGAATATTTTATATTTTAGGGCATTATGTTTATCGTAAGAGTATGGAATGAGGGTTGCAGAGTAGATTATATTTGGGGGTTGGGGGATGTATGTGGGGGATTGCGTACCAATGATGGAGTTTTTCTTTTGCGTTTGAAGGAGAGGACCAAACGGGGGGTGGGGGCGGCGGCGGGGAGAGAGGTGCAACAATGAATGAATGGAATTCCAAAATCTCTGTAGATGTTCATTGAAATGAAAAATAAAGAAATTTTAAAAAAGGATGTGTCTTTTAAAATTTTTTTATCTCACCAGAGATAAAAGGGAAGAAAAAACCCCAAAACCAAACCAAACCCAACAACCTAGCACAGTAGCACCAAGAAATATTCACCAAGAATAAACTCAGGGTGGAAGCAGAGGAGGTAAGGATGGGTGGGGAGGGAAGGTGTTAATCATAGGGTCACATAATTTGATGTGTTGGTGGGGTGAAGGAAATGGAAAAGATCTTGTGTAAAATACAATGTATTCAAACTTTGTAAATAAGTAAGCATAAAATAAAAAAAAATAAAAAAGAAATAGTTCAAAAAAAATGAACTCAAGGTCCTATACTAGGAAAATTTGACAAAGGGGAAGGTCAACACCTTAAAATTCCAAGAAACAAGGACTTTCTCCCAAAGAAACAAGGAAACAAGGACTTTCCCCCAAAACTGACACAGAGAAAAGACCTACCTTTAGAGCATATACCCTGAATTTTTACTTGTAGCATCCTAAAATAGAATTTAATTCTGTTTGTAAAGTCATACATTTGTGATATATCTGTTATATTGTTGTTGGGTGCCCTCAAGTTGACTATAACTTGTACTGATCCTATGAACAATGGATGTGAAACATCCTGTGACATCCTCATTACTCTCATGTACTTAAGCCCATTGCTACAGTCATGGTGTCAATTACTCTTCCTTTCTTTTGTTGACCTTTTACCTTTCCAAGCATAATGTCCCTTTCCAGACACTGGTCCCTCCTAACACCATAGTCAAAATATGTGAGACAAAGTTTCACCATCGTTACTAAGGAGCACCCTGGTTGCACTTTCTCTAAGATAGATTTATTTGTTATTTTGGCAGTTTATAGAATAATCAGTGCTCCTCTCTAAAGCTGCAACTCAAAGACATTCACTCTTTTCTGTCATTCTTATTTTCTAACTTTCAAATGTATAGAAAGTAATTGAAAGACAGTGGGCTGGATCAAGTACACCTTAGTTTTTAAACCTACATCATTGCTCCCGAACCCCTTGGAGAGGTTTTTGACAGCAGATTTACCCAGTTCAAAAAGTCTTTTGATTTCTTGACTGCTAGTATCAAGTGTGTTAATTATCAATCTAAGCAAAAAGAAATAGTTGACAACTTTAATCTTTTACCATCTATTATGATGTTGCCTTTTGTTCCAGTGGTAAGGAATTTCATCTTTCTGATGCTTAGATGCAATTTATATTAAAGGCTATAGTCTTTAATCTTTTGCAGTAAGGGTTCAAGTTCTCCTTGCTTTCATCAAGTAAGATTGCTTCATCTTTATAATGTTTTTGATGCACATGGGGATTAAATCTTTAGAAGGTCCCATTAATTAATGTTATCCTCTCCAGATGGTGCATTTCAAGGATATACTTGGCAGTCTCCTTATACCACAGACTAGGCCATCTAACCTTGTTCCAAGTTTGTCTCTGATGAACTTTATAGTTTTGAACTTTAGGTTTCTGATTCATCTTGAGTTGATTTTTGTGTATGGTGTGAGCTGTGGCTCCTGTTTCAGCTTTCTGAGGTAGAAGTTTAGTTATCTCATCAGATAGTTTTCCTGGTGAATTTTATGATTCAGAGAACTCTTACCAATTCTACACAAAGTAGTTCAGAAAACAGGAAAAGATGAAATTCCCCGAGACTAATTCTATGAGACAAACATATCCTTTACACTACAGTCAGGCAAAGAAATCACAAAAATATAAAACTATTGACCAATATCTCTCAAGAACATAGATGCAAAAATTCTCAATAAAATTCTGGCCAATAGAATCCAACAGAGCATAATAAGAAATTAACCCTGACCAAGTGGGATTCATAACAGGTATGAGAAACAAACAAACAAATAACTACAGCAAAGAAACAAAAAGAAACCCTCAGCTATGCAAGGATGGTTCAACATAAGAAAAACAATTTATAACTCATCACATTAACAAAGCAAAAAACTACCACCACAAGATCCTATCAATTGATACAGAAAAGGCCTTTAAAAAATTCCATCACCCTTTCTTGATTAAAACACGCAACAAAATAGGTATAGAGGGGAATTTCCTTAACATAGTGAACAGTATACATACAAACTCAAGAGTCAACATCGTTCTCAATGGACAGAGATTAAAAATGTTTCCTATGTGAGTAAGAACAAGACAAGGAAACCCATTATCACTTCCCCTGTATTAGAATTCTTGTTGTGGTGGTGTTTACATGCTGAGCAGTTGCCTGTGACTCATAGTGACCCTATGCACTCTAGCTTTGAAACTATCCAGTCTCATAATCTCCAACAAATACAATCCCATTTCTCCAGTCACTGATTCAATCCATCTCATCCTGGGTCTTCCTCCCCTGTACTGTCCTTCTACCCTTCCAAACATGATGTCCCACTACAAGGACTGTTTTGTAAGAAAAGAAGGGATAAAAAATGAACACTGCATTGCAACACATGAAGAAATGTGCAAAAGAATATATAATTAAGCATTTATTTTTGTTATTTTATTCTGGTTTACATACAAAGTTCATAAAGTTTGTATATGTTATATTTCACACTGTATCTTTCCAATTTCCTTTATCTATCCCTCCAACCACCCCTTAAATTGTGTGATGCTATGATTACACAACCACCTCCTTCCCTTCTTGGATCCTTGTGCTTGTTCAACAATAATTGTCTTACACAGTATTTGTCTTTATGAGACTGAGCTCACTCAGCATAATGCTCTCCATTCCCCCTCACATTAGATTGTAATTTCCTAAATCCTTGCTCCTGAATGCTGCATAGTATTCCATTGTATGAATGTGCCATAATTTCTCAATCCATTCCATTGTGGTTGAACATATGGGCTATTTCTGTGTTCTTGCTATGGTGAACAATGCTGCTGTGAATATTGAT
>NW_006399874.1:9744545-9746725 GCF_000299155.1 Elephantulus edwardii
TTTTAATAATTTTATTTTATTATTTTTGTGTGAGTATACCATCAAATCAGATCTGACTGGTACAGGAGGAGATTGTCCCTCCTTTCCCAGCAGAGCATCTGGTGGATTTGAACCGTGTGCCTCTGGGATTGTAATAGCAGCTCCTTGCCACTAAGCCACCAGAGCTCCCCAATATACAATTTTTTAAAAAAGAAGAAGAAGAAACAACAAAAAAACCAACCAACTTTACGTGGATTAGATACCAAAGGATAAAACCAAATAAAGATCATCAAACTCAAAACAGGAATGAATTTTGAAACCCAGTCAATGTATAAATTAATTTGCAAATACAGCCCAAACTACACAACCTGGACAGGATAAAACCATTGAATGGGACCTAAAAGTTATATCTATGTGTATCAAAACTTTTCTCAGCAGGTGAAAATAATTTGGCAACAACATGTCAGTCAAGTGTCTCATAACTAAATTTTACAGTCTACTACAGGACCTCTACAAGAAAAAGATGGGTAGCCCAATTTTAAAATAGACAAAAGACATGAAAAGACTGTTCACAAAGGAGAACATTCACCTGAAAAACAAAACAAAACTCCAAGACAAAACCAACCAACCAACCAAAAAAAAACCCAACACAACAACAAACAAAACCTCAAATCCACACTAAAAATCATTGGCAATTAGAGAGATACAAATCAAAACAATGAGATACAGTATCTATCGGTACAGAAACAGTAGCAAAGTTCAACAGGATGACAATCAATAAATTCTGGGGAAGAAATGGATAGATTGAAACTCTCAAACTCTTCTAGTGGGATTAGTAAATAGTCCAACCATTATGGAAGACAGTCTGGGATTACCTCAAAAAATGTGAACATAGTAATCTAACAGCATCTAGATACTCTAATGCTAGGAATATATCCCAAGGAAATCAGATCTGAGAAATGAATGACAATATAAATACCTATGTTCATACCAGCATTATTCACAATAAGAAGAAAAAGGAAACAACCCAAACAACAATCAATGCCTGTCAACAAGTGAATGGATAGAGAAATCCAATGAAATACTACACAGCAATAAAGACCAACACAGTATTCATAAAATATGAAACTAAATAAGAGAATATAAAAGAATTATGTTGAGTAGAATAACTCAGCCACAAAAGGACAAATACTACATTGCATAAACACTGCATAAGATTATTGTGAAAATAAGAGGATAATTAAGAAAGATATAGAAATTATTTTCCACACTATCTCCTGAGTCTCCGCACTGTTGCCAGTGTCTCCATGCCATCACCTGTGATGTATTCAAATTAAGTAGGTACCTCTCTTAAAAAATCTTAGTGTATCCTGGACTAGTCTCTTGCCTGGAGCACTAGACCTAGGTAGGCACTGATGTCTTTTGAGGCCCTCCTCCTACAACTGGAGGCACCCAGCACTGTTTCCTGGACTCCTGAACACTCCTGAAGGGATTTATCTGGCTGTGGGGACACTACCATCCACTGTCTGGAAGCCCACCTCGACCAGAAGACCACATGGGCCTTCTCACGGAAGTGTCCTGATTCTCCTGCCTGGAAGTCCTGCCCCTGTACCTGGAAGCCCCACCCATACATGAAAGTTCCACATTGTTACCCAGAACTTCCACCCTCAACATACAGAAGTCCTACCTACATGACTGGAAGGTCCTAGACCTGCCAGGTCCTCCATCTGGACGCCCTAACCCCAACATCTGGAGGAGGACCGGCTGCCACCCCTCTGAACTGCACCAGAGACATCAGTAACATAGGTGAAACCATTTCACTTTCTCTCCCTTCCCCAAGTGTGAGCCACCTTTAGCCAAGAGCACCTTAGAATACCTGAGTTGTAGGAGTTGTCTGACAGAGGAGGCTGCTAATTCATAGGCCTTTTCCCTACTGAACTGAAGTAAGTCTTCTCTTGAGTCAAAAGTTCAGGGAGAAACCCAGGCAGGGTAGTTGCCCACCCTTCTGTGGAGCAGTGACATCATACTAAGAGCCTGCTATTGCCTCAGGCATGAAAAACTCTACCACAGCAATGCCACCTAAAAATCAGGCTATCCTACAAAAGTCCAAAACAAGATATCACCCACCAAAAGTAAAATAATGTCAAAGAATTTTCCTGATGGAACATTCTTCCATGGAATTTTAAGGAACAATAAAGAAA
>NW_006399874.1:9747810-9748867 GCF_000299155.1 Elephantulus edwardii
GGATCCGCATCAAACACAAAATTCATCTGAAGGTGCATAAGAAACTTGGGAGTAAAGCCCAATACCATAAAGTTCGTAAGAGAAAAACTGAGATCAAGCTTAGAATTTCTAAAGAGACTGCCAAATCCAGCCAGAAATGTGCAATCTGAAAAGGATAACACTGATGAATGGGACCTTCTAAAGATTAAACCCCTGTATTCATAAACAAAAACAACAAAAAACCAACAACATTTTCAAACAGGGTGAAAAGAAAACTTACCGACTGGAAAAAAAACATTTGGCAATACCATCTCAGGCAAGAGTTTCCTAAGGAAAGTTTATAAAATACTCCTAGGCCTCCACAAGAAAAAGTCTGATAACCCAATTACAAAAAGGACAAAAGACATGGAAAGAATTTCAAGGAGGAAGATATTCAAATGGTCAATAGACATATGAAGAAATGCTCCAAATCCCTGGCTATAAAGATGCTTATCAAAACCACAATGAGATAGCATCTCATTCCAGTAGCAATGATAAAGTTTAACAGGACAGCAAGTAATAAATGTTGGAGAGGATGTGCTGAGATAGGAAGTCTTTTACATTGTTGATAGGATTGTGCAATGGTATAACCACTCTGAAAGGCAGTTTGGAGCTTCCTAAAAAAGTTTAACATAGAAATTCCATATGTCCTAGCTATCCCATTGCTTGAAATATACCCTGAGAAAATTAGAATTGAGGCTCAAATGGAGATATGAACACCTATGATTGTAGCGGCATTACACAACATTTCAAGAAGATGGAAACAGTCCAGATGTCCAACCACAAGCAGATGGATTGAGATGTGGTACATTAATAGAATGGAAAACTACGTAGCACAAAGGAGTAATCATTTTAGGAATTAACTACCTAACGTGGGAGGGACTGGAGAGCATTATATTGGGTGAACTAACTCAGTCCCACAAGGACAAATCCTGTATAAAACCATTATTATAGAATGAGTATGAGGAAACAAGGTGGGAGTGAGTGGAAGCAGAGGGGTGAGGATGATGAAAGTACAGTGTTAATTAATTATGCTGTT
>NW_006399874.1:9748967-9760889 GCF_000299155.1 Elephantulus edwardii
ATTATTATAGAATGAGTATGAGGAAACAAGGTGGGAGTGAGTGGAAGCAGAGGGGTGAGGATGATGAAAGTACAGTGTTAATTAATTATGCTGTTGTTGTTGTTTGGTCCTGTTGAGTCACAGACGACTCATAGCTACCCTATGAATGAATAGCCTGAGCATTGTTCGTACATAGAGTTTCCGGAAGCAAGCCATTTCGGAAGTGGATGCTGCTCCTGCTTCCAGGCTTGTTTTAGTAGGGAAGCTCCAGCCAACATTGTTCACCATGGGTACCCATTACCCCAACCTGCACATCACTGTCACAGTCTTCAGCATCACAGCAACCACGAGTTACCTCTGTACAGCAATGCACAGACCAGTGCTATACCACCTAGAAGAATGTTTAACAGGAAAACAATTTGAACCTGGCTGAGGGTCGCAGGCCCGAGGGCCCTTTGGGCTTAAGGCCACCTCCTGCCTCAAACCCTGGCCCAGCCTGGCTTGCCTCGCTCCCAGGGACAGAGTAAACCTGCATGTCAAACACATGCCCGGAAAAGAACTCTACTCCAAAAGCTTGCCACAATTCCTGCGCTCATGCCACCATGCTCCTTCTGGCAAGGAGAACTTCGCCAGTCTCTGGGAGGAGCCAACCAGGAACAACATGGCTGCCTCCTCAGTGTTAATTGTAGGGTTGCACAATTTAATGGGTGTGTGGAGTGAAGAAATGGGAAAGATCTCTTGTGAAAAAACAATATATTCAAACTTTGTAATAAGTCAGAGAAACAAAATAAACACAGATACACAAAAATACCCTTATTCCTCAGAATAAACACACACACTGATAGAATATTTTTAATAGGTGAAAGAAAAACTTGAAGAATTACATGACACTGTAAGCAAAACCCAAGAGGAGCTTGAAATAACAATCTAAAACAATGCAGATTTTAAAAAAAATGAGATCATACAGGTTCTGGAAAAATGAGAAACCACAACCCAAAATAAGGACCAATGTTTCAGATGCTGTTAACATTTTGAAGGTACACATGAACAGAGTTGAAGGGATAGAACACAGGACCAGTGAAATAAAAGATAGAATTGTCATCACTGATCTGCTAGAACAAAAAGCAGAATCAATAAGGTAGGAAAAAGAAGAAAACCTAAGAATAATGTGGGACACCATCAAGAGAAATAACATGCACATAATCAGAATCTCAGAACAGGAAGAAGCAAGTAAAGCCACCAAAAAAAGTTGTGGAAGAATTACTGGAAGAAAAGTTTCCAGGCATAATGAAGAATGTGAATATATTTCCGCAGAAGCCATTTGAGCAAGAAGACAGTGGATTGACATATATTGAACACTCAAAGAACATAATTGAAAACCAAGAATACTACACCCACCAAAACTGTCCATCAAATATGAAGGAGAGATCAAGATATTCTCGGAAAAGCAGAACCTAAGGGAGTTTGTAAGAACAAGACCAGCACTGCAGGAAACACTGAGAAGTGTCCTTCTTATAGAGGCGCCACAGAAAGCAGGGAGGACCAACGTAACCAGCAACAACATAAAACAAAACAAAACAAAACAAAAAAAACAAACCAAAACACCAAAACAAAATGATAGCAATAAAACCTTGCTTCTCAATTATCATGCTGGATGTGAATTGTTTAAATGAACCGCTGAAGGAAAAAAAATAATAGACTAGATAAAAAACCCCAAATCCATCAATATTCTGTGTACAATACAGACACCTGAAAAGTGACGATAAAGAAAGACTAAAAATAAAAGTGTGGAGGGGAAAACTATCAAGCAAATGGCAACCAGAAAAAAGCAAGAGTAGCAATGTTAATCTCTCAAAATAGATTTCAACACAAAAGCCATCACTAAAGATAAGGAGGGTCACAACATAATGCTTAAAGGGTCAATAGAACAAGAGGGCATAATAATAATAAATACCTATGCACCAAATGATAAAGCAACAAAATAAATAAAATAAACATTAACAAATCTGAAAAAGAAAATACACAGCACCACTATCATTGTGGGAGTCTTCAACACAACACTCTCAAGAAAATATAGAAGTACAAGAAAGAAACTCAACAAAGATATCAAAGAATTAAACCACACAATACACCAACTTGATCTGATAGATAGATGAGAGATGATAGATAGATAGATAGAGGCTAATGCACCCCCCAAAAGCACAGTATACCTTCTTCTCCAATGTGCATGGAACATTCTCAAGAACAGATCACATTTTAGGCCACAAGGCCAACATCAATAAACTAAAGAACATAGAAATAATACAAATCATCTTCTCAGAACACAAGGCTACAAAATTAGAAATTAATAACAAGAGGATAAAGGGACAAACCCATACATTTGGAAGCTGAATACCGTGCTTGAACATGAGTGGGTACTAGAAGAAAAAAAAAAGATATTAAAAAGTTTCTTGAAGCAAATGACAATGGAAACACCACTTACCAAAATCTCTGTGAAAGAGCCAAAGCAGTAATCAAAACTCAGTTTATAACAAGCAAACACATTAAAACGCAGGAAAAAATGACCATTGGCTCTCTAACCCAACATCTCAAACAAATAGAAAAAGAACAGCAAAAAACTCCAACACCCTCTAAAAACCCTGAAATTATCAACATGAAGGAAGAAATAAATGAAGTAGAAAACAGAAAAACAATGGAAACTATCAACAAACCAGGAGTTGGTTTTCTAAATGGTCAATAAATTCAATAAACCACTAGCAAAACTAATAAAGGAAAAGAAAGAAAGGATGAAAGAAAAGACACAAGTAATACAAATAACAGATGAAATGGACAATGTCACTACAGAACCAACTAAAATAAAACAGCTAACAATGGAATATTATGAAAAACTATACAAAAAAATTATGAAAACCTAGAATAAATGGACCAATACTTAAAAATCCACAACCTACCATAAACTGACAGAGGCCAAAACTGAATATCTGAACAGAACAACTACAAAAGAAGAAATTGAAAAGCTAATAAAACAACTTCCAGCCAAAAATAACCCCTGGACCAGATGATTCTACAAGTGAATTTTATCAACTATTCAGATAATTGTCATGAGTTATACATAAACTATTTCAGAAAATAGTAAAAAAATACAAACACAAACCCAAGGACCATTATTGTTCTCAATGGAGAGATATTAAAGGCATTCCCATTGAGAACAGGAACTAGACAAGGATGCTCACTATCACCTCACCTACTCAACATTGTTTTGGAAATCTTAGCAAAGCAATAAGACAAGAGAAGGAAATAACATGTATCCAAACTGGCAAAAAGGAGGTAAAATTATCTGTTTATGCAGATGACCTGAGTATACTTAGAAAATTCTAAAGACTCAGCAAGGAAACTATTGGACATAGTTGATCAATTCAGCAAAGTGTCAGGATGCAAGATCAACATACAAAAATCAATTGGATTTTTCTACAATGACAAATAGAATACAGAACTGGAGCCAAGAAAAACAATATACATCAAAATAGCTAACCACAAGATTAAATACTTGGGAGTCAATCTAACTAGAAATGCAAAAGACCTATTCAAAGAAAATTACAAAACATTACTACAAGTAACAAAAAAGAGACCTGGAGTAATGCAAGTATATACCTTGCTCTTTGATAGGAAGACTCAATATTGTAAAAATGAAAATTCTACCAAAGGCAATCTACATGTTCAATACAATCCCCAAACAAATACCAATTCCATTCTTCAATGACATGGAAAAGAAAACTTCCAATTTTATCTGGAATGGAAAGGGACCCCAAATAAGCAAAGCACTCCTCAAAAAGAGAAACAAGGTAGAAAGCATCTCACTCCCTGATTTCAAATCCTACTACACTTCCATGGTGGTCAATACTGCATTATACTGGTACAATGACAGACCCATAGACCAATGGAATGGAAACCCAGAAATCATCTACCTATCATCAACTGATACTTGACTAGGAGATGAAATCAGTTAAGTGAGGAAACAACAGCCTTTTTAACAAATGGTGTTGGCAAAATTGGAAAACTATCAGCAGAAAACTCAAACAAGACCCACACTTCACATCATACACAAAAATCAACTCAAAGTACATCAAGGACTTAGGAGTAAACCCAAGGATTACAAACTTCATCAGAGAAAAGCTTGGAAGAACTCTACAAGTCCTAATCCATAACCTGAACAGTCTTCTAAGCATCCTGAAAAACCTACAACCAGGAGAGGATAAAATAAATGAAAGAGACCTTCCAAGAACCCAACACCTATGCACATCAAATAACTTTTTCAACAGGATAAAAAGGAAAGCCATGGACTGTGGAAGAATTTTTGGCAATGCCATGTCTAATAAGGGACTTATATCTAGAATTTATAGAATACAACAAGATAATGGTAAACAATCAATTGCAAAATGAGCACAGGATATGAACAGCCACTTCACCAAGATTGTAGAGAAACTGATGGCAGCAGTGTGAAACGGTGCAATCATTCTGGAAGGCACTATAACACTTTCTCAAAAAGTTGGAAATAGAAATACCATTTTACACAGCAGTTCTGCTACTGGGGAGATACCCAAAAGAAACCAGAACTGCCACCTGAGCAGATATATGCACACATGTTTATTGCTGCCTTGTTCACAGCAGCAAAGGGATGGAAACAATCCAGGTCCCCATCTACAAACAAATGGATAGAGAAGCTGTGGTATATTCACACCATGAACTAATATGCAGCACTGAAGAACAAAAAATTAATGGAATATTACACAAAATGTGTAACCCTGGAGGGCATTATGCTGAGTGAAATATCTCAGTCACAAAAGGACAAGCATTGCATAATGCCACTCTAAATAAACAAGTCTGACATCGGGGTTGGGGGGAAACTAAGGATAAATAATGTACACTGCTTTGAAACAGATAAGGGGGAAAATGGCTTAAAAAGGACAATATGGTTAGTTATTATTTCCATGACAATAGTCCAGAGTCAGAGTTGCATAGTAAAGTGTACCGTGGAAGGGGAATTCTACAACAATAAATTTTTTTTCCCCATAGAGAAATGTGAACTGGGTGTGGTAGGCAGGGAGGGAAATGTGCAACAATGAATGAATGGGAATCTAAGTTCTCTATAAACTCTCATGACAATTTCAATTAAAAAAATAATGATATATAAACCTTCAAAGTAGAAGAGAAAGGAGAAAAGAGGGGCAGAAAAAGGAGGAAAGAAAATAACTAGGATATCAGAGATTAGTAGGCAGATGGGGGTGAAGAAATAGGAATGATGCAATGGAGGCTTGAAGATATAGGGTTTAATAGAAATACATCTATAGTTATAAAAACCCACTATACATTAATGAAACACAACGCATATGAATATATGCAAATCAATAAAAATGTGAAAAAATAATGTATGAACAACAAATCTGTAACACAAATTAATGAACTTTGGTAATACAATGCTTATGTTCTCAGCTGCTAACCCAAGTTCAACAGTTCAAATTCATTAATAGGTCTTTGACAGGAAGACTTCACTAAAAACTCTGTAGGGCAGTTCTACTCTGTCCTATAGGATTGGTAGGAGGTGGAATAAGCTTGACAACACATAGGAATATAAGTGAAGTTCCTTATACAGAAGAAATGCTTTTTAATTACATGAAGCATGGTTGATAAAAAGAAATAAGAAATTTGAGTTGTAACTGGGCATCACGTAAATATAAGACATTAAAGAGAAGTGCTCATATCATTAATATGGTTCTGTCATAAATCTTCTCATGAGAGAATTAAGACAATGATTAGTTTCAGAATAAAAAGGTAATGTAATGAAAGTTAAGAAATTAAGCTACTGGTGAGGTCTTCACAGTGGATATGTAATCTACTTCAAAAAGCAAGGAAAAATGACGGCATTAATGTCTCCACTTTTGGAAAGGAACTTTCCAAATCAAAAGAGGATCAAAAGTATAATAACTATTATTAAATACTGCATGGTGAATGCATAATGGTAGTGTAGAAAGTGAAATTTTTAAAAAAATGAGGTAAAGAGCCAAATATCACTGGGCACCAAGAATAACTATTTCTCAAAGAGAAAACCAATGGTAGTTTATTTTTTATTTATTTTTTTCATAGACAATTTCATATTATTCTAGAAACTACTGCAAATTACGTGCAATTCTACCAAACTTAAAACATATAATTTAAATTGGACAATGCAACTAATGAAAGGTTAATTATTATCTGAAAATGATACTAAAGGACCTTTATGTTCAGAGAAGTCACCAAAAAGTACTTGTATTCAAATTTTTGATAGCAACAAGATTTTAGACAAGAAACTTTATTTCTTGACTTTTAGTTCCTTAGTCTAAAAATTAAAAAAATGAAACAAAACTTTTTTTTTATTAGCAATTGTTTGGGGCTGGTAGCATCTTGTTTAAAGCAATTAGGACCCAAAAGATGGTCGTTTGTAATTAACAGTTGATTGGGGTCTGAGAGTCTTTTATTTAAAGCATTTGGGATCAGGAAGACAGGCCTTTTTTTTTTAAGTCAATTTGGGCAGGGAGTCTCTTGTTTAAAGCATTTAGGACTCAGAAGGTGTACCTTGGTGATAAACAGTCAGTTGGGCTCTTGGGACAATATTCCTTGGCACTTCTGTGAAGTTTAATTTGTTATTAGGGGTACAACACTAAATTGTCAGGTTGTTATATTTAGATAATTCATTGTTCTAATTTGTACAGTGCTTGTCTGTCAGTGGGTTGCTGTGATGCTGAATGCTATACTGCCACTATGTCAAATGCCACAAGGGCCACCCATGGTGAATAGTTTTGGTAGGGCTCGCAGATTAAAATAAACTTGTATGCAGGATTGGCCATCCACTTCTTAAATAGCAGATGTCTATGAGTTCTATGAAAACTCTATGAACAGTAGAGGAACACAGATGGTTATACTGTTAGATGTAGAGCCCAGATTGGAAGTCAATTGAAATGAGGAAAAATAGTGGCAAACATTCTTTATTAATTACAACACAGAATGTAAGAATCATGAATGTTGGGAAACTAAATGTTGGAAAAACAAAAGTCAATTTCAAGTTCTATCCTGAAGTACAATGTTGTGAATGACATATTATCAATATGCATACAAGAAATACCTGTTAATACAAATATTTTCTAATATATGCTCCTATAGCTATGCCAAAGAGGAGAAAGTTGAAAATTTTCACAAATATGTGCAGTCTGAAATTGACTAATCATGCAATCAAAATGCATGATAATAATTGGTAACTGGAATGCAAAAGTTGAAATTAATAAAGAAGGAGTGATTGTTGCAAAGTATGGACTTCATAGCAAAATATGAAGCTGGAAATAAAATGATCAAATTTTGTATGTTTAATATATATTCATTGGCGAGGCAAGAGATCCAGAATAAGCAAAACACTTCTGAGAAACAAAAATTATGTAGGAGGCATAGCATTCCTTATCTCAAAACCTACTGCACAGCAGTAGTAACCAAAACAGCATGGTATTGGTACAACAACAGGCCATAGACCAATGGAACAGAATTGAGAACCAAGAAATAGACCCTACCATCTATGGTCAACTGATATTCGGCAAGGAAATAAAAACTATCAAATGGGGAAATGACAACCTCTTCAACAAATGGTGCTGGCAAAACTGGACTTCCTCTGGCAGGAAGCTGAAACAGGATCCACATCTCACACCACACACAGAAATCAACTCAAGGTGTGTCAGAGACCTGAAAGTAAAGTCCAAAACCATAAAGTACATAAGAGACAAACTAGGGTCAAGCTTAGAAGCCCTATTCCAAGGTACAAAGAGACTGCCAAACACAGCCAGAAATAACAAAATCTGAAGAGAATAATATTGATGAATGGGACTTACTAAAGATTTTTTTTAATAATTTTAATGAACATTCACAGAGACTTTGGATTTCCATCCATTCATTGCTGCACTTGTTTAGCAAAAACTTTTTCCAACAGGGTGTAAAGAAAACCTGCTGACCGACACCAAACATTTGGTAATACCATCTCAGACAAGAGTCTTATAATGAAAGTTTACAGAATACTCCTAAGATTCCACAAGAAAAAGACTGATAACATAATTACAAAATGGGCAAAAGACATGGGAAGACATTTCACAGAGGATGATATCCAGATGGCAAACAGACACATGAAAAAAAATGCTCAAAATCACTAGCAATAGGAGAGATGCAAATAAAAACCACAATGAGATACCATCTCACCCCAGTAGCAGTGACAAAATTTAACAGGACAGTAAGTAATAAATGTTGGAGAGGATGTGAAAAGATAGGAAATCATATTCTGCTGATGGGATTGTGAAATGGTACAACCCACTCTGGAAAGCAGTTTGGCGTTTCCTCAAAAAGCTGAATATAGAAAGTCCATATGATCCACTGTTTGGAATATACTTTGAGAAAATTAGAACTGAGGCCCATAAAGAGATTTGCATAACAATGTTTGTAGCAACATTATTCACCATCACAAGAACATGGAAACAGCCCAAATGTCCAACCACAATCAAATAAGTTGAGAAATTATGATACATTCACACAATGAAATACTATGCAGCATGCAGGAGTAATGATTTTGAAAATCACTACCTAACTTGGAAGGATCAAGATGGATGGTGAACAGACTGAGATTTTTCACAGCTTTAGTCTGCTTGACTCCACAATCAACACCTGGCACCAGCAGCCAGGAAATTAAAAGATGTATTGTGATGGGAATATCTGCTGTTAGGGACCTCTCCAAAGTACTGAAGAGCAATTGTGTCTCTCTGTAGACTAAGGTGTGTCTGATGCGGGCCATGGTCTTTGCAATCACTTGTTATGCATCAGAGAGTTGGACAATGACTAGGATGGATAGGAGAATTGATGCCTTTGGGCTGTGGGGCTGGAAAAGAGTATTGAAGGTACCATGGGCTGCTAAGAAAACAAACAGACTCATCCTGAAGAGGGATAAACCGGGTTGCTCCTTGGAGGCAAGGATTCTGAGGCTTCGTCTGACATACTTTGGACATGTTGTAAGGAGGAGAGAGACATCATGCTTGGGAGGGTGGAGGGCAGGTGCAGGAGGGGAAGGGTTGCTATGAGTAGCAGGAGACTCGATGGCACTTAACAACAACAACAACTTGGAAGGGACTGGAGAGCATTATGCTAAGTGAACTAATTCAGTTCCGTAGGGACAAATACTGCATAAGATTGTAGATATAGAAAGATTGCTTGTAAAATGAGGTTGCAAGGTGGGACGGTCGAAGAAGAGGATTGAGTTCACGCACACATGTGTGTGTGTGGGTTTGTGTGTGGTGGTGCTCAGCATTTCTCAATCTAGAAGAACTCAAAAACCAAACTCAAGCCTTGAGTTTTAATACTAAAAAATTCTGCGAGCACAATATTGAATGATCCTGAAATTATTTATTAAAAGAAGATGCAAGGAATACACAAAATTGCTACACCAAAAAGAATTGGTGGAAACTATATTTGAAAAGGTTAGGAAATACCATATGAACAAAACCCGGTGATAATAAAGGGTAGATTCCAACGTGCGCTGAAGGTATTAGCAGACTTGATAGCAAGATGAACATGTTTCAACTATCAGATGCATCCCTGAATGTGCTCACCAGTTTATGCCAGAAAATTTGTAGGACAGCTGTCTGCAGAACTGACTAGTGGAGATTCTTATTTATATCCATTCCCAAGAAATATCATCCAACAGAATGTGGAAATTATAGAACAATAGCATTAATATCTCATGCAAACAAAATATTGCTGAAAATCATTAAAATTAGCTGGGACAGTACATTGACAGGGGTCTATCAGAAATTCAAGCTGGTATTAAAAGAGGCTGCGGCACCAGTGATATAATTGTTAATATCAGATAGATCTCAGCTAAAAGCAAAGAATACCAGAAGACTATCTATTTGTGTTTTATTGACTAGGCAAAGGCATTTGATTGTATGGACCATAACAAGTTATACTAACACTGAAAAAAAAATAGGAATCCCAGAATACTCATTTCTGCTGATATGAAATCTATACCTAGACCAAGAAGCTGCATGGTTTAAGATCAGAAAGGGCATGCATCAGATTGTATCTTTTCTCTACACCTATTCAATCAGTATGTGAGCAAATAATTTATGACGCTGGATTTTATGAAGAATGTTGCATCAGAGAAAGACTCAGCAATAACCTAGGTTAGGCAAGTGACCCAACTTTGCTTGCTGAAAATGAGGAGGATATGAAAATCTTGCTGCAGAAGATCAAGGACTACAGCCTATGGTATGGATTATGTTTCAACATAAAAAAAACCAAAGATCTTTACCACAGGATCAATAGTTAACATTATGATAGATTGAGAAAGGGTTGAAACTGTCAATTATTTAGTCTTCCTTGGTTCAACAATCCCTTGGTACCAGCAGTCAAGAAATCTGGAGATGTATTGCACTGGGCATATCTGCTGTCAGGGACCTCTCCACAATGCTGAAAAGTAATGATGTCAGTTTGAAAATCAAGGTATGCCTCCTTAAGGCATGTCTTCGAAATTACCTGCTATGTATCAGAGACCTGGACAATCAAGAAGGATGACAGAAGAAATTAACAATTAATGTCTATGAGTTATGGTATTAGAGAAGAGTACTGAGCATTCTATGGACTGCCAAAATAAAAACCAAAACCAAAAAAACTCACAAAAAACCAAATAGATACTAAAAGGTACAGCCAGAATGCTCCTTGGACGTAAGGATGGAGAATCTTCACTTTCATATTTTGGATAAGTAGCTAGTCAAGGCACTCCATTCTTTGGAGTGGAACACGGTACTTGGAAACCTGGAGGGTTAGCAAAGGAGAGGAAGACCCTCAATGAGATAGAATGACACAGTAACTTCAGCAATGGGCTCAAGTGTGTTAGAGATGATAAGGATAGGTCAGGGTTCAGGTGAGCTATTTACAGTGTGGCTATGATTCATACTTTTTGGCACCTAAAACAACCAAAACAACAAAATATTGGTTATTATTATTATTATTATGTTTTTTTTAAAGCCCACTTCTTTTTAAATGACATCTAACTGAAAATAACAGATTCAGTCCTGGATATGCTTATCAGTCTATGCCAGGAAATTTGGAGGATAATTAGCTGGTGGACTGACTCAAAAAGATCCATATTTATTTCCATTCTCAAGAAAGGTGATCCAACAGAATGTGGAGATTATTGAACTATGTCGCATGATAGAAACATACTGTTGAAGATCATTCAAAGATATTTACAATACTACACAGACAAGGCACTGTCTGAGTTCAACCTGGATTAAGAAGAGGTCATTGAGATGCCAGATGGATGCTGGTTGAGAGTGGAGAATACTACAAGAATATATTTGTGTTTTGTTCACTATGCAAAGCCATTGACTGGGTAGATCATACAGTGTTAACAGCAAATTTTGAGTAGAATAGGAATCCTAGAACACTTAAGTGATCATGAGAAACCAATACTAAAAAGCTATTATGCGAATAGAGCAAGAGAACTCTAAAAGGCTTAAAACTAAGAAACGCATTCTTCAGAGTTGTGTCTTTTCTCCATACCTATTCAATCTTTATGCTGATCAAATTATTCAAGAAGATGACTCTATGAAAATGTGACATCAGGATTGGAGAAAGATTAATCAATAACCTTTTTTATGCTAATGTTGCAACCTTCTGAAACACTTGTTTCAGAACATTAAACACTGAATCATTCAAAATGATTTCATCTCAACATCAAGTAAACAAAAATTTTTACCATTTAATGAATAGGTGGCATCATAATAGAAGGAGAAAAGATGGAAAATGTCAATGACAATCTTTTTTTTCTCTCTTTACTATCAACACTTAATTTTTTTTGTTCTATAATTATATTTTATTAATTTT
>NW_006399874.1:9763269-9768422 GCF_000299155.1 Elephantulus edwardii
GTGATAGTGGGCATCCTTGCCTAGTTCCTGTTCTTAAAGGGAATGCCTTTAACCTCTCTCCATTAAGAACAATGTTGGCTCTTGGTTTTTCATAGATACCTTTTGACAATCTTTTTTGAATCTACAATAAATACACTTGATACCAGTGGTCAGGAGATAACGAAATGTGTTGCACTGGGGAAGTCTTCAGTTAGAGACCTTTACAAATTACTAAGGAGCAATCATGTTAGTTTTAGGACTAAGGTGTGCCTGTTTGGTCTTATCAATCAATGCTATGTTTCTGAGAGCTCAACAATGATTAAAGATGACAGTAGAAAAATTAATGCCCTTAACTATGATGTTGGAGAAGAATCCTGAATATTCCATGGATTATCAAAAGAACAACAGATATGTCTTGGAGAAAGTGAAGTCAGAATGCTCCTTGGAGGCAAGGATGGTGAAGCTTCATTTCACCTACTTTGGGCGTGTAGCTAAGTAAATTTGGAACGATAGAGGAACAGAGGAGAGGAAGTTTCTCAACCAGGTAGATTGACATAGAGAACATAGCAATGGTCTTGAGAGTGTCAGAGATTGTGAATTTGGCACAGGATAGGATAGAGTTCAGATCTGTTGTTCATAGGGTCACTATAAGTTGTACTTGACTCAATGGTAACTAACAACAACAACAACAACTCAAAATGAAAAGCAACAAACAGCTTTATTCATCAAAGTCTAAGACACTAGTTGCTATTGTTATATACTCTTAAGGAAGAACTGACCCATAGCTGACCCTCTAGTGATTTTTCAGAGGCAGTAAATCATAAGAGAAGATTATCCATCTTCCCCCTATCTCCAAGAGAAAGTAGTGGATTCAAACCATGTACCCCTGTGTTGGCAGTGCAACTCCTTGTCAGACCTCTTACTAGGCCACCAGAGCTCACTAAGACAAAAGAAATATTAGTTATTCCTTAATACATTTTCATAAAGATTTATCATTCAGCAACCCTGAACTTTCGGTATTATGTTCCAGCACTACTGATTCATTCTTGTCCATGCTTTTAGATCTACCTTTACACTGTTTGGAATTCTCATCATGTTCCACAATTTCTGACTAATTTTTCTCCAGGTTTTCTCACAAACTTTAATTCTACTTGAAAAATGTCTCTTGTAGTATATATACCTTTTCACAGAAGATAATTTAAATGTAAAACAGCTATGTCTTCCTGAGAAAATATACTGGGTTTAGACTAGTAGATAAACTATAAGGCTCACTTATTATGATCTTTCTTAAGTTCTGGGGTGTTAATTTACATTCCTTCTTTTCTTTCTTCTACCTTCACATTCCTTAGTCAGAAGTAGTAGTTGTTATACAGGAAATACTCAGAATTAAATAACCCTTTGCTTTCTTTACAAGATAAATATTTCCTTTCATAATATTTTGCTTTTCATAAAACACTGCTCTTACAACGTTCAATCATTCTGTAATTTGAAAGCAGAATTGTACCCTACAAAACATGAAACTTAGGAAATGACTTACTCAAAGGGCTTTTATTTTAGTTCAAATTTGCATAAGAAACCTCATTCTTTCCTTTTTAATGATAAAAGTTCCTTCTAAAGCATTTCCCACTTAACTAGCTTTCATAAAAAGATTTCACTTTTTACTATCTTGTCTTTCAATGAATCAGGGAGATCTAGTGGCCTAGTCCCTGGAGAGCTGTGCTGCTAATGCAACAGCTGTGCCTTTCTGGTATTTTGAATCCACCTCGTTACAAGGGAGAATGATGGGCAATATCTTCCCATGTGATGTACAGATTCACAAGCCCAATGGAGAGTCAGCTGTAATTTAGTTCTTACTCTAGAGCAATGAGAGTTTTCAATGAATCAGAGTGTACTTATTGATTAAAACAAAAATAACTGAAGTAGTGTTGTCTCTTTACATAACATCCATTATAAAATGGAAGACATTTATTCACTTACATATTAATTTAACCTTAAAGGAAAAAGATTTGAAGTAGTCTGCACTAGCAAATCTCTCTACTTCAAAAATAAATAATGATTGAAGTATGTTCATGCAATGGAAAGACAAGTAGGCAATTAGTCATAGCAAAATGGAGAGTGAAAGAAGATCATATTATACTAGGTGGTATGGTAACTGGCCTGTGATTGATAATTTTATTCAGCTTGTGTTGCCATGGTCTAGTAAAACTCACCAGATGATTGCATGTTGATTCTATTAATAAGGAACTTGTGACCCACCAAGGAGTTTGGAAAATATACTAACCAAACAAAAAGGATACAGGGCACCCTTGTGAGGTTGGGTCATGCAAATAAGGTATATAGAACCCTTAGGAAGGAATTAGTCAGTTTTGCCACCCTGTTAGGCTTAAAACGAGTCATTCCAGAGGGAGCTGTGGTAGCAGAGTAGTTAAAGAGTTGTGATCCAAATCCAAAGGCAAATGATTCAAATCCATCAGCTGTTCTGAAGGAGAAAGATGGCACTCTTTTTGGATGTGATTGACAGCCTCTGAAAATTCACTGAAGAAACAGCTGTGAGTTGATCTGTGGCGCATAACTATAACACACACACACACACACAGAGAGAGAGAGAGAGAGAGAGAGAAGCTCTGGTGGCCTAGTCCATAGGGAGTCATGCCACCAATCCAGAGGCAGTGCCTCTCTCTTGGTTCATGTTCACTAGTGACTTTGTGGTAGAAAGATGGATAATTTCCTCCTGTCTGATATACAAACTCCAGAAACTTTCTCGAAGGTCAGCTACAAGTTGGAGTCCACTGGACAGTAAGGGATGATAAGTGAGTAGCCACATAGAAAAGAGATAGAGTGAAGTGTTTCTCTTGAAACCAGAAGCTCTGTCCTGAGAACCTGCTAAATCAAAGAGACAGAGAAAGAACTGTAAAATTGGCAACCATGTGAGCAAGGAAGAAGTTATGGCAGAGGAATGGTGGCAGCAGAACCATAAAACTAGTATGAGTTGAGTTATTGTGATGAATTCCCCAAGCCATGGAGGAAATCCAAGCACCTTAAAGCAGGAGGCTGCAGTCAAGTTCCTCTGGGGGCTTGTCAACAGGGCTAGGCTTACTGGTCTACGAAGTTAAGAGAATTAATTGGTTTGAACCATGGCTTACTAGTGGAATGGAGGGCTTCTGGACACTTATCAACAGAGCTAAAAGAGTTTTGTAATACTTCCATGAGGAGGTCAGAGGTTCAGCTGAGGGACTAAGTGGTTGTAGGACTTATTGGCTTATGATCAGAGAAAGATCTGCCTTTAGAAATGATAGAGAAAAGGCTTTCCTGATTAAAGGACTGTGTACTGAGTCATTTCTGACCCTGATGTGTAACTTCCTACTTCCTTAATTGAAGCCATTGTCTTTTCAATACGTTGTTATGCCTCTGGAAGTTGGACATTAAATAAGGATGACAGAAAAGTATTAATGGCTTTGAAGGGTAGTGTTGGAGAAGAGTACTGAAAATTCCATGGACAGCAAATATAACAAACAAATCTGTCTTGGATAAAGTGCAAGAAGGTTGCTTTTTAGGTGGCAAGGATGGTGGAACTTGATCTCATTTATTTGGTCTTGTTGTTGTTAGAAGGTGCCAGTCCCTGGGGGGTAGGAGGCATATCATGCTTGGAAAGGCAGGAAAGTGGAGGGTCAGCAAAAGAGAGGAGCCTGGAAAGATGGATTGACACAGTATTATAACAATGGGCTCACATATATCAGAGATGATGAGTATGGCACAATACAGGGCAAAGTTCAGATCCATTGTTCATACAGTTCATATAGTTGCTCAGAGTCATCCTTAACTCAGCAGCACCAAACAACAAAAATATTTCCTTACTAATTTCTATAATTGTGAGTACTAGCCGTGAGTTCTGTGTACCCATTACAAAGAATCATCAAATTGGCAAAGGAATATGAAGTGTTGTGCAAAGCACAGTTAGGATTTGTAAAAAGGAAAAGTACAAAGATAAAGGAGGCAGGTCTGACCTCACTTCATAGGAATCAGTCTTAGCAGATAAGAATGGTGATTTTTTTTTCTCTCCTGACTTGTGAAGAGAAACAACTTGTAAAGATCAGAAAAGTCTGTCACATCATTTTTACAGAAACTCCAGCAGAAATATTTCCTACAAGATAGGAAAACCTGAGAGAAGACTTATGAGAAAAGATGGCATTTGAGTTTGAACAGAATGGACAAGCAGGGTTTTATACATGAACGAAGACTGTCAGGTCAAAAAACTATCTACAAGGTCACAATTTTGGGGCAAGTATTTTGGTATTCTAGGTATGATATAATGAAGAGGAGATGGTGATAAATGTAAAGCTCAAAAATTAACCTAGAATCAGAGGAGAAATCTTGGACAAATATACTAAACAATTTGGGCAATTAAGAACCAGAAAAAGCATATGAGTAAACTATGAAAATAAGAGCTAATATAAAAAGGACAGGAATTAGAAGAGTAGGTTAATTACTGTAATATCACTAAAGAAAAGTAAAAATTGCTATTTCTGTGATGTGCTATCCAGTCCGATGTGACTCATAGCATCCCTATGCACAATAACTCTGAACTCTGCCCTCTCCTGATCCAATCTCACTGTCTCTGAAATACATACCTCCATGTTACCCCAGTGTTAATCCATCTCATCTAGGATCTTCCTCTCCTGCACTGTCTCTCCACCGTTTTAAGCATGATGTCCTTCTCCAAGAACTGGTCTCTCCTGGCAATATGCCCAAAGTATGTGAAACAGAGCTTCAAAATCCTTACCTCCAAGGAGCAACTTGATTTCACCCTCTCCAGAACAGATATTTTATTCTCTTGGCAGTCCATGGTGTGTCCAGCTATAAGTGGATTGCAACTTGATGGTATACAACAAATATCAAGAGTGTTTATTGTGGAACCAAACAAACCAAAATTGTAAACAAACTCAATTTATTCTCCATCTATCATGGTACTGCTAATTGACCCAGTGGTGAGAATCTTTGTTTTCTTGATGCTGGCCTGCAATCCATATTGAAGACTGCAGTCCTTGACCTTCTACAGCAAATGCTTCAATTCCGTATGGAATGGGAAAAAGCCCCGAATAAGCAAAGCACTCCTTAAGAATAGAACAACGGTAGGAGGTATCTCACTCCCTGATTTCAAATCCTACTACACTGCC
>NW_006399874.1:9770121-9772736 GCF_000299155.1 Elephantulus edwardii
GGCTTTGACAAGCACTGTGGCATTTGGACAAGAACAAACTGGGAGGAGGGTAGAGAGAATGGTGCAGTGGTGAATGAATGGAAACCCAAAATCTCTGTAAATGTTCATGAAAATTAATAAAATATAATTATAGAAAAAAACATAACAACTGTAAAATTTAAAGGATCTTTTGAAATGGACACAAAATATTAATAAAAATAATATATGGAGTCTTTAAAAAAAGTATTACTTGTGTCATCTGCATAATGCAAGTTGTTGATGAATCTTCCTTCTATCCTGACTCCACATTCTTCCTCATAAATACCAGCCTCCTGAATGATCTGTTCTGCATATAGATTGAAAAGGAATGGAGACAGGATGCATCTCTGATGCACTTCTTTCCTGATTTTTAACTAAGCAGTGTTTCCCTGCTCTATTCTGATGACTACTTCATGTTCCAAGGATAGATTTAGCATGAGCACAATAAAGTGTTTTGAGATTCTCATTTTTCTCAAGGTTAGCCACTATTTGTTATTATCTGTACAGTCAAATGCCTTTGCATACTCAATGAAACACAGATAGACTTTCCTCTGATAATCTCTGCTTTCAGTCAAGATCCACCTAACATTTTATAATGTCCTTCATGCATTAGCCTCTTCTGAACCTACCCTGTACTTTTGACAGCTCTCTGTTGATATATTTTTCCAGTTGCTTTGAATAATCTTCAGCAGAATTTTTCTGGAAATTGCTGCTAGATAATATCAATACCTTTTGAAAATAATTGCTACATTTTGTATATCTTCTATATCCTTCATCGTATTTAACAATCTTGTGTAAAATTAATGCTAGAAGAACACTGATGAATGAAAAAACAGTTTTAAGAACTTTTCCTCCTATCACACCTCTTTTGTCATTCTTTCCAAGCGTGATGGGATTCATTCATGAAGTTATGTGTTCCTGTTGGAGTATCTTTATACTTTTAGAACATGTTCTAGGAAATATGAATGTATTAATTCATGTAAAATATTAGATGAATGTGTATAGTCAGCTAATATAAAGCTTTGGTTGCCGATTTGAAGAGCTTAAAGTGTCTTCAAGAAGTTATTAAGTCAAGAATTAAATTTTTCTCAAAGAAACACTAAGACAGGAAAGGCAATGGTGTCTAAAACATTTGAAGAAACACAGGTATATTATTTGATATGTTATTGTTGTTTGGTGCCGTCGAGTCGTAGACGACTCATAGCGACCCTATAAACGAACGGCCTGAGCACTGTTTGTACATAGAGTTTCCGGAGGCCAGCCATTTCGGATGTGGATGCCGCTCCTGCTTCCAGGCTTGATTTAGTCAAGAAGCTCCAGCCAACACTGTCCACCGTGGGTACCCATTACCACGATTGGCACATCACTGTCACAGTCTTCAGCATCACAGTAACCACGAGTTACCTCTGTACAGCAATGCACAGACCAGTGCTATACCACCTAGAAGAATGTTTGACAGGAAAACAATTTGAACCCTTTGTGCTTACAGCCTCCTCCTGCCTCAAACCATAGGCCAAGCCTGGCCTGGCTTGCCTTGCTCCAGGGGACAGAGCAAACCTGCATGTCAAACAAAAGCTTGCCACAATTCCTGCACTCACACCTCCATGTTCCTTCTGGCAAGGAGAAGTTAACATAAAAATAAAAGAATGTTGCTATGAAATAATTGATTGAGGGAAATTTGTACAGGAATCTAAGACATACCACTTTCTTCTCCATTTAGTAGTAAGATATCCACTAAATAAAAAAAAGAAATTCTGTAGTCCTAGAAATAAAAATATTTGTTTGTTTTTTTTTAAAACATGTCTTTATTTTGAATTTCATTTTCAAGTTTGATTTGTTAGATGTCTGAGGTGCACTCAAAAAAAGGCCTCCCTTGTACCAATCATCTGGACTTTACCTCATGGTTTGGACTATTTCCTTCGTCTGTCTCCTTGCTGCCAATATTCCCCACTTGTGATAAGAATAACTGGGGGGGGGGAGGGAAAAAAAAGAGTAACTGGAATTTTAGTTTGGATACTGGTGAATAGAAGCTGTCAGAGAGAATTTGAACAGTTCAGCAGTCCTGAAATGTAATATTTGCTCTTCCTTTGTTCTCAGAATCTGACCTTCCCCTATCTACCCATACCCCTATCTAACCCAGTTCTAAAGTAGGCTTTCTTTCCTTTCCATGAAATTTATAGCTTTCACAATATCATGTACAATTTGGTTACTATTCCTAGTATAACTCTTCAATCAAGCACTTTTGAGAGGTTATTATTTAAGGAAAGTACATAATTCTACCTTTTTTCCTGTTGTTAAGATTTACAGCTTCACAAGGGAATCCCTACGGAGGGTCAACATGGGTCAGACCAACTCAATAGCCATGAGTTTTTTATTTCTTTTTACTTTTTAATCTTTTCTTCTAATTTTATTTTTCCCTCTGATTAATGTCAGAATGGTGACTATAAATTATTAAGCTTTTACAACTAGGAGCTTATTAAGCTTTTACAACCAGGAGCTTTAAGATAAAGATCAGAAGCAAATTTTAAGAAGTCTAAAAAGGAACTTTCTCTTCAATAAAACTACAAAATATTTTAAGATTATATATGGAAAGCTGC
>NW_006399874.1:9773541-9775845 GCF_000299155.1 Elephantulus edwardii
ACAACAACAACAACAACATATGGAAAGAACTGCATCTAACATTAAATATGGAAAATCATGTGTCAATGCAAGTGGAAACTTACATCAACCCCTGGAGGACGGCGGGGGGTCACAGAGATTCTTACTCAGAGCTGTGTATCTCTGACAGTTCTTATAAAAATAAGATTTGAAATATTCATCAGAAAAAAATAAGGCTAAGCTACTTTGCTATCATTGACTGAGAGCTACCATTTTTCCATAGTTAGATTTGGAAAAAAAATTGAGTGTTAACAATGCTTTGCATTATTCCCCCTCAGTTGAAAGATTCTTGGGAACTCCGAATGATAAGACTGTTTCTATTAGGTTGGTGATCTTATTTGCTTTGTCCTCAGGAAGCCTCCAGCCTCAGGAATGATACTATAAAACTCCAAGATCATGAAGTAATAAAAGTTCTAAGATGGAATTACTTTGTATTTAATAACTTGATATAGTGACATACTTGAGAATCTGTGGAGTAGAATTTCTTTTTATACATAAAATTATAAAAAAGATTAATGGTTCATTCATATATGAGATATCTCAGTGTCCCTTGTTGTCTAGAATTGTTTCAAGGGGATGTATGAGCCAATAGTCTCAAAAAATGGAGAGTTTATATTGATATACAAATAATTGTAAACCATAGCAACTTTACTTATGAAAGCATCTTCAACTTATGATAAGCATTACTAAATATAAAGAACATGTCGTCATGTAGTTCATTGTCTGCCTTTCCAATTTATCTAATAAATGTCAGCCAAATTTTAGGAAAAATTCATTTTTGAGACATACTGATTCTCTGTCTTGGCATATTTCTCTTTCAGATTGAATTATATTTATATATAAATAGGATTATTTGAGTTATTACTGCTCAGGGGAAGACTAATAAGATAAATTTATTCAACAGACTCTGAAAATTACTTTGAAAAATTCAGGAAATGAAACAATAAAATGATTTTTCAATTAAATCAGAGTAAGATAAAGATCACCTAATAAAGAAAATAGGAACAGAAAGGTTCAACTTTTTTTGCCTCAAATTGCAAATAGAAATGAAGATATGCTTTAAAGTTCCTGTCATAGTTATCAGTAGCTACGATTTTTATCTAGGTTTGCTTTGAACAACAAATGAATGTTATATTATTTGAAAAAAATATTTTTAAAAATGTAATTCTGAGACACAGATTAGATTGATTTTTATTTTCATACATATCTGGAATCAGAAAATAAAAAAGGGCCAAAGTCACTCAGCCTTTCTTAAGCTGAAGAAACTAAAGAACAAATTTGAGCCTCAAGTTGCAATACTTAATGATGCTTTGGGCAGAATATTAACTAAACCAGGAAGCATTAAAAGAAGATGGAAGGATTATACAGAGTCACTGTATCAAAAGGAATTGGCAGACAGAGAAGAATTTCATGAAACAATGTATGCGCAAGAGCCTGTTGTTATGAAAGTTCAATCTGCTCTGAAAAAAAATTGGCATAAAACAAGGCCCCAGGTATTGACAGAATGCCAATATATTTCAGCAAACAGATGCTACCTTGAATACTCTCACCAAGTTGTGCCAAGAAATCAGGAGGACAGTTATCACTGGGCCAATTGATTGGAATAGATCTATCTATCTATCTATCTATCTATCTATCTATCTATCTATCTATCTATCTATCTAATCTATCTCCATTCCAAAAAAGGTGAGCTGACAGAATACAGAAATTATTGAACAATATAGTTAATATTACATACAAGCAAGAGTCTGCTCAAAATCACACAGAAAATAATTGGAACAGCCTATCAACAAAAACTTCCAGATGTGCAGACTAGGTTTAGAAGAGGCTGTGGTACTAAGGATATTGTTGCTGATGTTAGATGGATCTTGGCTAAAAGCAGAGGGTACCAAAGGAATAGCTATCTGTGTTTCATTGATGCAAAGGCATTTTACTGGGTGGATCAGAACAAACTATGACTAACTCTGAGAAGAATGGGAATCCTAGAACATTTGATTGTGCTTATATAAAAACTATAGTTGGGCCAAAAGGCAATAGTTGAAACAGAGTAAAGAAATACTGAATGACTCAAAATTGAGAAGACTGTATTCCAGGGATGAATCTTTTCTCCATATCTTTTCAATCTACATAAGGAAAGAACAAATAATTTCGGAAGATGAGCTCTATGAGGAGCAATGTGGTGGCATCAGGGTTGGAGGAAGACTCAACAACAACTTGTGTTATGCAGATGACACAACCCTGTTTGCTGAAACTGAAGAGGACCTGAAATACTTCCTGCAGAATGCA
>NW_006399874.1:9776251-9777654 GCF_000299155.1 Elephantulus edwardii
GATCTTTGGAGACAAAACTCTGTTTGACATACTTGGGCATGTTGCAAGGAGGGACCAATCCTTAGAGAAGGCCATCATCCTTGGGTGGGTGAAGGGATAGTGTAAGAGAGGAAGACCTTAGATGACATAGATTGATTCAGTGACTGGGATAATAAGGGTAGGTGTGTAAGAGACAATAAATTTTGCACACGATAGAGCACAGTTCAGAGCTGTTGTACATAGGGTCATTACGAGTTGCAAACAACTTGAAGGCACATGACAACAATAACAACATATATATCATAAGTACATTTACATTTGTTTATCCATAAATATTTGTAGAGATAACAAGGAGTCTTAACAAATGCAAACCTAGATATATTTATTGGGTTTTTTTTAAATCAAACTAAAACTGTTAGCTATCTCAATCTCTTCACCATCCATACTGAAACTGCCAATTGGCCCAGTGGTGAGAATCTTTATTTCCTTGATGTTGAGTTTCAATCCTTATTAAAGGTTGCAGTCCTTGACCTTCTACAGCAAGCACTTCAGGTCCTCCTCAGTTTCAGCAAGCAGGCTTGTGTCATCTGCATAAAGCAGGTTGTTGATGAATCTTTCACCAATCCTGAAGCACAGATAGATAGACATTCTCTGGTATTCTCTGCTTTCTGCCAAGATCCATCTAACATCAGCTATAATATTCCTAGTACCATGATCTCTTCTAAACCCATCCTGCACATCTGACAGTCCTCTGTTGACATGTTGCTCCAGTCATTTTTGGATCATTTTCAGCTGAATCTTGCTTGACTGTGATATTAATGATATTGTTTGATAATTTCCGCACTCTTTCGGGTCACCTTTCTTTGGAATGGGAACAAATATCAATCTCTTCCAGTCAGTTGGCCCAGGGTCTGTCCTCCAGATTTCTTGGTCCAACTTAGTGTACACATCCAGGACAGCATCTGTTTGTTGAAATATGTCATTTGATATACAGTCATCTCCTGGAGGCTTGTTTTTTCCAATTCTTTTAGAGCAACTTGAACTTCCTCCTTCATCACCACAGACTCTTGTTCATACGTTATTTCATTCTTCTGTGTCAGTCAATTTCTTCTGGTACAGTGACTGTATACTCTTTCCTTCTTCTTTTAATGCTTCTTGGATAATTTAACACTGTACCAAAGCATCCTTAATTATTGCCACTTATGGCTTAAATTTATTTTTCAACTCCTTTAGCTTAAGAAATGCTGAGCAAGTTAGGCCCTTTTGATTTTCTGACTCCAGCTCTTTGCACAGTTCATTATGGTATTTTGCTTTGTCATACCAAGCTGCCCTTTGAAATTTTCTGTCAGCTTTTTAATTTCTTTATTTCTTCTTTTAGCTTTGGCTTCTCGGTGCTGATTGTGGGACAGACCACCAACTACTCA
>NW_006399874.1:9778299-9780726 GCF_000299155.1 Elephantulus edwardii
GGATTCCCATTCTAGTTAAGGTAAGCCACATGGTATTCTTGATAGGGAAAAAATTAATGTAAAAATGAACACATGGTAATAAACAGAAAAAGAGTATTAGATAATATTGTTATATGTGCAAATATTACAACAAAACTAAAAAGAAAAAAATGAAGAAAATCATAAAACAAGTGACATAAAGTGCCTTAATTTGTAAGAAGTTATTAAAGTCAATAGGCTATATAAGCCAATAAGAACTTATAAAGAAGGATGAATGCAATATGGTGAAAAAGAAATAGAAATAATAGACTGATGAAAATGCTCTGTCACACTTATAATAAAAAATAAATTAATATTTATAAATATTGATATCTGGCTCTGGCAAAGATATGGGCTAAGAAACATTTTTAATGAGTGTTTGGTGATATAAAGTTGTGCATTATTTTTCTAACCGTAATACAAATTCTGATGGCCAATTTTAGAGTACCATAAATATTTAAAATGTGCATTATTTAATACACTATTAGGAGTTTAACTCTAGATATTTATGTATACGTTTTTATATACATACAGAAAAATGAAATGTTTTATAACAAAAAGAAAGAAATGGTCATTAATAGATGATTAGTTAAAATCTGTTACATTCATATAATCATTTAAAAATCTAAACATAATACTGTACTTGTTGATAATTTTTTTACTCATATGTTTTGTTACTTCTTGTTGTAATACTAGAAGGTTTGCCACTGGTATTTCAAATAGCAGTAGGGTCACCTGTAGTAGATAGGTTTCAGTAGCGAAACCAGGTTAAAACATAATGCATATAAACTCTATAAGCAAACATTAAACAAAATATTGTAAAAAAACCCAACAAAACAAACTCCTCAAAACAAAACAATAAAACCCCCAAAAAGGTATTATCTATAATATTTTCAGTTTCTTCATATGCTTCGGAAAGTAAAACAAAAAGAATGAATAAGTAAAATTAAAGATGAAAATAAAAACCAACCTTACTGGACATGCTATCTCATGTATGATAAGAACTTTGGAAGAGAGATACCTGGCCAACAGCCTAGGAGAGATCTATATGTATGCCCATTCCAAAGAAAGGTGATACAAGAAAATGTGCAAATTATTGAATAATCAATACATTACACACAAGTAAAATCTTATTCAAAGTAATTTAAAAAATGACTGGAGTAGTACATTAACTAAGAACAGCCAGTAACTCAAGCTTTATTCAAAAGAAGAAGAGGAATGACAAATATTACTATTAGATAGTCTTGGCTGAAAAGTAAAGAATACGAGAAAGATCTTTATCTCTGTTCTATTGACTATGCAAAAACATTTGACTGTGTGGATCATATAAATTATATGCAAAGAAGGAGAATTCCAAAATAATTGTGCTCATGTGGAACCTGTACATACCTGAGAAGCAGTTGATTTACCAGAATAAGAGGATACTTACAAGATGGTACAATAATAAAATAGATGAATGGGACCTTCTAAAAATCAAATCCCTATGCACACCCAAAAACTTCTCCAACAGGGTAAAAAGGGAAGCCACAGACTGGGAAAAAGTTGGTAATGACATGTCAGATAAGGGATTTATATCTAGAATTTATAAAATACTTGAGCACCACAACAAGATAAGGGTAAATACTCCAATAGAAAAATGGGCACAGGACATGAACAGACACTTCACCAAAGAAGACATTCAGATGGCCAACAAGCACATGAAGAAATGTTAAAAAGCCCTAGCCCTGAGAGAGATGCAAATCAAGACAACTATGAGATACCATCTCACCCCAGTAAGAATAGCAAAATTTAACAGAACAGCTAACAACAAATGCTGGTGAGGTTGTGGTGAGACTAGAACCCTTATTCACTGTTGGTGGGAGTGTAAAATGGTACAACCACTGTGGAAAGTGGTTTGGCGCTTTCTCAAAAAGTTGCAAATAGAGATACCATTTGATCCAGAATTCCATTACTGGGAATATACCCTATAAAGACCATAAATGACATCCAAGCAGATATATGTACACTCATGTTTACTGAGGCTTTATTCACAATAGCAAGGAGTTGGAAACAATCTAAGTACCCATCAACAAACGAATGGATAGAGAAACTGGTATATTCACACAATGGAATACTATGCTGCTTTGAAAAACAAGGAACTCTTACAATATTATTCAAAATGGGTGACCCTGGAAGACGTTATACTGAGCAAAAAATCTCAGTCTCAAAGAGACAAATATTATATGGTGCTACTGTTATAGAATGAGACTGACATTAGGGTGGGGGTAAGACTGAGAAAAACTGGATAAATTATGTTTACTGCATTAAAAAAAAAGAATAGTTGATATATATATATTTGCTGCAATTTAAATTGCATATGAGTAATTAATGTTCTGTTCCACAATCAGCCTCAATGCTTGTTTAGACAGC
>NW_006399874.1:9781044-9782656 GCF_000299155.1 Elephantulus edwardii
AGGGAAGAACTTCAACAAAACGACTGACACACTGACTATAGCAATGGCTCAGGCATGTAAGAGATTTTGAGGATGGTGCAGGATAGGACAAGGTTCGGATCTGTTGTTCTTAGAGTCACTCTAAGTCGTAGTCGATTTGCAGGCACCTAACAACAACAACACATGGAATAAAATAAGAAAAATTGTGTTAGGGTTGTATCATTTCCCTAGATATATTTTTATATATGTGCTGTTTAAATAATCGGGGAAGGTGGACTGTAATAAGAAGAATGCAGCAACAGTATCAGAAGAAGACCCATTAATAATCTGTGAAATGTAGAATACACAAAATCGCTTGCTGAAAACAAGGAAGATTTGAATCACTTAGTGATGAAACAACTACTACTTCTGTAAGATTTACAGCCTTGGAAACTCAGTGGAAGGTCAAATTAAAGTTGGTTTAAACTCTGAGGCACTAAGTCAGTGAGGGCTCACCTGCTTTAAAAAAAACATTTATTTAAGGGTGCTAGGACCAGTTAGCACCAGCTGCTCAGAAAACAAAAATGATGCTTCTGAAATCTCTTGATGTTGATTCCACATGTACAGCAATAAGGTTGCTACATAGCAGAAGCCCTTTTTAGTGAGAGAACCCTTTCAAAAGCATCATTCCTGATTTTTTTTATTGTATCAATAAGTAAAATGAATCTTATCTGTGATTATCTTAACATATATAAGACTGTTTCTTTCCCAATGAGTCATTTCAAGAGTTTAAAAATAGACTACAATATATTCATTTTAATGGGCATTTCATTTGTACATACATTTAAAAATATGTTTAATATAATAAAGTACTATTTAAAAGCATTTGAAAAGCATTTTGACAAATAATTTTGAAGAAAAATCTATTTTTAAAGTTAATATCCTAAAGAATGTGTATTTTTGTAAATTCTAAGGGAAATGGGAGTTTTCTGCGAGTAGAAATCATTTAATATTACCTGGGTGGTCCATTAAGGATAATTTTGTTATATTTTAATCTTGTGCCATCCTCAAAATCACACCCCAGGAACAGTATTGAAGTTTAACACACATCCAACAATAAATGTTGAAGAGAATGTGGAGAGACTGGAACACTAGGGCACTGTTAGTGTGATTGTAAAATAATACAACTGCCGCTATGGATGGCAATTGGGGTTTCCTCAAAAAGTAGAACATATGTACACCTATGTTTATTGTGTTTTTGTTCACAATAGCAAAGAGTTGGAAACAACTCTGGTGTCCATCAGCAAACAAATGAATAGAGAAGCTCTGGTATGGCCACACAATGTAATACTATGCTGCATTGAAAAACTAGGAACTCATGAACTATTATACAAAATGGGTGACCCTGGAGGACATTATCCTGAGTAAAATATCTGCATAATGCCACTGTTATAATAAAGGACTGACATGGAGGTTAGGAACAGGCTGAGAAAGATGGGATAAATAATGTATACTGCATTGAAACAGTTACAGGAAAGAATGTTTAAAAGGGACTTATGATTAGGTATTATTGTCATGACAGGAGTCTAGAATGAAGGAAGCATAGTGGAGTGGACTCGGTGGGAGGGATTGTATAACAATGAAAGAATTTTTG
>NW_006399874.1:9783901-9790341 GCF_000299155.1 Elephantulus edwardii
TTCTGGGATTCCCATTCTTCTAAGAGTCAGCCACAGTTTGTAATGATCCACGCAGTCAAATGCCTTTGCATAATCAACGAGACACAGATATACATTCTTCTGGTATTCCCTGCTTTCACCTAAGATCCATCTAACATCAGCTACAATATCCTTAGTACCACGACCCCTTCTAAACCTAGCCTCGACTTCTGGCAGTTCTCTACTGATGTGCTGTTCCAGTCATTTTTGGGTAATCTTCAGTAGAATCTTGCTTGCATGTGAAATCAATGATATTGTTCTGTAGTTTTCACACTCTGTTGGGTCATCCTTCTTTGGAATGGGAACAAATATTGACCTCTTCCAGTCAGTTGGCCAAGTGGTTGTTCTCCAGGTCTCTTGGCACAACTTGTTGAGCATGTCCAGTCACAAGACTACAAAGAGAGGAAATAAATTGCCTTTTCCTGATTCTGAGTGTACAAAGTTGAGAACTCAGAGATATGAATGGCTCATGGGTAGGGACAATACACATGAAATAATGAAGGGCAGCAGAGAAAGATTTTTCCATCACTGAGCCTAGAACAAACAGTATCCTGTAAGGATGAAGAAGAAGTTGAAGTATAGAGAAAGAAATTGAAAGTTGGTGGGGAAAGTTCCACAGATAATAATTTCACATTAGGTTCCACTCCCAGACAGGGATAAGTGAAAACAAATTGTCTTTTAGTTTAGAAATAAATGGAAAAGAAGTTGTTCTAACTTCCAGACTGAATAAATTTCTACACATTCATGTATATGTATTAGGGAACTCTGTTGGCCTAGTGGTAAGAATCTGTGCTGCAATCCCTAAAACACATGGTTTGAATCTGCCAGCTGCTCCTCGGGAAAAGGATGGGAAATCTCCTGCTGTGTGATTACTGCCTCTGAAAATCAGCTGGAAGGTCGACTATGGTTGGTTCTGACTCAACAGTGCTCAATAAAAACAATCTACTTGAAAAATTTACTCATACAGACTGGTAATAAGAGAGAGGCAAATCAAAACCACAATGAGGTACCATTTTACTCTAGTAACAGTAATAAAGTTTAACAGGGCAACAAGTAATAAATATTGGAGAGGATGTGGCAAGAAATGAATTCTTATACATTGTTGGTGGTATTGTAAAATGGAGCAACCCTTCTGGAAGGCAGTTTGGTGCTTCCTAAAAGAGCGGAACATAGAAATTCCACATGACCCAGCTATTCCACTACTTGGGATGTACCCTAAAAATATGAAAACTGAGGCATAAACTGAGATTTGTACACCAACGTTCATAGCAGCATTATTTACCATCATAAGAACATGGAAATAGCCCAAATGTCCAACCATAAATGAATGAATTGAGAAATTATGGTACATTCACACAATGGAATAGTATACAGCACACAGGAGCAATGATTTTGTACCGTATTACCTAACTTGGGAGGGACTAGAAAGCATTATGCTGAGTGACCTAACTCAGTCCCCCAAGGATAAATATCGTATAACATCATTTTTGTAGAATGAGTATAAGGATCCAAGAGGGGTGGGAGAGGTTGGAAGCAGAGGGATGTCGATGTGCAGGGGGAGGGGAGGACTAATCACCAGGTTGCACAATTTAATGAGTGGAGAGTGAGAGATATTGAAATAATTTGTTCAAATTTGTATTCAAATTTTGTAAATAAACTAGTAGAAAATAAAAAAATACTAATATTCTCTGATACATTGTTCTATTATTTTATTATGTCACTACACAGAACAGAGTTTATTCACATTTACATTCTCTTAGTGAGCATTTCAATCTCAGAAATAAACAATTCTCTAAGATTTTTCTCTGATAGTGGCAAAATGCCAACTTTATAGCTTTGTCAAGAAGCTTACACACGGCTTTTGTCTATGTGCAAATGAACAGAGAAGCTTTAAAAAAACAATTATTCTTATAGACAACAACTTGCAATATCTCTTAATAGTATTCAGTAATGGTTCAAAATGCATGCTGGCCTTGATGGCACATACACAGACGAGTAACATGAACTTTAGCATAGGTACCGGTCACATTTTCAAATCAGTAGTGTTTGCAGAAAGTTGTCTTTTTATACATTTTCTGCTCTGTGATCAACAGCTATTATTTAACTATGTGATCTCCCACTGTGTACTAGAGATAATAAATTCTGATCATTTATATAGCATATATTCATAAATATATGAATTCTTATGGTTTAGAAGTGACTGTAATACTAGGGATAATATAGCTAATGTTAGATGGATCTTGGTTGAAAGCAGAGGATACAAGAGGAATGTCTATCTGTATTTAATTGACTATGCAAAGGCATTTGACTGTGTGGATCGCAATAAACTGCAGCTAATTAGAGAAAAATGGGAATCTCAGCACACTTGATAATGTTTATGCAAAACCTATACTTGGACCAGAAGAAAATCTTCAGAACAGAGCAAGGAAACACAACATGGTTCAAAACTGGAACGGTTATACAACAGGGATGTGCCCATCTCCACACCTTTTCAATCTATATGCAGAACAAATTATCCAGTAGGCTGGGATATTTGAGGCGAAATGTGGCATCATGATTGGAGGAAAACTCATCAACAACTTACATTATGCATGACACAATCCTACTTGTCAAAACTGAGGAGGAAAATGAAGTGTTCGCTGCAGAAGGTCAAGGACTTCAGCCTTTAATATGGATTGAGTCTCAACATCAAGAAAACAAAGATTCTCTCCACTGGACTAATTGACAGCATCATGATAGATGACAAAGAGATTGAAATTGTTAACAGCTTCTGTTTACTTGGCTCCATAATCAACACTCTTGGTACCAGGAGCCAGGAAATTAAAAAGACAATTGCATTGGGAAAGTCTGCTGTCAGAAACCTCTCCAAGGTACTGAAATGCAAAGATATCAGTCTGGAGACTAAAGCATGGCTCATTCAGGCTGTGGTCTTTGCAATTCCTTGCTATGCATCAGAAAGCTGAACAATAAGTAGGGATGATAGAAGGAGAATTGGTGTCTTTAAATTGTGGTGCTGGAGAAGAGTATTGAATATACCATAGACTACTAAGAGAACAAACAATTTCATCCTGGAGAGGGTGAAACTAGGTTGCTCTTTGGAGGCAAGGATTCTGAAGCTTCATCTGACATACTTTGGACATGTTGCAAGTAGGGACCAGTCTTTGGAGACAGTTGTCATGCTTGGATGGGTGGAGGGACAGTGCAAGAGACCTTCGATGTGATGGATTGATTCAGTGACTGGTGTAATGTGGATAGGTGTGCAAAGTTAGGATTGGCACAGGATAGAGCAAGGTATAGGATTGCTATGAGTCACACAACTAGATGGAATACAACAACAACAACAATATGTGTAATTATTTGTGTATTATATATAACATATTGTTGTAACACTTATAGTTGATTCTACAGTGTGTTTTCAGAGGCTATAAATAGCATAGGAGGAAACTTCCCATCATTCTCCAGCAGAGCAGCCAGTGGAGACAAACTGCCTTCATTTGTGCTGGTAACAAAACTTCTTAATCATGATGCTATCACAGCTCGCTCTATTGTTATAATTTATAGACATATAACTGGGGATCAGTTTCCATTGAGACCATCATGACTCATGGAAACCTCATGTGTTTCATCAAATTTTCAATTGCTGTGAACTTTTGGACACAGAATGCCAGACTTTTCTTCTGAGACAGTTCTCCTGGGATTCTAATCACCAACCTTTCAGTAAGTATCCATATACTTAACTGTTTGCATCACCTCCACATAGACATATGCATATTATCTATCTATCTCTATCTCTATCTATCTCTATCTCTATCTCTATCTCTATCTCTATCTCTATCTCTATCCCTATCTCTATCCCTGTCTCTCTAGATAGATATAGATAGATATATAGATATAGATTATATAGATATAGATATACATATAGATATAGATATACATATAGATATAGATATACATATAGATATATATTGATATTTGTGTGTGTCCACACACACAAAAACCCACATATATATACATCCACACACAGGAAAGACAATACGAGCTAAAATGTGAACTGGAAAACTTAGGAAAAAAAATAAGAAAAAGAGGTATCAAGATGTAGGGTGACCTGGAAAAAACTGCCATTGTGGACATCCAAATGCAAACGTAATAAAATATTTTTTGTTTTATATTTGAATTTTCCACCATGTCAGTTCATGATCATTTGATGTTTTCAAAAGACTTGGAAGAGCTAATAGTCGTCTGAATGATTAGTTCCTTCACATAGTTTTAAAACTGTTAAATCTTAATATGTGCATCTTCATTTCCTAAAGAAGCTATAACAGAAGTACCATAAATTGACGGATTTTAAGATCATAAATGTACTTTTTCACAAATTAGGTGGTTTGAGGTCTGAATTTTATCCAATGGGTTGTACTTATGTATCATTGAGTAGGAACCAACCCATAGCTGACCCTCCAGCAAGTTTTCAGGGGCAGTTAATCACATGGGAGGGCATTTCCCGTCTTTCTCCTATGGTACAGCTAGTTGTCTCAAACTCTGTGCTTTCCAGATCTTGGTGCAGCTTCTCTCACTCTGATTTCTAGAGAAAGATCCTTGTCACAAATTCTGTAGATCTGCAGTTCTTTATTTCCTTGGTTTTCTTCAAGGCACATCTTTTCTGTCTTTCTATCTGTGTTGCTTCTTAAAACATAGAAATGATTTGGTTTGGACACATAACTATGCCATTAATGTAATAAAGAAATCCTTTTTCTAAGCAGATTTACATCCACAGGTATGTAGTTGTTATGACTCATAGCCAACCCTTCACTGAGTTTTCTTTCCAAGGATGTACATAACAGAGGGGAAGATTGCCCAACTCCCGTCTAAGGAGCCACAGTAGATTCCAGCAACGTTTACAATTGGCAGTGCAACTCCTCGGCCACTCACTATACCAATGATTTCAACAAGGTTTTTGGTTGAACACAATTCATTCCATAACAGTATATTGTTGTAGTTGTTAGGTGCTGTGGATTCAACTACTACTCACCATAGTGACCTTATGGACAACAGGTCTGAATCCTGCCCTATTCTGTGCTATCCTCACCATCCCTGACACTTGAACTCATTGCTGCAGCCATTGTGTTAATCTATCTTTTGATAGATCATATGACTTAACAATATACCCCATTTAAATTTTAAGTGTCATTTGCATTTCAGACTTTAAAAATACTGAATCATAACCTGGAACTTATTGACAAATATTTGATTGAATATTTATTGGAAAGTAAATGATCTTTCATGAAAGACACTCATTCACCTACAATCTTTAATACTAATTATATGGCCTTGCCACTGGAAAAACAGAAAACATTCTTATCTTCAAACAATGAAATATATTTTTTTAAATATCAGAAAGAAAATAAAGTTTGATTTGCCAAAGTGAAATAGCTGATACTAGATAAACAATAAACTGAGTATAAAAATAAATAAATAGAAACTGCTCTAACATTTCCAATTCTTCAGTTTATTATAGTCATCCATTTCATTCCAAATATCTGCAACCCTTATGAATAAATAAGATTTTTTCCAGTAAATTGACAAATTTGGCAAATTGAATATTCAGTATATCAATCACTCAGCATATTTAGAAATTATTTTTAAGGATTCAGTAATTTTATAATTGACATATATTTTCTCAGGCAAATTGAAGTAAAATCATTCATTCATAATTTATTTTAGAGCACAAAATTGCTTCCATTTAGTCTCATTTCTTCTACTTTTGTTACTTTTCAATCTCAGTAATCCCTTTTCCACACAATAATCATATAGAAATACTTTATTGACTCAATTCGAACCCACCATATGGTCTGTGGGAAAAGGATGGACAATTGTCTGTTGTGGAATTAACTGCCTCTGAAAATGAGCTGGAGGATCACCTGTGAGTTGGCTCTGACTTGAAGGCAAATGAAAACAAACAACACACTCTAGTAGACAAATTTTGACTCTGTTAGAATCTATCAGCTATTCTGTAGGAGAAAACAGAACAACATTTTCATATAATACCTAGCCTCTGAAGACTCACTGGAGTCAGCTATGAGTCAGCTCTGACTAGATTGCAAATGTCAATAAAGAGCTCTGGTGGTCTGGTCTGTAGGATAGGGCACTGCTATCCTAATGTCATTCTCTAATAGCTAGAATCCACCAATGTCTACACAGGATGAAGATGTGTAATCACTCCTGGTGGTTTATAGCCTCTGAAAACCTGTTAGAAGACCAAATATGAGTTGGTTTTTACTTGACAGTGATGAGTCTGAGTTACCTAATGGTATCTTAATATATTAAATAAATTGTTGCTCCTGAGTGCTGATCGGTAAGGGTTATCCTGGTGGAGGGTGGAGCTGGGAAGTAAGTGGGTCAAGGCACTGGGCTAGGGGTGGGGTCAA
>NW_006399874.1:9793039-9803045 GCF_000299155.1 Elephantulus edwardii
TGGAGGGACAGCACAGGAGGGGAAGACCCTCTATGAGATGGATTGATTCGGTGGCTGGGGTTATCGGGATGGGTGTGTCAGAGGCAGTGCGGTTGGCGCTGGATAGAGCAGGGTTATGGCTGTTGTGCATAGGTTCGCTATGAGTCGGAAGCGACTCGACGGCACATAACAACAACAACAACCTGAGTGCTGTGTAGTATTCCATCATGTGAATGTACCACAATTTCTAAATTCATTCAATCATATTTGAACATTTGGGCTATTTCTATGTTCTTGAGACTGCAAATAAAGCTGCTATGAACATTAGTGTACAAATCTCTATTTTGTCTAATTTCCAATTTCCTTAAGGTATATTCCTAAAAGTGGTTTACCTGGATCACGTGGAGTATCTATATTCAGCTTTTTGAGGAAACACTAACTGCTTTACAGAGTGGTTGTCCCATTTTACAATCTCACCAACAGTATATGAAAGTTGGAATCTCACCACATCCTCTCCTTTATTGTTTGATGTCCTGTTAAACTTTGTTACTACTATTGGTGTGAAATGCTATGTCATTGTGGTTTTGATTTGCTTCCCTCTTATTATCAGTTATTTGAACATTTCTTTATGTGTCTGTTGGCCATCCTAATATCTTCCTCTGTGAAAAAGTTTTTCCATGTCTTTTGTCCATTTAGTAATTGGGTTATCAATCTTTTTCTTCTGGAGACCCTGTAAGATTCTGTAAAATTTTATTTTAAGACCCTTGGCTGAGATAGTATTGCTAAATGTTTTTTCCAAGTTAGTAGTGTTTTTTTTTTTCTCCCCACTCTATTGGAAAAAGTGTTTGATGTACACAGAGATTTAATCTTTAGAAGGTCCAATTCACTAAGTTTATTCTCTCTTGTTTGCTCATTTCTGACTATATTTATCAGCCTTTTTAAATCATAGACTAGACATTCTGAAGAGCATTATGCTGAACGAACTAACTCAGTCTCATATGGGCAAATGCTGCCCAAGACAACTGTAAAAACAAAAAGATAACTAGGCTCTCTGCTCCTCATCGATCCAGATTGCCCTCTCTTCTTGTGCAGCCTCAGCCACATCCCTGAGACACGATGGTGAAGGTCAGAGTAAATAGATTTGGCCGCACTGGACGCCTGGTCACCAGGGCTGCTTTTCACTCTGGCAAAGTGGATGTTTCACCGTCAATGAGCCCTTCATTGACCTCAACTACATGGTCTATATATTCCAATATGATTCCACCCATGGCAAGTTCAACGGCACTGTCAAGGCTGAGAATGGGAAGCTGTCATCAATGAGAAAGTTATCACTATCTTCCAGGAACGAGAACCTGCCAACATCAAGCGGGGTGATGCTGGTGCTGAGTATGTTGTGGAGTCCACTGGTGTCTTCACAACCTTGGAGAAGGGTGGTGCCAAACGGATAATCATCTCTGCTCCTTCTGCCAATGCCCCCATGTTTGTGATGGGCGTGAACCATGAAAAGTATTACAACTCTCTCAAGATTGTCAGCAATGCCTCCTGCACCACCAACTGCTTGCTTCCCTGGCCAAGGTCATCCATGACAACTTCAGCGTTGTAGAGGGACTCATGACCATAGTCCATGCCATTTCTGCCACCCAGAAGACTGTGGATGGCCTCTCTGGAAAGCTGTGGCATGATGGCTGTGGAGCTGCCCAGAGCATCATCCCTGCATCTACTGGCACTGCCAAGGCCGTGGGCAAGGTCATTCCTGAACTAAATGGGAAACTTACCAGCATGGCTTTCCGTTTCCCCACCCCCAAGGTGTCAATTGTGGACATGATCTGCCATCTGGAGAAAGCTGCCAAATATGATGACATCAAGAAAGTAGTAAAGCAGGCATCAGAAGGGCCCCTCAAGGGCATCCTAGGATACACTGAAGACCAGGTTGTCTCCTGTGACTTTAGTAGTGACATTCACTCTTCCACCTTTGTTGCTAGGGCTGGCATTGCTCTGAATGACCACTTTGTCAAACTCATTTCCTGGTATGACAATGAATTTGCCTACAGCAACCAGGTGGTCGACCTGATGGTTCACATGGCCTCCAAATAATAAGAGCCCCTTGGACCACCAGCCCTAGCAATAACACTAGGAGAGAGAGTGAGAGAGACAGACCCTTAGCTGCTGGGGAGTCCTTGCCCCAACTTGACCCTCCCACACACTGAGAATCTCACATCCTTGATACATGTTTACATCAAATCCCCCTGAGAAAGGGGAGGTGCTTGGAGAGCCCATCTTGTCATGTACCATCAGTAAAGTACACTGTATTCAGCCAAAAAAACCCCCCAAAAAAGATAACTAGTAAAATGTGTATGGGGGCACATGGGAGGTAGGGATAGGAGCAGAGGAGTAAAGGTGAGCAGGGGAGATATCACAGGCTTATACACAGACATCTCATATGATCTAGCAATGCCACTACTATAATAAAAGAAATTAGAACTAAGACAAACAGAAATATGTATACCCATATTCATAGCTTCTTGAACAATGAAAGTTAAAAAAGAGTATGAATATAGGTGCAGACATTTCGTATTTGACTGTGTGGATTACCACAAATTCTGGCTAACCTTGAGGAAAATGGGAATCCCAGAACACTTGATTGTGCTTATGCAAAACCTGTACTTGAACCAGGAAACAATTCTCAGAAGAGTACAAGGAAATACTGCATGGTATCTCCATACATTTTCAATCTGTGCAGAACCGATCATTGGGGAAGCTGCCCTTTATGAGGAGGAATGTGACATCAGGATTAGAGTAAGACTCATCAACAACCTTTGCTGTGCAGATGACACAACCTTGCTTGCTGACACTGAAGTCCTAAAGTACTTGCTCCAGAAGGTCAAGGACTATAGTCTTCAAGATGAATTGAAGCTGAACATCAAGTAGACGAAGATTGTCACCACTGGGCCAATTGGCAGCACCATGATAGATGGAGAAGAGACTGAGATTGTTAACGATTAGTTTTCTAGGCTCTGCAACCAATGCTCTTGGGACTAGTAATCAGAAAAATGGAAATGCTATGGGACAGTCGACTGTCAGGAACCTCTGCAGAGTACTGAAAAGCAGTGATGTCACTCTACAGACTAAGGTGCACCTAATCCAGGCCCTGGTCTTTGTGATTACTTGCTATGCATCAGAGAGTAGGACAATGACTAAAGATGGCAAAAGAAGAATCAATGCCTTTCAGATGTGATGCTGGAGAAGTCTTGAACATGCCATGGACTGACAAGAAAACAAATAGGTTTGTCTTGGTGAGAGTGAAAACAAGTCTCTCCTTGGACATTAGGATTTTGAAGCTCTGTCTCACATACTTTAGGCACATGGCCAGGACGGACTGATCCTTTGAAGAGTGGAGGGACAACACAGGAGAGGAAGACTCCAGATTAGATTGATACAGTAACTGGGGTAACAGGGGTTGATCAGATGGCTGATGACAAGGCATCTGTCAGAGCTGCTGTATATAGGGTAGCTATGGGTTACCGGCAACTTGATGGCACAGAACAACAACAAACATATTCATAGAAGCATTATCCACAATTGCAAGAAAGTGGAAATGGCCCAAATGTTCATGATCTAACAAATGGATTGAGAAATTGTGGCATATTCAAAAAATGGAATACTATGCAGCATAAAGGAACAATAATTTTGCAAAATACTGTATAACATGGGAAAGTCTAGAGTGCATTATGCTGTTTGAAATAACTCAGTCTCATAATAAAAATATTATATAATACAATTCTTGCAAAAGTAGAAGGATAACTGGGCAAGTGGATAAATGTTCAAAAGTGCAAGAGGAAAAGGGAGAAGAGAAGGGAAAAGGGGGAAGGTGGGATTCAGGACAGCAGAGGTTAGTAGGTGTGGATGGGGGTGTAAAGATACAGGAAAGATATAACTGGGACTTGAGAAGATGGGGTGCTAATCTGCATAGATTAATAATAATTATGTAAAATATAATATATATGGATGAATGTATATAAAACAATGTATATAAGTGAAACACAGTGTAAATAAAAGATTGTATAAAAAGATAAACACACAGAAATATGAAATAAAATTCCAGCTCACTATCAGAAACTGTTCCTTTTACTGCTTACTATACTTTAGTCACCTATGTTTATTGTTCACTTTACTGTTGTCGTTATGCCCTGTCAGAGTTTGAATCAATCTATAGCTGATCCTCCAGTGGGTTTAGAGAGACAATCAATTGCATGGGAAGAGATTGTGCCTCTTTCTCTGAGGAGCAGCTGGTAGATTTGAACTTCGTGCCCCTCAGATTGCAGTGCAGCATCTTTTCCAGGAATGTTCTTTTCATAGTTCCTCCTTAGCTGATCGCTTTTCATCTTTCCCCCTTTAGATAATCCTAAATCATTTGTCTTTGTAAATCCGTCTTGATTATTTTTTTTTCATACAGTTCTAGTCTTTATATTCTTGGATCTACTTTGCCTTCTTACCTCTACATTTTTCTGTGTTTTTTTCTTTTAGTAAAACTTTATAACGGTTTACTTACAAAGTTTGTAGACATTGTTTTTCACACTGGATCTTTCCCATTCACTTTACACCCTTCCCTTCATCTATATTTCTATCCTTTATATCTTAAGTGATATGTTTATTCTCTAACTCACTGTTATATAAACTCAATGAGCAAAAGAAACATTCAGCAAAAGAAACATTTTCTGCCTCCAGTAAATGATCGAATTGATCCCTCTTGGCATGGTCTGTTAAGATTTCTACTATTAAACCAAAGGACTCTATGGTGATTTGAATATGTCAACCCCTTGGCAGGAGAAATATGAGTAATCTCCTCAGCAAAGTACAGCTTCGCAAACCCACTGGAGGGTCAGTTACAAGATGGTTCTCACTCAAAAATGGAGCAGCTGCATTGAGATGTCTTGTCCAAAGAATCCCTGGTGGCATATTATGAAAGATGTCAGGTTGCTAAGTGAATGGTTATCAGTATGAAGATTTCTAGGCTGACTCCTTCCATAAATATTTACAACTTCAATATCCCAACAGAGGATTATTAAAAGTCAGAATATTCTCCATAGAGTAGAAGTGGGCAGTATCTCATCCAAGAAAGCCTGGTGGTGTAATTCTTTTAGTGTTGGGATTGTTAATCAAAATGTTAAAAGTTAAATGTCTACCAATCACTACACAGGAGAAAGATGGAAAGTATCCTTTCTTTGAGATTTAAAGGCTTGGAAACACAATAGACAGTTGGATGCCTTGAATCAGGCATCATATTGGTGTCAGTTGGTTTGGTTTTGCCAATGTGTTGTCTAAAACAAGAGAGTGAGAAAATGTTCTGCTGTGATCCGTCAAGTTTTCATTAGGTAATGCAGACCACTAGACCTTACTTCCTAATCTGGCTTAGTCTAGAGGCTTCCTTCAAATTTACCCATCATGAGTGACTCTACCATCAATTTTAATACTGGGGTTAAAGTGAGTTCTGGCATAACTGTAGCTATGAGGTCAATTGTGTCAGTGTCAACTCACAGTGACCATCCCTCAGGTTTCCAAGGTCATAAATCTTGGCACTGCCCATCTTTTTCCAGTGCAGAATGATGAGGTTAAACTGATCAGCCCAGTATATTATGTGTAAATCACAAAAACACACCAAATTATATTACCTCATTCATAAACCAGAATAAAGATAATCTTTTATGTTTTTTGGGTTTTTTTTGGCAATAGGATCTTCCATTATTAAATAATAGGAATTGTTACATAGTGCTCTCTAAAATGAGTATGAGTCTGAAGTCAATCAAGGTGGGAAAGCATGGTGCAGCATAAAAATATAAGATATTTATGGATAATGGAAAATAAAAATTGATTATTGAGTTTTACTATTTTGGAAGAAAGCAGCACGCTATTGTGGAGAGAAAGGGAACAGAGAAAAGGAAGCCAATATGTTCCAAGAAAGCTTGGCTGACAAAATATGACACTAAAAGAGTAAAATGCTCCCAGCTAAGCTAGTACCCCACGGGATTGTGATAGTGTACAATTTATAGTATGACTGTGAGGCCTAGGTTTTTCGCAGATGTCACTCTAAATGTCAGTACTTCCACCACATCACAGCGAACTGAAAGGTAAGGCCGTAGACAAAGTCAAACGCTGCAGTAACAGTGGAACTTACCTTTGGTAAATAGTATGTCACATATTCATGAGGGTAGTGAAACAGATTCAAGCAAGAATCATGACGTTTGTTAAACCTCGTGACCAGTAAAGATACCGCACATCTAGAATTTCTCAATAATGAGATAAATTCTCATAAATCCAGAGCCAACCAAATCTCTAGGACTCCATTAAATCTGCTGCTGTCAAATAAGCTCCATGTGAAAATGGATTACAAAGAGTAGCTGAATAACCACTCTATATAAAACTAAGGACAGCCAAAATTATGGTGGAAAGATGAAATTCTGTGAGGACATGTCTAAGCATAATTTCAAACAACAAGACATAGCCAATGGCTGCTGAGAAACCATAGCAACAGGCAGACCAAACTGGCATGTTAGTAATCTGAGATGAGCTGGTTCCTATAAAGGAAGTTGAGCTGAAAGCAAGATTAAGCCTGCCAACATAAACAGGCATGCTTTCTAGCTCACAGAAAAGAATGACACTTTATTTGTTGCAATCTTCCAATAGTTCATTAAACTGGCATCACTTTGAAGCCTCTGATGTCTTAGTATTATGGAGATTTAACAAAAATTTAGACTCATTACCACTGAATTGGTACAGACTCATGACCCTCCAAGTGAGATTTCAGAGATGCAAACCCCATAGAAGGAAAATGTACATGTTTTTCCCTCAGAACTGCTAGTGGAATTATTTTGGGTGAGCATAATTTCCTGTGGACCATGCCACCAGCGCTCCTATTTTTGTACTGATAACATGGAAAATAAAATAATTGTGGCCAGTAATTTATCCTCCTTGGATGCAATTATAGAAACTATTATTTCAAAACTAACTAAAATTCATACTTGAAAAAGACACCCAAATATATTATCTCTATTAAATTACAAGGTATTTTTTTTTTAATTTTGTAATCTCAGTTTAGGAATTGATGACAAAAAATTGCTATAAGTGGTAATTTTGTCAGATGTCTGGAACATGGAGATTCAAAATATTTAAATAAATCCCACTTGTCAAAAATGTAACATGTCATTTACTTACTATAAATCTTGAGAGTATGAAGTGTATATGAAAATGAAGAACATAGAAGCATTAGGATTCCTTTTATATTCTTGCAAAGAAAACTATTCTTTTCTGTGTCTGCTCTAAGGAGTTTAATCTACAGCATAATATTAAAAGAACCACTGGCCAGTAATAAGATACAAGACATTCTCTATATTTCTTCCCATTATTACTGTCTTGAATATTTATAAAGCTGGACTACACATTTTCCTGCATGAATTAGCTGTAAATCTCCAGACATATTTCAGCCAAGTAAATACATCTTCAAGGAAAGACCTTTATAAAAAAGGAAGGGAAATTGGACTTTGAAGCAAAATTTAAGTATAATTTCCTAGGTATTACTATATTTGAGATATTTGTTGTGATATCTGTGAAGATAGAAAATAAAAGGCAAATATTTGTATTAATTAGGACAGAAAAAATATGTCTGTAATTGTTTAAGTGAGATAACAGAAATCTTTTAAAGCTATATTATATACAGTCTCATCAGATTAGTTTTAAGGCAATCAGCACTATAGAAAATGGCAATAGCTATGTCTGTAACAGGGAATGCTGATGGCATGGTCCAAAGAGAGTTGCACCTCTAACCCCAAATCTGCATCTCTCTGATGGTTTTAATTCACTAGTGATTCTGTGGGGAGAGGTGGGTAGTCTCCTCTCATACAATTTATAGTCTTGGAATCCCAGGAGATCAGCTTGGTTCCAACTCCACACAATGAGTTAGTATGCAATGAGGTACAATAACCAATTATAATTAGAAGCTTAAGCTTCATTAAGTGTTTATAGCAAAGGGAAGAAATAAAAAAATACGGAGATGAACAGAAGATTTCAAAAGGCAGCACGAGAAGACAAAGTAAAGTATTATAGTGAAATGTACAAAGAGCTAGAGTCGAAACATCAAAGCAGCCAAACTTACTCAGCATTTCTTAAGCTGAAGTGACTGAAGAACAGATTCAAGCCTCGAGAGACGATACTTAAGGATGCTTTGGGCAGAATATGAAACGATATGTTTTGTTGTTGCTGTTGTTATGTGCCGTCAAGTCGCTTGCAACTCATAGCGACCCTATGTACAACAGCCCTAAACTCTGCTCTGTCCTGTGCCAATCGCAGTGTCTCTGACACTCCCATCCCGATTATCCCAGTCACTGAATCAATCCACCTCATAAAGGGCCTTCCCCTCCTGCCCTGTTCCTCCACCCTCCCAAGTATGATGTCCTTCTCCAAGGACCGGTCTCTCCTTACAACTTGTCCAAAGTATGTTAGACAGGGAGCCTCAGAATCCTTGACTCCAAGGAGCCACCTGGTGTAACCCTTTCCAGCATGAATCTGTTTGTTTTCCTAGCAGTCCATGGTACTCTCAGTACTCTTCTCCAGCACTACAGCTCAAAGCTTTAAAAGAAGATGGGTGGAGTATACAGAGTTATTGTACCAAAAGGAATTGCCTGACAAAAAATTTTATGAAGCAACATATGAGCAAGAGCCTGTGGAGAAGAAAGAAGTTCAAGCTGCTCTTAAAGAATTGGCAAAGGACAAGGCTCCAAGTATTGATGACATATCAACAGACATATTTCAACAAACAAACACCACCCTAGATGCACTCAACAAATTGTGCCAAGAAATCTGGAAGACAACCATCTGGCCAACTAACTGGAAGAGAGCCATATTTGTTCCCATTCCAAAGAGAGGTGACCTGACAGAGTGCAGAAATTAGTAAACAATATTATTAATATCATATGTAAGCTGAAAATTATTTTAAAAAATGAAAGGAACAATATATCAACAGAGAACTGTCAGATGTGCATGCTGGGTTTAGAAGAGGCTATAATACAAGGGATATAGCTAGTGTTAGATGGATCTTGGCTGAAAGCAGAGAGTACCAGAGAAAAGTCTATCTGCAAAGGCATATGACTGTGTGAATCACAACAAATTGTGTCTAACTTTGAGAATAATGGGAATCCCAGAACACTTGATTGTGCTTTTGCAAAACCTATTCTTGGAATGATGAAGGATGAGAGAAGAATAGATACCTTTGAGTTGCGGTGCTGGAGAAGAGTCTCAAACATAACATGGACTGCCAAGAAAACAAAGGTGTGTCTTGGAGAGGGTGAAACCACGTCTCACCTTGGAGGCTAGGATTTTGAAGCTCCACCTCACTTACTTTGGGCATGGGTCCAGGAGAGATTAGTCCTTGGAGAAGGACATCATGCTTGGAAGGGTGGAGAGACAGTGCAGGAATACTCTGGATGAGATGGATTGATATAGTAGCTGGGACAATGGGGGTTGGTGTGTTGGAATTAGTGAGACCGGCTCAAAACAGGGAAGGATTCAGAGCTGCTGTACATAGGGCTGGCATACATTATAGGCAATTCAATGGTACATAACAACAATAACATACTATGACTGGTTTGGAAGCAGAAATGGCACCCACTTCCTAAATAACATACCTCTGGAAATTCTATGAACTTTGATAAATGTCAATTGTTGTAGAGGGGCTTCAGGCCTTTGGTTCATAGGGTCTATATGAGTTGTGCTTAACTCAAAGGCAATCAACACAACACACATTCTAGAATTGGAAGGTATCGTCAGAACAGAGCAAGGAAACAATGCATGATTCAAAATTGGAAAGGGTAAATACCAGGGATTTTTTCCATTCCTTTATAATCTATATGCAGAACAGATTATCAGGGAGACTGGGCTTTATGAGGAGGAATGTGATATAAGAATTGGAGAAAGATTCATTAACAACCTACATTATGTAGATGACACAACTTTGCTTGGTGAAACTGAGTGGGACCTG
>NW_006399874.1:9803320-9810819 GCF_000299155.1 Elephantulus edwardii
TAAAGACCGGAACCAACCACACCAATGACATTCAACAATAAAAATCCTCTGCTAGTCTAACAATAGTCAGTAGTTATGGACGGGGGTGAGGAGTGGCATGAGGACTTGGGGTTTCTGTGCTGTGTGACACAGGATGCAAGTAACAATCTGGAACGCCTAGCTTCCACTATTCTAGGAAGTACCATGATGATTTGTGTGCAAACATTTGAAACTTTCACAGAAAAAAACACCAAGTTCCCGAAATTCAATAAAATATTTTTATTAAAAAATATAGTAGTTTGAGATTAGGGGCAGGAAACTATCTTTAGAAAGGCATATTTGATCATAGCCTGCAACAGGTGATTAATGGTAGGAAAAGTAAAAAGCACTTGAATTAGAGATATATAAAATAACTTGAACTCAGCTACTAACCTAAAGAATAGCAGTCCTAGCCCACTCACTGATACTGCACAATGTAGGCTAGGAGACCTGTATTCATGGAGTCCCTTTGGAGCATATGTTTTCTGTAACATTCTGAAATCAAAATGGTTTGTAATCAACTCAATGGCAAATAACAAGAGGAAAAATTGACATACATTTTAATGGGTTCAAGGTGGACAAAAGAGGAGGATGACTGTTCAATTGGCCAGTCTAGTCAGTCTTCTCTAAGTTATAGAGTCCCAGAGAACAAATGGTTATGTTCTCTGCTACTAGTAAAAAAACTGGTGGTTCAAAACAAGTCAGAGATATATAAAACAGACTTAACAGAGATATATAAAACAGCCTGCATGCAAAATGTCTTAGCCTCGAAAACCCTGTGGAGTACAGTTCACATTTGCAATACATGCACAAAATATCACTAGTAATCAGAATCAACTCTGATAACTAACAACTCTTATTCGTAATGGTTCATTGATTTAGATATCTCTTTCCCAATAGCCCACCTGATTCACTTAGAAGCTGTCCAATTTTTATTTTTAAGAATAGGTGCAAATTAATTTTCATCAATGTTGTTACATTGTTATATATGTTCTTGTTAATTGTGTAACATCAAGTTGGAACCAAACCATCGCTGACCTTCCAGTGAGTTTTCAGAGGCAGTAAGTCACATGGGAGAATATTGTCCGTCATTCTCTTGTGGAACAACTGGTGGATTTAAGTAATCTTGTGCCTTCAGGATTGTAGCACAGTTTCTTGCCCCTAGGCCACCAGAGATCCCTTTTCCATATATAAAATTAAATTTTAGGCAAATAAGTGAGTATTTGGCACAACCCTCCCCTCCTGACTGAGCAGCGTATTAATGGAAAAAAAACCCCACAAAAAAACCCAAAACCACAAAACCAAACTGCTCTGGCTGTGTAGTCCATAGGGAATTGCACTGCTAGCAAAGGTGGCATCTTTCTTACAGTTCAAATCCACCAACAGCTCAACAGGAAAGAGATGAGCAATCTCTTCCCATGTAACTTCCAGCCTCCAAAAATTCACTGACCAATAAGCTACATGATAGTTCCACACAATGTCAATGAACTGGTGAAGTGAGGAATATACTTATATACATAAAGATTTTTATTTATTTTTTAATTGTGATTTGAGTGAAAGTTTACAAAGCATCATGTTTTTTTTTTAATAACATTATTTGCCTAGAGGTGGATATATCACATCTTTTGGTCTAATCACACTCAAGAAAAAGACTTACTCCTAAACTTAGGAAAGAGTCCCTTTTTACAGGTTCCACATATGACAACATGTTGGATATATACTAATTCAAACTCAAACTTATTGTCATTCATTTGGAACCAACTCAAAGGGGACCCCCAGCATGTTTCTGAAGCTATAAATTGTGATGAGTAAAATGAAGGTGACTGTTTCCTCCCTCATAGTTGCTGTTGAATTTAAACCATTAGAGAGTCATGGTCTTTAGATTAGCATCACAACCCCCAAAGACAATGGCATTTGAACAAATGAGTCTGTTTCACTACCAAAGTTAAATATATGGATTTGAGAATCATCTACCCTTACGTAACTGGTATTTTACATTAGAGCGTATAGGGTTTTTTTACATAAAAAGAAACTTCATTTTGTTTTACCAGATCCTCTTGGGTATTACGACTTTTCTAATACACAGACTCACTTTACCATAAAGAGTTGGCTGACATAGACTCTTTTCAGGGAGTAGCATGTGATCATGAACCAGTGATAATAAAGGAGAAAGTTCAAGCTGCTTTGAAGGTGTTGTGTTGTTGTTAAGTGCCATGGAGCCATCGAGTCGTAGAAGACTCATAGAGACCCAATGAATAAAAGACTTGAGTACTATTCATAGAGTTTACCGAGGCAAGCCATTTCAGAAGTGGATGTCACTCCTAGTGGACAGCAAGTTATGCTACCAAACCCAACAAGGGTGATTTTAATCTGAGGCACTCAGACCTGGTTTAAATAGTTTTTTCTCAAACATTCTTCTACATGGTATAGCACTGGTCTGTGCACTGCTGTTCAGAAGAAACTCGTGGTGACTGTGATGCTAAACACTGTGACGCTGAGGTGTCAAATGTGATAACGGTTACCTATGGTGGACAGTGCTTGGTGGAACTTCCTGATTAAAACAAGCTTTGAAGGTATTGGCAAAAATAATACCAGTTACAATAAAACACAACTCATGGCAAAAAAATAATACCTATTATGATATTTTAACAAACAGATGCAAGTCACCAAATGTGCTCACCAGACTGTGCCAAGAAATCTGGAGGACAGCTACCTGGCCAACTGACTTGAAGGGATTCATATTCCTATTTCTCAGAAAAAGGGATCAAACAGAATGTGGAAATAATCACAAAGTATTGCTAACATCACATGCAAACAAAATTTTATTGAACTTTATCCAAAATTGACAAGAAGAGTACATTGACATAGGACCTTCAGAAATACAAGCTGGGTTTAGAAGAGGCCATGGAACTAGAGATATCATTCATTGCTGATGCCAGATGGACCATGGCTGAAAGCAGAGGATGTCAGAAAGATGTCTAATTGTGTTTTATCAACTATGTAAAGGCATTTGGCTGTGTGGATCACAGAAAATTGTGGCTAATATTGAGAAGAATGGGAATCCTAGAACATTTGATTGTGATCATGTGAAACCTATTCTTGGACCAGAAAGCCTTTGTCCAGACAGAGCAAGGGAACACTGTACCGTTCCAAATCAAGAACAGTGCATCAGAGATATCCTTTCTCCATACTTTTTCAATCTATATGTGGAACAGATTTTTCACGAGGCTAAACTTTATGAAGAAGAATATGGCATTAAGATTGGAGGAAGACATATCAACAGCCTTGTTATGTGACATACACAACCTTCCTAGTAGAAACTTAGGAAGACTCGAAGTCTTTGCTGCAGAGGGTCAAAACTTGCAGTTTACAATATGATTGCATCTTAACATCAAGAAAACAGAGATCCTCACATGGGGCCAGTTGGAAACATCATGATAGATAGAGTTGTTGTTGTTTATTGCCTTTGAGTGGAGTACGAGTCATAATGACCCTTTGAAGAAAAGGCCTGAAGCCCCTCTACAACTATTGACAAAGTTCATAGAGTTTCTGGAGGCATGTTATTTAGGAAGTGGATGCCACTCCTACATCCAAACTTGTCATAGTATGTTATTGTTGTTATGTGCCACTGAATTGCCTGTGATGTATAGCGACTCTATGTTCAGCAGTTCTGAACCGTTCCCTGTCCTGAACCAGTCTCACTAACTCTGGCACACTAACCTCCATTGCCCCAGTTATTGTATCAATCCATCTCATATGGGATCTCCCTCTCCTACACTCACCCTCCACCTTTCTCAGCATGATGTCCTTCTCCAAGGACAGATCTCTCCTGACCATGTGGCCAAAGTAAGTGAGATGGAGCTTCAAAATCCTAGCCTCCAAGGAGAGACATAGTTACACTCTCTCCAAGACAGACCATTTGTTTTCTTGGCAGTCCATGTTATGTTCAAGACTTCTCCAGCACCTTAACTTGAAGGCATCAGTTATTCTTTTCTCATCCTTAGTCATTGTCCAACTCTCTGAAACATAACAAGCAATTGAGAAAACCATGGCTTGTATTAGGTGCACCTTTGTATCTATACTGACGTTGTTGCTCTTCAGCATTCTGGATAGGTCCTGGACAGCAGATTTTCCCAAAGCAATTCGTCTTTTGATTTCCTGACTGTTGGTGTTAAAAGTGTTGATTGTAGAGCCGAGTAAGCTGTAATTACCAACAATCTCACTCTCTTCTTTGTCTAATATGATGCTGCCAATTGGCCCAGTGGTGAGTATCTTTTTTGCCTTGATGTTGAGTTTCAATCTATATTGAAGACTACAGTCCTTGACCTTTTGCAGCAAGTGCTTCAGGTCTTCTTCAGTGTCAGCAAGCAAGGTTGTGTCATCTGCAAATCATGGGTTGTTAATGAGTCTTCCTCCAATCTTGATGCCACACTCCTTCTCATAAAGCCCTGCTTCCCAAATGATTTGTTCTACATACAGATTGAAAAGGTAGGGACAGGATATGTCCCTGACACACTCCTTTCCTAGTTTTGAACCATGCAGCGTTTCCTTGCCTTATTTTGAGGACTGTTTCTTGGTCCAAGTATAGGTTTCATATATAAGCACGATCAAATGTTCTTGATTCCCATTTTCCCCAAGGTTAGCCACAACTTCTTGTGATCCACACAGTCAAACCCCTTTGCATAGTCAATGAAACACTGATAGACATTCTTCTGGTACTCTCTGCTTTCTGCCAAGATCCATCTGACATTGGCAATAATATCTCTAGTGCCATGACCTCTTCTAAACCCAGCCCATATTTCTGGTAGTTCTTTGTCAATGTACTGCTCAAGTCTTTTCTGGATAATCTTCAGGAAGATTTTGCTAGTGTGTGATATTAATGATATTGTTCAATAATTTCCACACTCTGTCATGTCGTTTTGTTTGTGTTGTGTTTTTTGTTTTTTCTTTTTATTAGAATGGGAATAAATATGTACCTCTTCCAGTCAGTTGGTCAAGTAGTTGTCCTCCAGATTTCTTGGCACAATCTGGTGAGCACATTTAGGGCAGCATCTGTTTGCTGAAATGCATCATTTGGTATTGCATCAATTTCTGAGGCTTTGTTTTTTTGCCAAGTCCTTCAGAGCAACCTGAACTTCCTCCTTCATCACCATTACCTTTTGATCATGTTGTTTCTTGAAATTCTTCTGTGTCAGCCAATTCTTTTTGGTGCAATGACTCGGTATATTCCTTCCATCTTATTTTAATGCTTCTTGAATCATTCAATATTCTGCCTATAGCATACTTAAGCATTGCAACTTGTTGCTTGAATTTATTCTTTAATTCTTTCAGCTTAAGAAATACTGAGTGTATTTGTCCCTTTTGATTTTCTGACACCCGCTCCTTGCACATTTAATTTTCATATTTTGCCTGTCTTCCCGAGCAGCTCTTTGAAATATTCTATTCAGCTTCTTAACTTTTTAATTTATTCCCTTTGCTTTGGCTTCTTGGTGCTCTAGTGCAATATTCAGAGTCTCTTCTGATACCCATTTTTGTCTTTTCTTCTACCTTCTTTGTAATGATTTTTTGCATTCTTCATGAATCTATCCCTGAGTTGATTTTTAAATTCATGGGAGATAGACTCAAAATCACATTTTGATTCCTGTGGATATGATTTAACTTTCTTTGGCTTTAGCTTGAACTTGCATCTGAGTAGTTGATGGGCCGTTCCACAGTTAGCACCAGGCCTAGTTTGTACTAGTGGTATTGAACTTCTCTAACTGTTCCTCCCACAGATGTAATCAATCTGATTCCTGTGCATCCCATCAGGTGAAATCCAGGTGCATAGCCTGCATTTATGTTTCTTATAAAAGCTATTTGCTATGAATAAATCATTGATTGTACAGCACTCTATTATTCTATTCCCAGCCTCATTTCTGTCACCAAGTCCATGTTTTCTGACTACTGATCATTCTTCCTGATTCCCAACTTTTGCATTTTAGTCACCCATTATTATTAAAGCCTCTTAATTACATGTTCGATCAATTTCTGATTGCAACAGTTGATAGAAATTATCTATTTCCTCCTCTTCTGCTCTGGTTGTAGCACATAAATTTGAAAAACAGTGATTTTAACAGGCCTTCCTTCTATGTGTATGGATATTATTCTGTCACTCACAATATTGTATTTCAAGATGGATCTAGAAATGACCTTTTTTAAATATGAAAGCAACCCCATTTTTCCCTACCTTTTCATCTCCAGCAAATAGATCGTATGATCAGGGATTCAAAATGTCCCATGCCAATCCATCTCATTTCACTAATACCCAATATGTCAATATTTATGCATTCCATTTCTTTCCTTACCATGTCTAGTTTTCTTACATTCATACTTCTCACATTCCATGTACCAATTGTTAATTTCTTCTTAAACTGTTTCTCCTCCTTTTTATTTACAAATATGAGGGCTCAACTTCAGCTGCCATATCTGTTAGTCCAAGAGTGCTCCGCTGTACATAGTGTTTTCAAAGACTAGTTATATTTCAGGAGTGGATGGCCAAGCCTTGTTCCTAGTCTGTCTTCATTTGGATGTTCACTGTTAGAAGAATATCTGAGAGACAAGTATTTTTACATAACAGAGGAAAGACACTTCCTTTACAGAAATAATGAATACATTCACTTCCCACCCACCCCAAGCACGTATGACTTGTCTCTACACTTTCCTTGTAGCCTTCCCATTCCTTGCACACTCAGCTACCTGGTCAAACCCTCCCTTCCCCAGCCACCTCTCAATATGTTAACCAGTCATTTCTCTGATGCCTTGCACTACTACTGCTTCCGGTTTCTAACGTTGTTGTTAATTTCTTGTTTATGAAGTTATATAAGTCTAAATCCCATGTACCAACTTCAGAGAAAGATTTTTGATTGAGGCTGTACTGAGGGAAGATCCTGGCCACAGAGCTTGAGCTAAGTTCTGTGACTTACTGTCTCTGCTTGCATTTCTGACACAATGTCATAATTCCAAGGTCCAGACAGGTCTCTTTTGGATCTGATGTTGTGGTGGTGTTTGTTTGAAGATATCCTTTTGCAAAAGTTGAGATTAAGGTAACCAATGCCTTTCCGGGAGAAATGTGTTAGCTGATCAACAAGATTAGAGAGTATTTTCAAATCTCGTTTCATGTGACTCTATGGATAGACAGATAAATTATTGAAATTGTCAACAATTTAATCTTTCTTGGATCCTCAATCAACACTTTTGGAACCAGCAATCAGGTAATAAAAAGATGAATTGTTGTTGTTGTTGTTATGTGCTCTCGAGTCGCCTGCGACTCATAGTGACCCTATGTACAACAGCCCTAAACTCCGCTCTGTCCTGTGCCAATCGCACTATCTCTGACACTCCTATCCCAATTATCCCAGTCACTGAATCAATCCACCTCATAGAGGGCCTTCCTCTCCTGTGCTGTCCCTCCACCCTCCCAAGCATGATGTCCCTCTCCAAGG
>NW_006399874.1:9811359-9819915 GCF_000299155.1 Elephantulus edwardii
AGTTTCAGCAAGCAGGGTTGTGTCATCCACATAACGTAGGTTGTTGATAAATCGTCCACCAATCTTGACCCCACATTTCTCCTCATAGAGCCCAGCCTCCCAGATAAAAGATGAATTACAATGAGAAAATCTGCTGGCACGGATCTCTTCAGAATGCTAAGGAGCAGTGATTTCAATTTAAATACTAAGGTGCACCTGATCCAGGCCTTTGTCATCTCAATTTCTTGATATGCATCTGACAGCTGGACAATAAATAAGAATGAACAGAAGAACTGAGGTCTTTAAGTTGTGATGCTGGAGAACATTCTTGAACCACAGGTTGCTAACAGAGCAAATAGGTTTGTTCTAGAGAGGGTGAAACCAATTTACTACTAGGAAACAAAGATTGTGAAGCTCCATCTCACATACTTGGGCATGTTGCCAGGAGGCATCAGTCCTTAGAGAAGTACATTATGCTTAGAAGGGTAAAGGACGGGAAGAAACTGAATGAGATGAATTGACTCGTTGACTTTGGTAATAGGATCAGGTTTGTTAGAGATGATTAGCTTGGTCCAGGATAGGGCAAAGTTTATAGCCATTGTTTATAGAATTTCTGTGAATTGTAGTCTACTTGACAGTTCACAACAGCAATGATGATGATTCATATCATTGTATTACAGCTTTATCCTCAAGACAGAACCTGCTCCATCAAGTCAGAACCTGCTCATTTTCAGTCAGAATTTACTCCTTTCTCCCATGGAGTGGCTAAAGGATTCAAACTGCCTGTCTTTTTGTTGGCAGTGCAACTCTTAAACTCTTAAATCACAAGGCATAGTAAAACTTATGGTTTCTTAAGACTTAACAAGCTCAAAGATGTATTTGAAAGTGTAAAGTGCCAATAATAATAAAAATTCTTAACCCTATTTAATTATAAGTTTCCTCCTTGCCCTCCATTGGCTAGTCACTTAATGTTAATAATAGAGGTATGACCTTACTTATCTCTTCTTATCCAACTTGGCTCACTGTTGTTTCAAAGTAGTTTTAATAAAGATAGTTCAATGACTTGAGCTAGGAAGAATATTTTTAACACTGATTGATAAGTTTGTAAGACAGATTTGTGCACTTTGGACATGGCATATATTTACAATGACTTTTTCCTCCATTGGACATTTTTAAAGGTTCTTCAGAGACTCACACTAGTAATATTTGACTGTACTTAATGGGACACAGCACATACACTTTATTTGGGTCCTCCTATTCAATCATTTCATGTCACAATTTAAGTTCCCATTTCCCCTCAGGAAATCTTCTTAGGCAGAATTTTAACTGACTTCAAGTCATCCCTTCATTCTGCATGGCCCACCTCTGATCCAAGTAAAACTTTCAGACATTTTTATATGGACAATGTCCAAAAGTATGGCCAATCCCATTGTGGCAATGATTCTTCCTGACTCCTTCACTGAAGTAATCAGCCAAACCATCACATCTTTGACAGTCAATCCCTGGATGGATATCAGGCAGTAGTCCACTCAGCCCTATTAATGTCTCCAAACACATATTACACTAATGAAAGTCATAGCTTCTCAAATTCAGGAAGCTCAACATTTTTTGCTGAGAAGTCAGAAAAAGTAAAAAAAATGTGGAAAGATACATCTTAGTGAAACTGTTGTATTTCTCTTTTATGTTTTCCCCTTTGTCTTTATGGCCTAGATTCTGTACAATGTCTTCTGATATTATCTCTAAATAAATGATAATTTTTGAATTATTTTTTTAATAAAAGAAGAATAGCATAGATGTTAAAAGTACTCCTTTGTAACCAGCCAGTATGTTCAGATTAAAGAATAAATCTTATCATTATTAATCAGAACTTCAAGGAGATATTTAACATTTCTACATGCACTTTTCATATCTGGTTTCTCATTTCCCCCTTTTTATATCAGTTGATTGTTGCTATAAAATATATATAAATACATAGATAGTTATATGTAAATTCTGTCAAAAGGTGACCTACAAATATACAAGAAAATGAATGACGTGTTTGGAGTCATGTGAATGATACATGAGCTCATGGCTCCTTTGGTGGTCTTTATATTATATCTTAGGAACCTCAAGCAGAAGGTAGCCTACTATTTCAGGATAATTAAAAATCTAGGCAATAATTCATCCATGAAAAAAGCAAAAGGTTATTAAAAAACAGAGTAGAAAGAAATAAACAAACTTGATTTCATAAGAGACATTACAGAAAATCAAGGAATGTAGCTTTCAATATGGATTGTATCTCAAAGTCTAAAAAACAAAGAATCTCCTTAGTGGATTGATAGGCAACAATATGATGGATGGAGAAAAGATTTACTGTTAACAATTTTATCTTATTTGGATCCATAGTTAACACCTTTGGCACCAAGGGTAAGGAAATCATATAAAATTGTTAACAGCAATTCTTTGCTCAATTTGTTATAATATTCTGTTTGTCTTCTCATGCTGCCCTTTAAAATATTCTGTTATACTCTTTTACTTTGAATTTATTCCCTTTGTTTTGGTCTCCTCATGCTCTAATATAATTTCCAGAGACTCTTCTGACATCTATTATGGTCTTTTCTTTCTCCCCTATTTTTTTTTTAAATTTAGGTTGTTTATTTTTTCATTTCAATGAACATCTACAGAGATTTTGGAATTCCATTCATTCATTGTTGCACCCTTCTCCCCGCACAAACCCCTCCCCCCCCGCCCCCCCCCCGCTTGCTCCTCTCCTTGAAAAGCAAAAGAAAAACTCCCTCATTGGTACACAATCCCCCGCACCTCCCCAAACCCCACCCCCTACCCCGAAATATAATCCACTCTGCAACCCTTATTGCATACTCCTATGATAAAAATAATGCCCTAAAATATAATACTTTTAGACTATTCTCTCCCCCATAGACTTCAATGCCGTAAATATATTTCATCTAGTTTTTCTCAGTCTTACCCCACACCCCTGCAGCTCTGACCCACGACCCCCATCTTCAGGTATCTCCCCTATTTTTGCAATATTCTTTTGCTTTCTTCCTGAAAGTGATCTTTGATGTCAGCTTATCTTGATGCCATCCTAAAACTCAAGACATATCTTGATGGCATCTCACCACTTTAACTGTGTTCATGTGAAACCTATACTTAGATCACGATCTGTCACATGACTAGAGTAAGGGAACATAGCCTTACTGCAAGAAAGATGTGAGGCAGGGCTATATCTTTTTTCAATAGCTATTCAATGTTTATGGCAAGAAAATCATTCAAGAAGGTGGATCTTTTTATTTTTTTTAATTTATTTGTGTGTGTGTGTATACCATCAAATTGGATCTGACCAGTACAGGAGGAGATTGCCTCTCCTTCTCCAGCACACCATCTGGTTGATTTGAACTGTGTACCTCTGGTATTGCAGTGCAGCTTCTTGCTACTAGGACACAAAGGCTCCCTAAGAAGATGGACTTTATAAAGAAGAATGTGGTACTGGGATGGGAGGAAATTTCATTAACCAAGTCTCTTATGTAGACAACAACAGCCTTTCTTGTTGAAAGTTAGGAGGACTTGAAACACATTCTGCAGAAGATCAAAGACTATAGCTTTCAATATGAATTATATTCCAACATCAGGAAGAAGAAAATTCTCACCATTAAGCTTATAGGCAACATCATGATAGATGGAGAGAAGATTAATATTTTCAACCATTTCATCTAGCTCAGATCTACAATCAACACCATTGGCACCATCAATCAAGAAATAAAATGTTGCATTACATTTGGGCAAAACTCTTCCCAAGGACTTTTGGAAGGATTAAGAAGGAATGCTTCGAGTTTAAAGACTAAGGTGCATCTGATTCAAACCAATGTATTTTCAATTATTTATTATGCATCTAAAAGTTGGACAGTGACTAAGAATGAAAGACGAATCAATGCTTTGGAATTGTGGTTATGGAAAAGAATACAGAATACCCCATGGATTGCCAAAAGACTAAACAAGTAAGTCATGGACATAAGTGAAATCAAGATGTTCCTTGGAGGTAAGAATGGTAAAGCTTAGTCTCAAATACATGGGGTATGAAGTTAGAAGAAGCTATTCCTCAGAAAAGGATATGATTTTTTCAGAAAGATAGAGAGTCAGTGAAAGAGAACAACATATTCAACAAGATGAATTGGTACAGTGGCTCTACCAATGAACTCAAGTATATCCGAGAAGGGGTGGTGGTACTAGGGATGTTGTAGCTGATGTTAGATGGATCTTAGCTGAAAGCAGGGAATACCAGAGGAACGTATATCTGTGTTTCATTGACTATGTAAAAGCGTTTGACTGTGTGGATCATAACAAACTGTGGCTGACTCTGAGAAGAATGGGAATCCCAGAACACTTGATCATGCTAATGAGAAACCTATACTTGGACCAAGAGGCAGTTGTCAGAACAGAGCAAGGAAACACTGCATGGTTCAAAATTGGGAAGGGCATACGCCAGGGATGTGTCCTGTCTCCATACCTTTTCAACCTGTATGCAGAACAGATCATTTGGGAGGCTGGACTCTGTGAGGAGAAATGTGGGGTCAAGATTGGTGGAAGATCTATGAACAGTCTGTGTTATGCTGACAACACAACCCTGCTTGCTGAAGTGAGGAGGACCTGAAGTGCTTGCTGCAGAGGGTCAAGGACTGCAGCCTCCAATAGGGACTGAGGCTCAATGTCAAGAAGACAAAGATTCTCACCACTGAAACAATTGGCAGCATCAGGATGGTTGGTGAAGAGATAGAGATTGTTGACTGCTTTTAGTTTGCTTGGTTCCACAGTCAATACTCTTGGCACCAGTAGCTGGGAAATTAAAAGACGTATTGCCATGGGAAAGTCTGCCATTAGGGACCTCTCCATAGTACTGAAGAGCAATGGTGTCTCTCTGGAGACTAAGGTGCATCTGATACAGTCCATGGTCTTTGCTATCACTTGTTATGCATCAGAGAGTTGGATAATGACTAAGGAGGATAGAAGGAGAATTGATGCCTTTGAGCTTGGTGCTGGAGAAGAGTATTGAGGGTATCATGGACTGCTAGGAAAACAAACAGATTCATCCTGGAAAGGGTCAAACCAGGCAGCTCCTTAGAGGCAAGGATTCTGAGGCTCTGTCTGGCATACTTTGGACATGTTGTAAGGAGAGACCGGTCCTTGGAGAGGGACATCATGCTTGGTAGGGTGGAGGGACAGTACAGGAGGGGAAGGTCCTCTATGAGGTGGATTAATTTAGTGACTGGGGTAATAGGGATGGGAGTGACAGAGACAGTACAATTGGCACAGGACAGAGCAGAGTTTAGGGCTGTTGTACGTAGGGTCGCTATGAGTCACAAGCAACTAGATGGCACATAACAACAACAACAACAACAACAACAACATATCTGAGATGAGGAAGACAACATAGATCAAGTTTCAGATCCATTGTTCATAGTTTCACTATGAGTTGCAGTTGACTAGAGGGCACTTAACAAGGACAACATAGCTTAGAGTCAGACATTATGTCACATAGAACTAATAACTGTGCTGATAGCAATAATGTAAGAGATAAAGAACGTGTACTAAGGGTAAAATATACTATGCATTAATGAAGCTTAAGCATCTCATCCCCCAACTTGTACAAATCCCATCAAAGTACTTGGGAGAATCCCTAATGATGTGTTTACATGGTCATATATTTTTGTAAATTTTGCTAATCTAGCTTTTCATTCTTTTCTTCCAAGAGAATTCTCCAGACCCACAAAACATATACATTGTTGTTGCTGTGTGCTTTCAAGTTGCTGGTGACTCTGTACCTTTCCTTATCCTGAGCCAATCTCATTGTCTGTGACATACCTGCCTCCATTGCCCTAGTCACTGTATCAGTCCATCTCATCCAGAGTCTTCCTCTCCTGTGCTCTCCCTCCACCTTTCCAATCATGATGTCCTTGTCTAAAGACTGGTCTCTTCAGGTAACAAGCCCAAAGTATGTGAGACAGGCCTTGCTTCCAATGAACAACTTGGTTTCATTCTGTCCAAGACAGGCCAGTTTGTTCTCTTTGCAGTCCATGATATGTTCAATTCTCTTCTCAAGCACCACAACTTAAAGAAATCAATTCTTCTATTATCATCCTTAGTCATTGTCCAGATCTCTGATGTATGGCAAATAATTGTGAAAACATGGCTTGAATCAGGCACATCTTAGTCTCCAGACTGACATCATTGCTGCTTGATACTCTAGAGAGGTCCTTGATAGTATATTTCCCCAATGCAATTTGTCTTTTGATTTCCTAATTTTGAGTTCCTAAGAGTATTGATTGTGAAGATAAATGATCTGAAATTTTTAATAATGTCAATCCCTTCTTCATCTATCATGCTGCCAATTGGACCAGAGGTGAGAATCTTTGCATTTTTGTTGCTGAACTTCAATCTGCATTTGAGATTGCAGTCTCTGATCTTCTGTAGCAAACACCTCAGGTCCTCCTCTGTCTTGACAGACAAGGTTGTGTCATATCCATGATGCAAGGTGTTGATAAGTTTTCCTCCAACTATGATGACACATTCTTCCTCATTAAGTCCAGACTCCAGAATAATTCCACATACAGACTGAAAAGGTATGGAGACAGGGTATATCCCTGAGGTTACTCCTTTCCTACTTTTGAACCAGGTGGTGTTTCCTTCCTCTATTCTTAGGAGTGCTTCCTGGTCCAGGTGTGGATTTCATATGAGCACAATTAAGTTTTCTAGAATCCCCATTTTTCTCAAATTTAGCCACAATTTGTTGTGATCCATGTAGTCAAATACTTTTCCATAGTCAATGAACTATAAATAGGCATTCCTCTGGTACTCTCTGCTTTCAGCCAAGATCACTTTGATATTGGCTATGATGTCCTTGTTGCCACAACCTCTTCTAAATCCAGCTTGTATTTCTGGTAATCTCTGACAATGTACTGTTCCAGTCACTTTTGGGTAATCTTCAACTAGATCTTCCTTGCATGTGATATTGTTTGATAATGTCCATACTCAGTTGGATCAGCTCTTTTTGGGATGGGAATAAATATGGGTATCTTCTGGTCAGCTGGTCAGGTAATTGTCATCCAGATTTTCTGGCACAACCTGGTGAGCATGTCCAGGTATTCCATCAATTTCAAGGCCTTGTTTTTTGCTTTTTTTCTTTTTTCCAGAACCATTCGAACTTACTACTTCATCATCATTGTCTCTTGGTTTTCTTCTGTGTCAGCCAATCTTTTTTGGTACAGTGACTGTGTACTCCATCTATCTTCTTTTAATGCTTCCTGGATCATTCAATATTTTGCCCAAAGCATCATTAAATGTTGCAACTCAAGACTTGAATTTGTTCTTCAGTTCCTCTTTATTTTAATTTTAATTCTCTTGAAAGTAGAGCTTGAGGAAAATATTAATGTGAATAATTCATTTGGAAAGTATCCTAAGAAGTGGACACAGATTACACAAAAAATTAGACATATAACAAGGAAAAGTATTGGTTGGTGCTGTAAACAAGTCAAATTAATTAGACGGAGTCAGAACTGATGCATAGCTGATTCCCTAGCAAGCTTCCAAGGCTATAAAATGAGCAGGAAGAGATAGCCTCTCTTTCTCAATTGGAGCCTATGATGGATTTGAACAACTAGAAATGTTCATCCTTAGAAATGAAACTCTCTATGGAAAGACCATAATCTGTCAGGACTTTCTAGGTACTTAACAATTCCACAATTATATACCTAAAAAGCAAAGCAAAGACCTTTAAGCACCAGTTTACTTATCTCATTGTTAGAAGATTGTACCAGAATCTAGTGGTCTATAAATTCCTGTGCTGTTTTCTGAGTACATTCAGGCCAGGGAATTCTCCATGGCAGAAAAATAGAAAACACGTTCTTGGAATGGGGCACTGATAACAAAATGAACCTCTGTACAATCCAATGAGTCTAAGCATAAACTTGCCTTTAATGACTATATCTAGCATATAAGGAGAATAAGAATTACATAGTAGGAAGATTAGAAAAAATTAAAACCAGAGCAGTATTAGAAATGTCAAGAAACAGAAGTTTGTCGAATGGAAATCTAGTCTCATTTTAAATTTTACAGTGTGTTTGGGAATGATGCGCTTAACAAGTTCATTTGATACACATCCATATTTATTGCAGAATTATTCACAATAGCAAAGAGATAGAAGCAGTTCAAGTATGCATCATGAATTGAATGGATAGAAAAACTGTTATACAATCCACAGAATGGATTCTTATGCAGCATTTTAAAATAGTGAACTCGTAAAACATTACAATACATAGATGAGTCTGAATGACATTATGCTGAGTGAAACATCTTAGTGACAAAAGCACAAATATTTCATGAAACCCCAATTTTTAACAATAGAATGGCTATAGATTGTGCTGAGAGCAGAGGAATAATGGATAGATAATGATCACTGCACTGGGATAGGTGAAGGCAAGAAAAATCTTAAAGAATGACAATTATATGGAGTGAGGTGTGGATCTTGCTTGAGTCTTCTGCAGATATTTTTCCAATTTTGCCAGCACCATTTGTTAAAAAGGCTGT
>NW_006399874.1:9821340-9825819 GCF_000299155.1 Elephantulus edwardii
AAAGAATGACAATTAGACATTATATGTATAACAACAACAATCTTTAACAGGATGAGCAACACAAAGTGAAATGGGGAAGGAAGAGGGAGGACAAATGTCAAAGAATGAATGAATGAAAAGAAATTTTTTTGTAAGCTTTCACTAAAATAACATTTTTTAAAAAGTTAAAAAAAATTCCATTGGATGACAAACGATACTTGCTCACTACCACTTACTCCCTACTGTATAGTTGGTTCTGAGGCTGTATTCAGAGCAGGGTGGACACTGCTTTGTCATTCTCCTTCAGTGCCCTTGGTGGATTTGAACTGACAGAAATAAAGAGCTTTTGCTTAGCAACTGAACACATAACAGACCACTAGATAAAAAAGAGGAATTTGAGTGAAGAAACAATTCAGTAGTTCACACAAAAACAAACAAATAAACAAAATCCTCAGGAAGTTACATTCAAATAAATATGCAAACCCCATTACCATAGTGTCAATTTGAAGTCACATTAAATAATGGAATTCCTCTTTGAAAATTTGTAAATCAATTATTTTCTTTAAAATCAATCTCTGCAAGCACTTTTATTATTATAAATGGTGTAGAGTAATTATTCATTATTATTGTTACTTGGAAGATTGTCAATGTAATAGGAAGTCAAATTGTTTTCTATGTAGTTGTGTTTGAGCTGGCTTAGATACAGTGACTGTATGCAACAGAGCAAAACTGAAATTGCCTGATCCTGCATTATACTCACAATTTTGCAGTTCTTAAACCCATTCTTACAGTCATTAGGTCAATTCATCTTTGAAGATCTTCTTCAGGAAGTCAAGTAGAGAGTAGAATAAAGACTATAAAGATAGAATAGGTCTTTCTTAAGTCAGAGGAGATTATTCATTTTGCGGTGATATTATGGATACTTAAGAGTAATACATAATGAGGTCTTGATGAGATATTGTAATTAATTATATTATTCAATTTTATATAATGTTATAAAACAAAATGTGCATGAATGACTGAATGAAAACCAATAGGATTTGTAAATTTCCCCTCTAAAACAAATGGGGGGAAAAAACCAGCCACAAACAAATCACAAACAAGGACTTGGATAGGCAATAAATTAAGAATTGGAGTTGTGCAGATTATTTTCAGAGAAGAATTTTAAGAGATATTAAAAACAGGACAATCTAATGTTCTTAGATATAAGTGTAGCTAGATATGAGAAGACCAAAGTGGAGTTAACATTTTAAAATTAATGTAGTGATAAAATAACACTTTGTAGCTTACAGACTTTCTTATTTCTCAGAGTAACACAAACACCACACACTCATTCACACTCACATCCACCCACTGTATTGTTGTCATATACTGTCAAATTGATACTTTATAACAGCTGACACTTCAGTGAGTTTTAAGAGAGAGTAAACTGAATGGTAAGAGATTGCTCATCTTTCTTTGGAGAAGTAGCTGGTAGATTCAAAATATGTACCTTTGGTGGCAGAACAGTTCCTTGCCACTACATCACCAGAGCTCCTCATACACTATATAGATAAAGATATTGTTGGTTTTGTTGTTATGTGCTGTCGAGTTGCTTGCAGCTTATAGCAACCCTAATTATAACAGCTCTGAAGCCTGCCTTGTCCTGAGTCAGTCTCACTGACTCCAACACACCTACTCCCATCGCCCTAGTTACTGTGTCAATTCATCTCATTGTTGTTGATTGTCTTCGAGTCAAGCATGACTCATAGTAACCCTATAAACAAAAGGCCTTAAGCTTTTCTATCACTATCAACATTTATCAAAGTTCATATACTTTCTGGAGGCGTGTTGCTCAGGAAGTGGACAGGATATTATTTATCCAAAATTATCAGGAAGCCATATGTGTAAAATATAATAAATAGTAATAAGGTATAGATTTTATTATTCTGTCATAGTCTTTCACCAATGACTTTTGCTTTATTCCTTTACCTAAGCAATAAAACATGACAGTGATCTACAGATATAATTTTGTAATTAAAAGAAATTTACCTTGAAGTATCCTTTACATTGACTCATGAAATAAAAAAAAATTCCAGTATCTATCACAATGGACATAATCAATAGGCTTTAATTGACATTTACTTTTAAATTGTTGTTGTAATGTGCCACCACCTGTGACTCACAGTGACCCTAAGTACAATAGCTCTGATCCCTGTCCTATTCTGAGCCAATCTCACTGTCTCTGACACACCTGCCTTACTTAGATTGCCAATTTTTTTGGTTCATATCTCTACATGATTTTCTTTTTTTATGGTTTGAAGTTCTTTAGTGCTGTTTTAGGGTTTCCTTTTCACATGTAAATTTACTTGGCACTTTTAATTCATGAAGTGTCATATAATGCAACCTACTCCCTTTTTGATCTTTATAGCACTCATTTCCATTCATGTTTAGCATCTGGTTAAGTGGTGTCTGGAATACGCTACCTCCTATCCCACCTCCCCCAATTCCCAAAGAGTGAACAAATAAAATAATTTGGAGAACTCTCTAATTTTACTAGATGGGATTTTTTTTTAAACTCTAAGCGTTGGTCACTTATTTTTTCATTAGCACAGAACATTACACTCAAAGATACATTCAGCTCAATGCCTTCGAGTTTTCTGAAAAAATTGTTTCTAAGTGTATTGTTTGATACAAAAGAGTGAACACTCATGTTATGATTTTGATGGTTTCAAATCAATATGAATATGATCTTAAGATTAAAACAATTTTACAGAAAAGTACAATTATGCTTTTATGTGGGTAACAATTGAAGGATGACTTTTAACTGTGGAAGATTAATTTATTATGATGAGTAATACTCTTTAAATTAGTATATAAATTAGCGACTATCTTCTACTAACACTAAATATTTTACAGAAATATCTTTTTAGTGAACTTTGAATGTAAATTATCAAAAGTGGAAATTAAAAGATATTTATCTTTTTTATTAGGAAAAGAAGAAAATGAATCTTAATAATTAGATGGGAAAAAACCCTGTTTTAAAGATCTTTTTGGAAATTTAGTGAAGTTTTTCTATTTGTCTTATCTCATTTTTGTTGTGTACTGTAAAGTTGGAACTGAGCTGTTGCTGACCCTCCAGAAGCTTTTAAGAGACAATAAATTACATGGGAAGAGATTGTCCATCCTTCTACCATGGAAAAACAGTTGAATTTGAACTGCATGCCTTTGGGATTGCAACACAGTTTCTTACCACTAGGCAATCTGAGCTCCCTTTATTTTACTACAAATGTAATAAAAATTAAAAAATAAAAATCTATACTGTAAAAAAATACTCTATCTTAGATAATGCCATATTTCAAACAAGGGAATTCTGTTTTCACTTTCTAACACAGTTATACATTAAATTCCATTAAATTATAATTGGCAAAACTCCAATATGCTTTAACTAAACACAAACAAGTGCATCTTAATTCATGTCCCCAATTGAAATAATCCTTTTATATCACAAGACAGTTTTTGCAATACTTAAGGATCTTATGGGTAAAATAACTGAATGATCCAGGAAGTATTAAAAGAAGATTGAAGGAATATACAGAGTCACTGTATGTACCAAAAGATTTGGCTGATGCAGAAGAATTTCAAGAAACAACATATGATCAAGAGGCAATGGTTATGAAGGAGGAAGTTCAAGCTGCTCTGAAGGACTTGGCAAAAAATGAAGCCCCAGAAATTGATGAAGTACCAATTTACATACTTCAATAAACAGATGCTGCGCTGAATGTGCTTACCAGGTTGTGCCAAAAATCTGGAGGACAGCTACTTGGTCAATTTACTGGAAGAGATGCATGTTTATTCACATTCCAAAAAACGATGACCCGACAGAGTGTGGAAATTATTGTGCAATATCACTCAAAGCACATGCAAGCAAAATCCTGCTGAAGATTATCCAGAAATGACTGGAACAGTACATTGACAGAGAACTAATAGAAATACAAGATGAGTTTAGATCTTAGAGGTCATGGCACTAGAGAAATTATCACCAATGTGAGATGGATCTTGGTAGAAAGCAAAGAGTACCAGAGGGACATATATCTGTGTTTGACTATGCAAAGGCATTTGACTGTGTAGATACCAATACATTGCGGTTAACCTTGAGGAAAATGGGAATCCCAGAACACTTGATTCTGCTATGGGAAATCTATACTTGAACCAGGAAGCAGTCCTCAGAATAGAGCAGGGAAACACTGCATGGTTCAAAATCAGAGAGGGAGTGTGTAAGGGATGTGTCCTGTCTCCCTTTCTTTTCATCTATATGCAGAACAGATCATTTTGAATGCTGGGCTTTATGAGGAGGAATGTGGCATCAGCAATGGAGGAAGACTCAAACAACTTATATTATGCAGATGATATAACCTTGCTTGCTGAAAATGAGAAGGACCTGAAGTGTTTGCTTCAGAAGGTCAAGGACTGTTGTCTTCAATATGGATTGAAACACAACTTCAAGAAGACACAAATTTT
>NW_006399874.1:9826569-9827290 GCF_000299155.1 Elephantulus edwardii
AGAAATCATTTTGTAAAGTCAGTGATATCAATGGTTATTGTTCTTTAGGTGCCAGTCAAATCTGGCTTAAAGCGATCCTATGAACAATAGCATGGAACTCTGTCCTATCCTGTGCCAACTACTTTAACTGTGATATACTTGAGTCCATTGCAGCAGTCACTGTGTCAATCCATCAGGTTAAGGGTCTTTCCTTCTCTGACCTTCCACCTTTCCAAGCATGATGTCCCTCTTCGACAATTGTCTTTCCTAACAACATGCCCAAAATATCAGAGATGAAATTTTATCAACTTTGCTTCCATGGAGCACTCAAACTGTACTTTCTCCAAGACATGTCTGTTTGCTCCCTTTGCAATCCATGGGATGTCCCATACACTTCTCCATCACCAAAATTCAAAGGCATAATTTCCTCTTCTGTCATCTTTATTCATTATCCAGCTTTAGAAAGCCTAGGAAGTGATTAAAAAGTTCATGTCCTGAATTGAGGACCAAGATAGGCCTTAGTTCTCATAGTGACATCATGGTTCATCAGTAATTTGGAGAAATCCCTGATAGCAAACATTCTTAGTGCACTATGAATCCTGACCTCATGACTGCTAGTATTAAGTGTGCTGATTGTGGATCCAAATAAAATTAATTTATTGTTAGTTTCCATCATTTCTGTGTCTACCATGATGTTGCCTATAGGCCCATTAGTAAGAATGTTTGTTTTCTTGGTGTTGAG
>NW_006399874.1:9836255-9837126 GCF_000299155.1 Elephantulus edwardii
AGAGGGACATCATGTTTGGCAGAGCAGAGGGGTGGCGAAGGAGAGGAAGACCTTTGATGAGATGGATTGATTCTCTGACTAGAGCAGTGGGAAAAAGTGTGTTTGAGATGGCTAGGTTGGCACAGGATACAACAGTGTTTAGAGCTCTTGTACATAGGATTGCTATGAGTTGCAAACAACTCGATGGCACATAACAACAACAACAACAATGCATAATAGTGCTGAGCCATGCTTGAGACCATTGGTTAAGTCATTTGGTCAGTCTTTCTTATTGAAGACCACCTATCTTTTAGTCATCCTCTATTTTTCTTGGTATGGTAATTTTTCAAGGATTGACTCTCCCCAGCAGAATGCCCAGAATATGTGACATAGAAATTCACAATCCTTGCTTACTGTTGTACTTGCTTCAAGCCAGATTTTTTTTTGTTGTTCTTTTGTCAGCCCATGATATTTCCAATATTCTTTGTGATCATCATAATTCAAAGACATCTGTTCTTCTTTGGTCTTTCCAATTTACTGTTTAACTTTCAGATGCATTTGAAGTAAATGGAAATACCATTAGGTGCTATTTAGTCTGTAAACTCATATCCTTGCGCTTTAGCATTTTAATGTGCCCTTAATAGCAGTATGTCTTTTGATTTCTTGACAGTACTATGGATGTTAATTGTGGATCCAAGTAAAAGGAAATCATTGACAACAGTAATCTTTTTATTTTTGTATATGAATTAGTTAATGCTGTATTTCTCATTGGGATGACATAAAGCCTGAAAGACAAAGAAATTAAGCCATCTGCTAATGAACCATCTTACCTCAGAGTCAAGGAGCAAAACTACTGTGTCTTGTTCTATAAGATATATTAACAATGACCACT
>NW_006399874.1:9838077-9858052 GCF_000299155.1 Elephantulus edwardii
TCTAGCCATTCGTTTGTTGATGGGCACTTAGGTTGTTTCCAACTCCTTGCTATTGTGAACAAAGCTGCAATAAACATGGGTGTGCATATATCATGTGTTTTACTCTACCCAAGAGAATTTACATAGGGAACCACTATCATAGCAAAAGTGCTTGATTAGTTCCTAGAAAAAACTACCAATAATAGGGAATAATTAATCTTTGTGTTCTTCATGATCTTTAGAATAAATCTTCAATAAAGCTACTATAACAAAAAAGTACATGCATTAACCAAATGCATGTGACTGTGTTCCCATAAAGTTTTACAAAACTCAGATTTTCATGAGTCTCCTAAATTTCTGCCATAACTGGTTTGTTGAATTATTCCAAAACTGGTCATATTTTCTTAAAATTAATTTTTATGAAGCATATCTTATACTTAATGTTGCTATTGTGTGTATTCTAGTTGGTACCAACTTATAGCATTCCAGTTGAAATGATCTCACAGAGATTTCTAGGCATAGCGTTGATTGTTTATATGAATGAATCATTAGATTTTTTCCTCCTTAGAACTCCTGGCTGGATTTTGAGCCCTTACTCATGTCATTGTTCCCTAGGGTCTCCTCTTAAATAAATGCAATGTACTTATTTGAAATGTACATTTTTATGAGTTCTGATATTATGTACTAATACGGATATATAGAATCCCACAATACAGAGTATTTCTATAACTCTATATGTTGCTGGTGTTGTTGATTGCCATCAAGTAAAACACGACTCTTAGCAACCATATGAGCAAAAGACCTGAAGCTATTCTATAACTGTTCATAGAGTTTCCAGAGACATATTGTTTAACAAGTGAATGCCACTCTTGCTTCTATATGTATATAGTATTTACAAAAAATAGCTGTCTGTTGTCTGGTCAATGGATTAGAAGAGGTCTATATTTGTTCCCTTTCCCAAGAAAGGTGGTCCAACAGAATGTGAAAATTATAGAACAATATCATTGATATCACATGCAAGGAAAATACTGCTGAAGATGGTTAAAAAATGGCTGGAACAATACATGGATAAGGAACTTCCAGAAGTTCAAGTAGGATTTAGAAGAGGCCATGGAACCAAGGATATCATTGTTGATGTCAGATGGATCTCGGCTGAAAGTAAGGAATACAAGAAGAAATGTCTATTTGTGCTTTATTTACTATGCAAAGGCATTTGATTGTGTGGATTATAATAGGCTGTGGTAGACATTGAGAGCATTGGGAATCCCAGAGTACTTGATTGTGCTGATGCGGAACCTATACATGGATGAAAAGGCTGTTGTGTGAAGCCGAACACTGTGACACTGACGTGTCAAATGTGATAATGGTTAATCATGGTGGACAGTGTTTGATGGAGCTTCCCAATTACAATAAGCTTGGAAGCAGGAGTGGCATCCACTTCCAAAATAGCCTGCCTCTGGAAACCCTATGAACCTGAAGAAAGGATGAAAGTTATACAAGTGTTCAGGTCTTTCATTCATAGGGTCGCTATTAGTCACCTATGACTCGATGGCACTTAACAACAACATAAATATTACTCAAATGTCAACCAATAAATGAATGATTAAAGAAGTTTGAGTATAACTATAATAAACTGTTGTGCTTGACCCAGCAATTCCACTACTGGGAACATATCCTGAAGAAACCATAGCTACCACTCAAACAGATATACGCACACTTATGTTTATTGCTGTATTGTTAACAATAGGAAAGAGATGGAAGCAACCCAAGTGACTACCAATAAATTAATGAATAGAGAAGCTGTGGTATATTCACACAAAGGAATGCTATACACCATTGAAAAACAAGGAACTCATAAAATATTACACAAAATCGGTGACCCTAGAGGACATTATGCTGAGTGAAATGTCTCAGTCACAAAAGGACAAATACTGCATGATGCCACTGTTATAAAACAGGACTGACATGGGAGTAGGGGAAAACTAAGAAAAGAGGGGGAAAATAATGAGCACTGCATTGAAACATATGAGGGAAATAATTGTTTAAAATGAACATATGATTAGGTATTATTTGCATGACAACAGTCCAGAATAAGAGATGAATAGCAAAGTGGACTAGAGGTTGGGGAGGGAGAAAATTGTACAACAATAAAGGAATCTTTTTAAAGAGAAAAGAGAATTGGGTAGTGGGTAAGGAGGAATATATTGTGCAACAATTAATGAATGGTAATCTTAAATTTTCTGTAAATAAATGTTAAAATATCAATAAAATAAAACACCTGTTTTGATGTATATGTACCACTTTTTTAATGTAAGTAACACTTCAGACAACTAACCAAAAGGTTAATGGGTTAAAATCTACCCTTTAGTTGCTCCGTGATAGTAAAATGGACAATATTCTATTATAAAGATTTATTGCATTAGAAACTTGATAGAGTTTGTTGTGAATCAGAATCAACTCAACAGCAGTGGGTTATACATACAGTTATACAAAAAGGTATATGACTCAAAAAGAAAAGAATGAATACTCATATAGTCAAAGTCCTCAAGAATAGTATTGTTAGAAATATCTCTTATGATCAGTAAGTGCTTTGAACTTCCGAAAGTGACTCTTAATATGCCTCGTGGTTAGCTGGATAATTTAACACAAATTGAACTTTCCAATCATCAATTGTCATGAATACTTGTCCTAACTCTCTACTGGTGTCACTTCTTATTTATCCTTTGCTGGAAATGCACTTCCTTTTGGCATTTGCTCTCATCTCTTTTGGCTAGGCTTGTGAATGGCTGTAATGAAGCAAAGTCAAGTGGATGTGAACATTTCTAGTTGTCAGAATATTGACTTCCTCTCAGGACATCATTATTGTAGGATTTTTGATTATCATTCCCAAAGCTACTGGTGAATTACTTTCAGAAGACCATGTAGCTTTATTGTCAAACAAGATTTTTATATCATAAACACCTTTAAAGAAATCACAAGGCTGAAGGATATGACTAAGGATCTGCAATTTCCTCTCTGACATAACTGAATGTATTGACTTTTAAAAAAAATATGTCTTTTATTGTATCAAAAGAGGGGAAAAAATGTTCTTTTAAATCTTGGTGACAAAATGCTTGCATTCACCCTCCTTGGTGCAACAGCAGACAACCAACACCCACTTCAACACCAAAGTTACTCTCCATTGTATCTGATAACAGCTAACAACTCCCTGGCTAGGCAGAGGAAGAGAATTATTTTTTTATTCCTATTTTTTTTTCTGCTCACTAATTAGTGTAGTGGTGAATGCACTGAAATAGCTAATCAAATAGTAATAACTTATTTTAATTGACCAGTTTCTAAGATTTGATCACTATAAGGGTCTAGATTTTACCCCCTGAAATCTTATTATCCAAAACAATAGGGGATAACCTGCAATGACAAGGCAACCATAAAGAGTTTTTCTGAGAGAGAAAATAAAATTTCTGAAACTTAACATTGTATCATGTTTCACTCTCAGTTCCCACTCCACATAATAAGAAGTTGATCTAACATGCTTCTGATAAACTTTTATTTCAATGGTAAGTTCATATGAATATTTACATTATGAAATCCATACATAATATTAAAAATTCCCAAAGATATTTGTTCTAAAGTCAATGATTTATATTTCCTCAGGTCTTAAAAGAGTCTTCTCCTAATGCTCTGCACTTTGCCCCTTCTATCTTGTGGAGAGAATTATGATGTGCTGTATTAGCTGCCTTCAATTTGGACCCCAACTCATCATGACCACAAACACATAGGGATAAGACCATTGGATCTATTTTGTCTTCATTATCTGACAGACATGGTCCTGGAGAAGCCCAGACCAGGAATCAAATGCAGGTATAAAAGGATCAAGGACAGGTTGGGGATTGCCAAATCTGACTTCTACTAACTCCATAAAGGAAAACTGTCCCCATAAATCACATCTAGTATATAAATCTTAGCCTTTTGTAGGACATAGTCCACAAGTTGCTTCACCTATTTCTACTAATCTCAAGGTCTAATTATATTGTAAAAGATGTGGGGTTTCTTAAAGAAATAGGTTCAGGGGTTGCAGGAGAAGGCAAAGAATATAACATAGTCAAAGTCCAGGTTCAGTCCAGGAACACAAATAAACCTCTGGTTTCTATAATCTCATCACACAGCAGTCCCAAATTAGTTCTGGCTTCATTTCCAGGGCTCTGCCAAGCTATGCTTCACTTAAGTTTCTCCATAGTCAGCCAACTGTACCTTCTATGTTGGTCCCACAGCTGTTGATGATGAAGAAGGTGCTGATCGACAGCAAATCACGTCTTCAATGGAGGAAGCTGGAAAGCACAACTCACAGGGTGCTGAGACAATTGCTAGAGAAGCAATTTTAAAACAATCTTAATATCACAGCAAGTTTCCTACAGGTAAAAGAATTTTACCATCCAACCACTACTACCCTCTATTATACATTACAAAAGTTGGTTAGTTTGAAGTGGATGTGGTTTGTAGTTCTGTACTTTCCAATAACACTCTCTTTGATCTCAAGAAAGGGAAATAACAAATTTTGGGTTTCAATTCAATCTTTGTATACTGAGAAAAACCATTTACCTCTCAAAGTTATTTTTGAGGATGGAATGATGCAAAACAGTATATTTTTTTAATTAGTTGTTAGTTATATAGTATAGACAGATAAGATTTCTTATAATTCATTATACATATATAATCCCATTACACTGCTATACTAACAACCCTAAATTTCCAACAAACTTAGGAAAATGACTAACTATACTTTATATTAACTGAATGATTATAGAATTTCCTTCCTATAAAAGGTAATACATCTTTAGTATTCAAATGTGTCTATGTTTATTTTGTCTTGCCTTGATTTTTTTTTTAGACAGTAATAATCAAGGTGTTGTTATGAACTCTCAGACTTCCACATGTTGACAAAGATCTCATGCCGTCATGGTGAGAGAATTTTCATCTCCTGCTTTTCCTCTCTCAGCAGTAAGCCATCAGTTTAGGGAATGGAGCTGACAGTAATTTAAGATGGTGTCACATCTCTGGTGCCACTTTTTGGAAAATTATAGGATGTTGCATTCCATTTGTGTCAAATTTGGTGCTAAGAGATAGCAGAGAAATGCTAGTATTGCTACCATAAAACCACTTTTCTGCTCTGTGATGATGAGAAAAACCAACCATGCTCCTTAGAGGCTTAGGTGTGGTGATGATGATCTGTCAATCTGAGAGGCTCAGAAAATACTACAAAATTGAAAACGCTATGTTTTCCTTCACTTTGAGTTAAGCTTCTGAATATTTTTTCTTTATTTAACCACTGGTGTGATTTATTCCAGACTTGTAGCAGGTGAAATAAACTTTTTAATTTACTACGTCTATGTATTTCTAATTAGATAGTTACAACTACTAAAATATTCACATGGAGAGCAATAATTTTAAGAGGCTTCACAGGAAACAGTAGTAAGTTGCCTATATTTTATGTAATTATATAGCTTGTTCTTTGTCTTTCTTGAGAGAATGTTGTATGGGATAATAACTTCAGAAAATTATATTAATATATCTGATGCCAGAGCTATTACCGATCCTAATTTGCACCTTTCATGCTACTTTGAATATTTTATTTATGCTGAAATGCCAACTAAGCAACTGAAAATGACCCAAAAGGAACATTAGCCATCCATCTCTTTTGGTGGAATGTCCTCATATCATCCTTGACAATAAGAAATACTCTTAGATACAGGTTTGCATATATTTAGGGCTTCTATGCGATTGCAAAAGATTACAACTATCTGCAAAGGAAGGAGATGTATGGTGGAGATGGCCATTTCATAATAGGAAACTGTTCCCATCAATAATATCTACAGCAGCATACGAGGTAACTGTTAAGTCAGACACACCACCCCCATGCTCCTCTACCTATTTCTACCAATCAGTGGGTTTGATATTTATTGTTGACTCACAGAATTTACTTACAGAGTGATACCAAGAGTGGGGTTTATTAGGGAAATAGGTTGGGGAGTGGGAGAGGCAAATAATATTTCACAGTAGGTTTAGTCCAGCTGTCCTAAATCATATTAACAGCAAAACACAATACCTTAATTAGTAAAAGTCCTGGTTCCAGTTCAGCAACACAGATTAGAAGCCTCTGGTTTCCTCAATCATCCAGCAAGTGTTGCCTCAAAACAGTTATATGTAAGCTACTCCTTCAAGCTTCTGACAAACAAAATCTTCAATTTTGGCCAGCACAAATGCAAAAAACCTTACTTTACACCTCTTCAGATCCTCTTCACCACCATAACCAGGGTCTTGCCACCAGCGTCTCACTGTCACTAGGGTCTCTCTCTGATCTGGATCTTACCAGGGTCTTGCTCCAGTCCCCCTCAATCCTTGCTGCCCAGTGTGGGAAGCACTTTCCTCTCTCTTATCCCACAGCTGTTAATGATTTCCAAGATCATGTGTCTACTACAGTTAAGGTAGCTGGAAACCAAACAGGCCTAATGTAAAGGCTAGAAAAGCCGACATTTAAGCTAACACTACACTGTCTTTGTTTCAATAAATCCCTAAAACAAGGTCACACTTATAAAAACTGATTGAAATATTAAGTTCTACATTTTAGGGGAAGAAGAAAGGTAGTAAACTCAGTAAATACCATGTTTAAAGTAAATACAGAGAGATGTTCTAAGTTTTCCAGAATAAGAAGAATAGCTGAGTCTCCATATAAGACTCTTGCTCTCGGCTATACAATTAAAGCTATAAATTCTTGGTAAAGATTTCTATTCAGGCATATAATATACCAGAAGTGAGAAAACTAGGACGCAGTTTTTGTAGCAACAACTATCAAACCTATTTTCTTTCCAAGTTCTTCAATAGCCAGTGACATCAGCATGTGTTTCCTGGTTAAATATCCTCTTATTATCAAGTCACTGAATCACTAAAATATCAGTCTTCTTGCAACTAAAACACAACAGGGGCAAAGAAGATGGAACAGAGTTGAGATCAGAGCCCAGACCCTCTCTACTTGACATAGCAGTAAGTAGGACTTCCTTGGAGGGCCCAAGAGAGTCATCTACTGTGAAAAAGTGTCTAAATTGCACAAGAATGTGAGGTGCATAATTTGTGGCAAGGTTGGGAGTGCATAGGAAAGAAAGGATATATTTCAGATGAGTCTCCCATGTCAGGAGCTCTTGTAGAACATCAAGACCAGTGGATAATCATGAGATCCAACCTCAAATAGAGATAGAATTAGAAGTTAAACACAGAAGGAACACAAAACAAGTCACACTGTCAGTATTAGGTTTCTAGTGACAGCAAAAAAGAACTCTTCCTCCCTTTCATTTAAGAAATAATCACATAAGGAACTGCTTCTGCACATTTTCTTTTATGTTCCAATAAAAGAGCAAAAGTACTACTAATAAGGGTGGTGTGAGAAAATAGACTAGTTCCTTCACCAATTTCCATAGCAGAAGCTTTAAGTCTTACAGCTTTGGGAATGGGAATAAAGAGTGTTTTGAATCAAATATTAAAATGAATTATTTAAAGAACAAGATAAAGTTTTAATTACTAAAATGAGACTGTTTTAATAACTATATTTTATGGACCTAGGCTAAAATATCATTAAGGGAGACACCAAACAGCAGGAAAGGGGCAGTTAAAGAAAGCTCAGTAGTTGCAGTTCCCAGAATGAAAAAGCATAATATTTTTCATCAATGAGCTTAGTTTCTTTCCTAAGGTAAACTGGTAATAGGTTTTTACTATTCTAGTTAGGAATTTTGAAAGATTTTACAAAAGTAAAATCACCACTATGCCTTTGTATACAAAAGTATTTCCTCCCAAAAAAATTCCTTTTTAAAATGACACTTACCCATCCACAGATACTTTGGGGATGTAATAATTTCTATTAACATGTTGTAAGATATAAGAAAATTATTGATAGGTGTAGCCATGATAGTTAGAGATAATTTGTAGCAATATTCGGGAACAAGATATTTTCCTTATATTGCTTTATTTCTTTTTTAAATGGCACAAACCCTTTCCTCTCTGGAAATCAGGTAGACATGTTAAGTGTTCTGATTCTCTAACTAATTTTATTAGTATTCCAGAGGAAAGATATTGGATTTTGTTTTCTTCTATCTTAGATATCAACATTGGCAGAGTCTTATCAAACACCAGAGGAATATCCTGTAATGTAAGTTCCTGATGTAAGTTCTCTCTGCTGTCTAGTTCTTTCATCATGACACTCTTTTGGCAAAATCTAGGGGTATTAATAGGAGAACAACTATTTGGCCAGTCAATTTGCTTTTGCATATATGAATACATGGTTCTCTACAGCAGTTACTTATACTATTACTCACTTAAGAAAGGTTTGGATTTTTTTTTTAGGTTTTTTTTTTTTTTTTTTTATGGAGCTCAGTTTTTAACATCAGTCCACAACTCTTTGCTAGCCACATAAAATCATTGAGGTATGATTTCCTCACATTTTGCTTGATGTTATCATGAAACAAATAGTATTCATATTTTTTACATCCTAGTGGAAGTTGAGAAAAAGATGAATGCATGGAGCTCTTTCCTATTTATGGTAACCCCATATGTATCAGAGTAGAACTGTGCTCCACAGTTCAATAGCTTCTTAGGGTTTTTGGCAGAATAACTTTGATGGAGTGATATTAATAAATTGATTGTTTAAACAGATAGCATAGTTGTAAAACTTATATAATTTGCCTCCAGTTTTCCAAACTGTATGTTGGCTCTAAAACTGTACTTTTAAAAAAATTATACATTACTTTTACACTATTTTATTTACAAAATTTGAACATATTGTTTTTCATACCAGATCCTTTTCCCTCACCAACCACGCATTAAATTGTGAGATCACATGATTAATCCATCCCATCTGCACATTCTCTCCCCTCTCTTCCACCCTCAGCCCCCTTAATTAACATTCCACAATAATATTAATAATAATAATAATAAAAATAGTTTTCTAGAGTATTTGTCCTTATGGGACTGAGTTAGTTGACTCAGCATTATGATCGCCAGTCTCTCCCAATTTAGGTAGTAATTTACAAAATCATTACTCTTGCATGCTACATAATATTCCATTTTGTGAACACATCATAATTTCTCAATCCATTTGTTTGTGGTTGGACATTTAGGCTGTTTCCATGTTCCTGCGATGGTGAATAATGCTGTTATGGACACTGATGTTCAAGTCTCTATACTTTAGTTCTCATTTTCTGGGGGTTATATTCCAAGCAATGGAATAGCTGGGTCATACGAAATTTCTATGTTCAGCTTTTTAAGGAAGCATCAAACTTCCTTCTAGAGTGGATGTACTGTACCATTTTACAATCCCACCAACAATGTATAAGAGTTCCTATATCGCCACATCCTCTCCGACATTTGTTACTTCCTGTCCTGTTAAACTTTGTCACTGTTACTTGAGTAAGATGGTATCTCATTGTGATTTTGATTTGCATCTCTCTTATTGCCAGTGATTTGGAGCATTTCTTCATGTGTCTGTTGGCCATTCAAATATCTCCCTCTGTGAAAATTCTTCTCGTGTCTTTTGCTCATTGTTGGGTTTTTGGGTGGGTTTTTTTTTGTTTGTTTGTTGTTGCTGTTGTTCTATTTTAAATTGTTTGCTTACCAGGAAAGAAAATGCATCTTTCCTGGGTTATTATTCACTTCTTTGAAATTATTTTTCTTAGTTATATGTAATTGAATTAGCATTTGCCTTTTTTGAAGATACAGCTGTATGTAATTAAATTAGCATTATCTCTTTGAAAATGTTTTTCTCAATCATATGTAAACTATACCACAAGCTGTTTGTTTAACTGTAATATCTAGCCCACGTGTAAAAGCCATTAATTTCTTTTAGATAGGGAGGGAGTTTTTGAGAAAATTCTCTCTATCCTTCCAGATATGCAATAAAGTGCTTTGGATATTATAATCCGTCTGTCTTCCTTGCAATTGACCATGGAAAGAACTCCTCATGTTCAATAACATCTTCAGAACTTTCTTCTGAATTGGACTAACATGCTAAGCTTTTATTTATTAGTCATTCATGTAACAATTTACACCACCCAGGGATTACACTTTGAGCAGACGTGTTAATCTATTTCATTGAATTTCTTCCTTTGTACTGCATAGGTTAGCCAAAACCAGCTTGTGTTTAATATTATTTGGAAAGTAATCACTTTTGCATTATATTTCAAACTGGACAAAATAATAACATCTCTTTCATTCCAATGATTCAAAAAATTAAACTAAGGGAGGTCTGGTAGCCTAGTGGCAAGGAGATGCTCTGCTATCCCCGAAGGTACATGATTCAAATCCACCAGATGTTCCACTGGAGAACGAAGGACAATCCCCTCTTATGCCAGTGGGATCTGACTTGATGGTACATGACAAGAAAAAAAAAGTTAAACTACTTTAACCACTGCAAGTGTGTGTATGTGCATGCATTTTAAATTGGGTGAAAAGTCCAAAATAGAAGAAAGCTAAAATAGAAAAAAATATTCCAGGCAGTTAGTGGTAATACAACCCATAATTAAGTGTAAATTATGATTATAATTTTGACTACTAGTTTATGGCAGAAAATTGTCATTAGGTTAAAGAAAGATGGTTTCACTACAAATGTTAAGAGTCCTCTACCAGGAAAATTTTTTGTTAAATATATGCCATCACAAAATACGTTTATATGGCTTTCTCCTTTGGGCTTGCTCACATGATAAATGATATTAATGGATTTCCCAAGATAAAACCATTCTTTGTTTGGTGGGATGAACATATAAAATGAACAGGAATAATTTTTTTCTATGATTGTCTTGAAATTAATTCTGATTATGTTATTTGGGATTCTACACTGACATTATTTAAAAAATAGTTCTTTATAGCAAGAATGGGAAATGTCATCATCTGTAGAGCCACATGTGTTCATGGCAGATATCATATTCACTCAAAGAAAATGAGGCTAGCACATCATTATTTATATAATACTGTCAGCAGCTACTGCCAATAAATTAGAGTTGGAATCAGACTTAAAACATTTACTGTCATTAGACTGTGCTTTTCATTTTTTTATATTCTCATTGCCACCGTTAGGAACAATAAATTACATAGTATGGCTTCATTTTACATATTTTGCAACAAGTGTCATAATATATGAGTTCTCTATTTCTAGAAAGTTTAAAATAGTGTAAGATTGAAAAGCTCTACTTTCACTAAAGTCTATCCTTAAATATATTCTATGACTTTTGATTTATCTGAGTTTTTACAAATGCTGACTTTATTATTTATCAATTTTATTTTTTAGTGTAGTTTATTATTTTACTCCTTTCTTGATATTGAGACAATTAGAAGACATTTTTAATGTCAAAGAACTCTGAAATTATTGTGCTATTACTTCTTATTGTTACATAATCATATTTTCCTAATCTGCCTAAATAGTTGCTTTTCATACTTATTCAAAATAATCATAATTTTTTAAATAAAATTTTAAATATATGGATTTTATTGAAAATAGTGTTAACTCTTTGAGTAACATTTTACGTATCCATCAGAAAAAGATTGTTATTGTGCTGTCTAATTGTAAATTGTTACTCATTCCTGTCCTCTTACTCTTTAATATGCCAAAAATATTAGTCTTACACAACAATCCAAAAGTATCCATTTCTCTCTGTCCTTATGTTTTATGTGTGTCTTTTAAAAGAAATATATTCCTGACTGAAAATATTTCATTTTAGCTGCAACATTGCTTTTAATCTGTCTTAATCTGCTTTGGAACATTTACTTAATTTCTTTGAGATCAAATAAGTAAACTTCCACATTCTATTGCTCTTACTTCATATGTTTGAAAATGATAATGTAATAATTTTTATTGATTAAAGCCTAGACAAACATACTTAATGTGTCAAATGTTAAATGGAATCAATGCTTTATATTCTCTAAAAATATAAAATCACTTAAGAATATTTTAATTCTAAATAACTTATTCTCAAATGTTAATAATGTTTTAAAATATTCTTATCTATTTTGGATTTTTGTGTTGTTATTGTTTGAAGATCAAAAATTAATTGTTGCTTGTTAGATTTGCCCACAAATACCTTTCTTAAATTTCCTTTTATTTTTATGGTTTACATACAAACTTTTTATATGTTTCATTCACACATTGTATTTTACAGATCGCATCATTCATATTGAGTTTCATAGGATCATTTCTATGCATTGTCCATAAATCTTTTAGCTTTTTTTTTTTCCTCAACTTTAATCACAGTATTTTCACCTGGGGTCATTTTCTTTCTGCTCAATGTGCTCATGTAATTTTCTTGGTTTTTGTTGTTTTTCCTTTAAAACCAGGAATCTGATATCATGTGCTGACTTTTGCTTATGTGAACATATCTTTATTTTCATTTTATTTGGTAAAATAATTTTGTTGTCCTAATTAACTACAAGTGTATTTATCTATAATAATATTGAATAATTTGAACTGTTCTCAAATATTGCCAGTCAGTGAATCATGGTTAATATTCTTTCTACTCCTAACAAGGTAATTTTCCTTTAGCTTCGATGAACACCTAGTAACAGAAAAAGTGATGCTGTGTGGCTTCAAAAGGTTATGCTATAACAAGCCTTGCACGTCTTGCCTAAGTTCCTTGGGACAATTGCTCAAAGCAGTGTTGACCTAAAAAAAAAAATACCACACAAACAAAACAACACCCTAAAAAACAAGGCACAGGAGGGGACCAAGGCAAAAGAAAAAAAAAATCTGAAGATCCTGGGCCACCATATTGTGAGAAGCCTACACTAGTTCTATGGTGAAAGGAAGATTACTAGCAGAAGTAAATAAAACTTAAAAATAGTGGGAACTATTGTAATACAAAAAGTTTTGAATTTGTTAATACAGTATTTTTGTGATTTTGAGTATGGTAGAGTAAATTAAAATTCATAGTGCTCACACAAACAACAGATCAGAATCTTGCTGTATCCAGTGCCATCCTCATCATCTCTGCCATGCTTCACCTTCTGGAATTTATTTTTGAGAAATGAATTACTAATCTGATCAGTAGTTCTTTACTGTTTTGTGTCTGTGAGATTAAACCAAACACGGAGTTTGATAGTGCAGTTCACACAAGATTGTTTTCACTTCTGACACCCATTATAGGTGTGAGGGATTCCCTAACATGTTGTTGTCAGATGCTGTCAAGATGAATAAGACTCACAATGATCCCATGTACAACAGATCCCTGTCCTATCCCATGTCATCCTCATCAGATCTATTTGAGCCTATTGCTGTAGTCACTGTGTGAGTCCACCTCATTGGGGAATCTTCTTTTCTTTTGCTGACCCTCCACCTTTCCAAGTATGATATCTCTTTTCGAGAAAAACCCTCTCCTAATTACATATGCAAAGAAGTAAAGACAAAATTTTGCTGTCCTTATCCTCAAGAAATGTTCTGGCTGCACATTTTTCCAAGACATACCTTCTCATACATTTGGCAGGCCATATATCCATGGATACTTTTCTTCAACACCTCAACTAAAAGGCTTCACTTCTTCTATCATTCACTATTCAACTCTCAGATGTACAGCAAGTAATTGGAAAAAAATGATGGCCTGAATCAAGTGTACCTTCAGCTTCAAACTAACATCATCACCTAGGAAGGCAGCCCTATCACAACCAGGTGCCAGATGGGTCCTGAAGGCAAGGCCAACCCAGAGAGGACCTTCACAGTCAATATCTACTTAAATTTGATCATTCTCCAGAAGGATTCACAGATCTCATTGAAAGAGATTATACACATCACTAGAGTTTAGGACATAGAAAAGATACAGAATTAAATCCACTCAGAGAAGTGAGTGTACAGTTCAGTGTTCAGGAAGATTTCAACGTAGAGTTTTCAGATGATGTGTGGCACATGTAACATTGCTAACTAGAAAAGCTAGTCTGAGTCTTGGGTCAGAAAGAATAGAAGAAAAATTTCACTATCAGGGAGTTATGGAGTTTAATAATCCCACAATGATTGGAAATCAGGCTGGCAGCTTCTCCTAACTCATAAAACTGAAAGGTTGACCAATTCAAAGTCAGCAGATTACAGGTAAGGTTGCTAGATTGTGGAGACGTGGCCACTGGAAAAAACTTCCTAATTTTCAGGCCAGATGAGTTTTTTGCTCCCATTCTAAGAACCAGTTGTCAGATGATGAAAAGTCAGATATAGGATAGAGAAATAGAGAGAATCTTACCGAAACTTCATGCATATTAAATGTTGGCCAACCACATAAGGAAATTCCCCTTACATCAGATCACAATCTATGATAATTACATAGAACAGAGAAAATAGCACTTAGGCAAGTTGACACATAATATCAATCAATTTCATAATTTTAAAAAATTCTGCAAAGTATATACAAGTAGTAACTAAATATAATCTTTAAAAAACTTTTATATTGGTTTATTTACAATATTGGTATACATTGTGTATCAAAATGGATCTTTTCCATTTCCTTCACCCCCCTTCCCTCCACCCATCAAATTGTGCAATCCTATGATTAAAGCAAACCCCCATCCATTCTTACCCATCTGCTACCCTCTTCTTCCTCCCTTGGATCCTCATACTAGTTATGCAATAATAGATAATATAGATAATAATATGCAGTATTTGTCCTTATGGTATGTGTTAGTTCATTCAGCACAATGCTTTCTAGTCCCTCCCAAGGTAGGTAGTAATTTACAAATCATTGCTCCTGCATGCTGTGTGGTATTCCATCATGTGAATGTAGCATAATTTCTCAATCAATTCCATTGTGGTTGGACATTTGGCCTATCTCCATGTACTTCTTACGGTGAATAAAACTGCTTATGAACATTGGTGCACAACTCTCCCTACATGCTTCAGTTCACAATCTCTCAGGACATATTCCAACCAGTGAAATATCTGGGTCGTATGGAATTTTAATGTTAAGTTTTTGAAAACGCACCAAACTGCCTTCCAGAGTGGTTGCATCACTTTACAATTCCCCCAACAATGTATAAGAGTTCCTATCTAATCCCATCCTCTCCAATATTTATTACTTGCTATCCTGTTACACTTTGCCACTGCTACTGGAGTGAGATGGTATCACAATGTGGTTTTGATTTGCATCACTCTAATGGCTAATGATTTTGAGCATTTCTTCATGTGTCTCTTGGCCATCCAAATGTCCTCCTCTGGGAAAAATCTTTCCTTCTCTTTTGCCCATTTTATAATTGTGTTAACAGTCTTTTACTTGTGGAGGGCTTGTAGGATTTTGTAAATACTGGATATTAGACCCTTGTTTGAAATAGTCTTTTTCCCTGTCAGTATGTTTTCTTTTCACTCTGTTGAAACATGATTTTTAAACACACAGGTATTAAATCTTTAGAAGGTCCCATTCATCTTTTTTTTTTAAATCTTCTCCAAATTGTGCATTTCTGGCTGCATTTGGAAGTAAGTTTTACCAAAGACTAGACTATCTAATCTTGATCGTAGTTTGTTTCTGATGAACTTTCTGGTCTTGGGCTTTACTCCCAGTCTCTGATCGACCTTGATTTGATTTTTGCATGTGGTGTGAAATGTGAATCCCATTTTAGCTTTCTACAGGAAACAGTCCAGTTTTGCCAGCAGCATTTGTTGAAGAGGTTGTCATTTCCCTATATGATCGGTTTTATTTCCTTGTTTACATCAGTTGACCATAGATGATGATGTTGTTGATTGCTGTTGAGTTGAGCATGACTCACAGCGACACTACGAGCAAAAGGCTTGAAGCCTTTCTGTAACTATCATCATTTATCAAAGTTCATAGAATTTCTAGAGGCATGTTGTTTAGGAAGTGGGTGCCACTCCTGCTTCCAATGAATAGCTTGGTCTATTTCTGGGTTTTCAATTCTGTTCCATTGTTCTGTGTGCCTGTTATTGTAACCAATGCCATGTTGTTTTGGTGACTATTGCTGGGTAGTAGGTTTTGAGGTAAGAGAATGGTATGCCTCCCAATCCCCATTCTTTCAATTTCTCTCAACCCCCTACCCATCAAATTGTACAATCCAATGATTAATTCCCTCTGCCCCCTTTTCATCCACATCCCTCTACTTCCAGCCTTTCCCACTCCTTCGGGATCCTTATACTCATGCTACAATATTTATCCTTGTGGGACTGAGTTCATTCACTCAGCATAATGCTCTCCAGTCCCTCCCAAGTTAGGTAATAATGTACAAAGTTATTGCTCCTGCGTGCTGCGTAGTATTCCATTGTGTGTATGTACCATAATTTCTCAATCCATTTGTCTGTGGTTGGACATTTGGGCTATTTCCATGTTCTTGCGATAGTGAATAATGCTGCTTCGAATATTGGTGTATAAATCTCTGTTTGTGCTTCAGTTCTCATATTCCTTGGGTATATCCCAAGTGTGGAATGGCTGGGTAATATGGAATTTCTATGTTCAGCTTTTTGAGGAAACATCAAACTGCCTTCCAGAATGGTTGCACCATTTTACAATTCCACCAACAATTTATAGGAGTTCCTTTCTCGCCACATCCTCTCCAACATCTATTACTTGCTGTCCTGTTAAACTTTGCCACTCTTACTGGAGTGAGATGGTACCTCATTGTGGTTTTTATTTACATCTCTGTTACTGCCAGTGATTTGGAGCATTTCTTGATGTGTCTGCCATTCAAATATCTTCCTCCATGAACATTCTTTCCATATCTTTTGCCCATTTTGTAATTGAGTTATCAGTCCTTTACTTGTGGAGGCCCAGGAGTATTCTGTCAACTTTTGTTATAAGACTCTTGTCTGAGATGGTATTACCAAATGTTTGTTCCCAGTCTGTAGACTTTCTTTTCAACCTGTTGGAAAAAGTTTTTTTATATGCATGCATGGGACCTTTTTTGTGTCTTGGAGGAATATTCTGTAATTTTCTTTGTATAGGTCTTTTGTATCTCTAGTTAGGTTCATTCCCACATATCTCAATTTGTGGTTGGCTATTGTGACTCGGTACACATAACAACAACAATCGCAAGTGATATTGCTTTCTTTGTTTCCTTCTCAGCATTCCCTTCATTAGCATAGAGGAATCTCACTGATTTTTGAATAGTGATCTTATATCCTACAACTTTACTAAATTGGGCTACTAGCTCTAACACTTTATTTGTTGAATCCTTGGGGTTGTTTCCTGTGTACACTATTATATAATCTGCATATAGTGATAGTTAACTATCTCTTTTCCTATTTGGATATATTTCTTTCTTTCTCTTATTGTATTGCCCTAGTAAGCTCTTCCAGCAAAATAATGAATAGAAGTAGTGACTGTGGACATCCTTCTCTGGTCCTCGTTCACAAGGAAAATGCTTTTAGTCTTTCTCCATTGGGAATGATATTGGATCTTAGTTTTGCATATATATTTTTCATTATGTTGAGGAAACTTACTTCTATTCCAATTTTGCTCAGTGTTCTTATCCTGAAGGGTTTTTGGGTCAAAGGGCTTTTCTCCATCAATTGCTAAGATCATATGGTTCTTGTTGGTTTCTTTGTTAATATGGCGAATGACGTTGATTGTTTTTCTTGTATTGAAACATCCCTGGATAGCTGTTATGAATCCTACTTGGTCATGGCGAATTATTTTTATGTGCCTTTGGATTGTATTGGCTAGGATTTTGTTAAAGATTTAATCCATATTTATTCATGAGAGACATTTTTCTGCAGTTTTCTTTCTTTATAATATTTTTTCATGGTTTTTGTACTAGAGTTATCCTTGCTTCATAGAATGACTCTGGTAGTGTTCCTGCTTTAAATTTTTTTTTTTTAATAATTCAAGTAGACCTGGATCTATTGATCCTCTCTGAATGTTTGGTAGAATTCAGCTGTGAAGCCTTCCTGTCTAGGACTTTTCTTATGGGGAAGTCTTTTTATGACATGTTCCCATTTCCTGTAGGTTTTTAATTTATCAGAGTACAACTTTTCAACGTATTCTGATATTATCAATTTAATTTCATTTGGTTCTATTGTGCTGTCACCTCTATCATTTCTTAATCAAGTTAGCGTTCCTACTCACACACCCCCATTTTTGTTAAGCTTGCTAATGGTTTGTCAATTTTACTGGCCCTTTATAAAACCCAGTTCCTGGTCTTATTGATGGTTTCAATTGCTTTTGTTTTTTATATCATTGCTTTCGACTGTTGTCCTTATAATTTCTTTTCTTTTAGAGCCTGTAAGGTTAGATTGTTGTTCTTTTTTTATTAGATGAAGGTTTAGAATGTTTTTCAATTTGTTGAGCCTTGCTTTATGTCCTACTATGTAACTGATTCTAGAGAATGTACCATGTGCACTTGAGAAGAAAAGGAATTGAGTTTTAGTTGGGTGCTGTATCCTGAATACATCCACAGGGTCAGGTTGTCTGCTTGCATAGTTTATATCTACACCTTTGCTGAGTTTCTTTTGAGTTGACTTAACCTTTGGTGATAGTGCTATGTGGAAATCTCCTTCCATTATTGTGGTACTTTGTATTTCTTTCTTCAATTCCATTAACTGTTGTTTATGTATTTTTCAGGGCTATCATTTTGTGTTTGTTGCAGGGCTATCCTTTGGTGCTTAATATTGACTAAGGTTATGTCTTCTTGATCTTTTGTGCCTTTAATCACTATGTTATACCCTTCCATATCTTTGATGGTAGTTTTTATTCTGAAGTGCATTTTATCAGTGATTATTATTGCCACTCCTCCTTTTTTGAGGTAGCCATTTGCTTGATATATTTGTTTCTCATGCTTTGATTTTGAGTCTTTCTCTCTCTCTTTCTCTTTATAGATATGTCTGTAGTAGTCAACATATTGATAGGCTTTGGTTTTTAACTCATTCTGCTACTCATTTTTTCTTGATTGGCACATTTAGTCCATTCACATTAATTACGATTGTTGTCAGGCCAGGTTTGACTGTTGCCATATTGTTGTGTTTCTTTGTCTGTTGTTACTGATTACTATGGTCCACCCACTTAACGTTGGCATTTCTATGTGAAGGACTTCATTTAAAATTTCCTGTAATTTTGATCTCCTTTTCACAGATTCCCTATGTTCCTTCTATTCTGCAAAGAACTTAATTTCTTCTTTATATTTGCTGGAAATTTTGTTGGTTATAGGATCCTTGGCTGGCAATTGTTTTCTTTCAACTTTCTGTATATGCCATCCTATTGTCTTCTAGCTCCCATGGTTTCTGTGGATAAATTAAAACTTAATCTAATGTTTCCCCTTCGTAGATGACTCTTTGTTTTTCTCATACTGCGTTTAGAATTCTATCCTTATCTTTTAATTTCAAGAATTTGATTATGATATGTATTGATGTTTTACATTTTGGGTCTAGTCTATTTGGTGTTTCATTTGCTTCTTGAATGTGGATTTTCAATTTAAAAAACAAAACAAAACAAAACAATACTGGCCAGTTTTCTTCTAATATTTCTACCACAATTTGCTTTTGCTGTTATTTGTCACCTAATCGCCTGTGATCTCTAGAGACCCTATGTACATCAGGTTTGAACCCTGTCCTGTCCTCAGCCAGTCTTACTAATTCTGACAGACCAACACCATTGTCCCAGTTACTGTACCAATTCATTTCATCTGGGATTTCCCTCTCCTGTGCTGTCCATCTACCCTTCCAAACATGATGTACTTCTCCAAGGACCAGTCTCTCTGAGCCACTTGCCTAAAGTAGGTGAGATGGAGCTTCAAAGAGTAGAAGTTTGCACCCTCTCTAAGACAGACCTATTGTTTTCTTGGCAGTCCATGATATGTTCAAAGCTCTTTACCAGCACCACAGTTCAAAGGCATAGATTCTTCTTCTATCATTCTTAGTCATTTTCCAATTCTCTGAAGCATAACAAGTAATTGCAAAGAGCATGGCCTATTAGGCACACCTTAGTCTCTAGACTAACATTGCTGCTTTTCAGCAATCTGGAGAGATCTCTGACAGCAGATTTTCCCAAGGTAATTT
>NW_006399874.1:9858777-9873450 GCF_000299155.1 Elephantulus edwardii
GACAGACAGCTGCTTTTTTGACATTATGTGACTCTTTTCTTAATAGACGTTAGATTGTTTTAACTATATAGTGACCCAGAGTATGGCAATGTTTGCGAAGTACCCATATATTTGTGCTCTATTCTTGGCACAAGGCCCAAAGGGCTGAGGGCCTGACAGTAGTGTTTCCCCCAAAGTACTTGAATGGCAAAAGAGGAAGCCTGTGTTCACTTCCAGAAATGGCATCTCAGTCTGAGTTGAGCTCAGACTTGAGCTCAGTCTTGAGCTATCCTGTACTCTTTCATTTGAGTGTAAGGGGTCCTGAGCAGTGTAGCTAGACAGCAGTATTTCCCCCAATATACTTGTGATATTGGTGCTCCTGGCACTGGAAAATGAGGGTGGCAGCTAGGCAGTGAAACTACAGCCTTCAAGCTGGCATGCAGTGGTTTCTTCACTAAGCAGGGTGTGAGATTTTTCTGAATTGTGCCACAGCCTTTAGTGGATGCTGGGGAAGCAGTGACTGGAAGATGCTTCAAGTCAGGCCATGTCACACTGGCCTTGGCATCTTGCAGCAGAGCAAAAAATAAGATCTCCAATGAGCTGAATCTCGCAAGAAGAGCTGCATCTCATGAAATACAATCTTTTAAAGAGTGTTATCCTTTAAAAAAGAAATATGAAATGAAAGAAATAATGCAAGCTACAATTTTTCTTTTTCTTTAAAAATTTAGATCAACTATGCAATAGGGCTAATTTCATTATTAATCCAGTTTTCTATTTTCATTACTAAATGACTAAATACATTGCAACATGATAATTTTTAAAATTCCTTTTATTTTAGTTTTTAAAATTTTATTTCCTTTATTTTCCTTTAAAATTCCTTTATTTTAGCTTTCTGGTATTGCACTGTATCCAGTAAAATGAAGTTTTAGCTTTTTACCTAATGATTTCGTGTTTTAATATGGAAAAAACATTCTGCCTACATTTGTCAACTACACTGTAGTTACCCTACATGTTTTATTTAAAATAATGCATAATTAACCCTAGCTTTTTAAACAACATTATGCTATGTTTTGACAACCAAATAGTGAAAACTCACTTTGTTCAACTTCCGTTTTATTGGAATCAACAGACAGAAACCAAAAATAATTGTTACATGCCCTTGGATAATATCAATCAGTTAGCATTATAAATAAATAGCTATGAATAAGAACAATATTTAATCTGAGTTATGGATTATAAATTTAAAAATATATTTCCTTATGTTTCTCCATTGATATGAAGCTTTAAACATGTAATTGATTAATCAGATCACTGCTGTCTTTGATGTTGAGGAAAAAGCAAAATTACTAAAATGACAAAAAATACATCAATATATTTTCTTAAAAAGAATCATGATGGCAAATGTACTTATTTCTAGTTCTTCTCTCTCTCTCTTTTTTTTTTTTGGTGTCAAACAACTCTTTACTTGTTATTCTAACACTTTCTTTCTCTGATTTATTTAATTATTATTCATTAACTACAGATGTCAGTATGTTCTTCTCTGAATGGAACTGCTTTTATATTTCCTTAGTTACTCATAGGTAAATTACAAAGGTCATTCAGTTTGTGTCATCTCCTTTCCATAAAACCTCTGTTATTTTAATGAAAGTTCACAGAAAATCTGGGTTATTATTCATTCATTGTTGTACATTTTCCTCCCTACCTACTCAGTTAACTTAAAAAAATATCATTCATTGTTGCATAATTTCCTCCCTACCAAGTTCACTTTGCTATCCACCTCTTATAATGGAATATTGTCATACAACTAATGCCTAATCATATATTTCTTTTCAATAGTTCTTTCCTTCATCTTCTCCAATGTAGTATTCATTATTTGTTCCCTGTTACCTTATTTTCCAATCAACCACCATGTCAGTCCTGTTTTATAACAGTGGTGTTACACAGTATTTGTCATTTTGTGACTGAAATATTTCACTCAGCCTAACGTTCTCTAGGTTAACACAAGTGTAATGTTTTATGAGTTCCTCATTTTTCAGTGCTGGACTGTATTCTACTGTGTGAATATACCATAGTTTTTCTATCCATTAACTTGTTTATGAACACTTGGGTTTCTTCCATGTCTTTGCTGTTGTGAATTATGCAACAATAATCATAGGTGTACATTTATCTGTTTGGATGGCAGCTCTTGCTTCTTTAGGGTATATTCCTAGTAGTGCAATTGCAGGGTCAAATGATATTTCTATTTCCAACTTTTTAAGAAAGTGCCATACCACTTTTCATTATGATTGCACCATTTTACACTTCCACCAGCAGTGAATAAATGATTCAATCCTCACCAACATGTGTTGTTTGCTCCTTTTTAAAACTTTGCTATAGTTACTAGGGTGAGATGATATCTCATAGTTGTTTTGATTTGCATCTCTCTTAGAGCTAGGGATTTTGAACACTTCTTCATGTGTGTGTTTGCCATTTGAATGTCTTCTTTGGTGAAGTATCTATTAATATCTTATGCCCATTTTGTGGTTGGGATGTTTACCTTTATCTTGTTGAGATGTTGGAGTATTCTATAAGTTTCAGATATGAGTCCTTTATCAGATAGGTCATTACCAAATATGTATTTTTTCCCCTCTGTCTCTATGTTTCCTTTTTACCCTGTTGGAGAAGTTTTTTTGATGTGCATAGGGATTTGATTCTTAGAAGATACCATTCATTTATTTTATTCTTTTCTGGTTGCAGGTTTTTGAAGATGCTTAGAAGACTGTTCATATTGTGGATTACCGCATTGAGAGTTCTTTTTAGCTTTTCTCTAATTATGTTTATCATCCTTGGTTTAATACCTATGTCCTTGATCCACTTTGAGTTGTTTTCTATGTATAGTGTGAAGTGTAGGTCTTGCTTAAGTTTTTTAAATGGTTTTACAATTTTGCCAACACCATTTGTTAAAGAGACTTTCATTTCCTCATTTAACTGATTTTGTCTTCTTAAAAAGAAATCAGTTGGCCATAGGTAGGTGAGCTGATTTCTGGGTTTTCAATACTGTTCCATTGATCTATGTGTTTATCACTGTACCAGTAACACCATCTTGACTACCACAGCTATGTAACAGGATTTGAGATCTGGGAGTGAGATGCCTTCTACCTTGTTTCTCTTTTTCAGAAGTGCTTTACTTACTCAGGGCCTCTTTCCATTCCAGATGAAACTGCCTCTTCTATCTCATTGAGGAATGGAATTTGTATTTGTATTGGGACTATATTGAACTTGTAGATTGCCTTTTATAGATTGTCATTTTCACAATATTGAGTTTTCCTATCCATGAACATGGTATTTGCTTCCATTTCTCTAAATCTCTTTTTGTTTCTTGAAATAATGTTTTAACATTTTCTTTGAATAGGTCTTTTGTGTTTCTAGTTAGATTTACTCTCAAATATTTAATCTTGTGTTTAGCTATTGTGATGGGTATTGTTTTTCTTAGCTCCATTTCCGTATTATGTTTGTCAATGTGGAGAAATTAAATTTACCTTTGTATGCTAATCTTATAACTTCCTGAATTGGTGGCTATATCCAGCAGTTTTCTCATTGAGTCTTGAGGGTTTTTTTAAGTATACTACCATAAAATGTACATAAAAATATCATTTTACCTTCTCTTTTCCAATTTGGTACCTCTCATTTCTTTCTCTTGTTTTATTGCTATCACTAAGACTTCCAATACAATATTGATTAGTATAGGTGATAATTGGTATCCTTGCCTGGTTCCTGTTCTCAAACGGAATGCCTTTAATATCTCTTTATTGAGAACAATGTTGGATCTTGGTTTTTGCATATACACTTTTTACTTTGTTGAGAACTTTCTCCTACATTCCAATCTTGAGTGTTTTAATCAGGAAAAAGATCTTGTATTTTGTGAAAGGCCTCTTCTGCATCAGTTGATAAGATTATGTGGGTTTTGTTTTTTTCTTTGTTAATGTTATGGATTACACTTAATGTGTTTTTTTAAATTATTTACTTTATGTTGAACCATCTCTGCACTCCTGTTATAAATCACATTTGGCCATGGTCAATTATTATATATTTATGAACTGTTAGATTTTATTGGCCAGGATTTTATTGCGATATTTTGCATCTATATTCATGAAAGTTCTTCTCTGAATGTTTGATAAAATTCATTAGCAAAACCATTAGGTCTAGGGCTTTTCTTTAAAGTTGTTTTATTACCTATTATATTTTTCCTTTTATAACGGGTCTGTTCAAGCGTTCTACTTCAACCTGTGTCAGTTTAAATAAGTTATGAGTTTCTAAGTATTTGTCCATTTCCTCTAGATTCTCATATTTGTTTGAGTATAATTTTTCATAATATTGCATTGTTAACTGTTTAATTTTAGTTGATTCTGTTGTGATGTTACCCTTTTCATCTCTTAATGGGATTATTTGTGTCTTTTCTTCTTCTTTTTTCCCCCCCTTTGTTAGTTGCTAGTGGTTTGTCAATTTTATTGACCTTTTCAAAGAACCAACTCCTGGTCATGTTGATGGTTTCAATTGTTTTTCTGTTTTCTATTTCCTTTATTTCTGCCTTATTTTTCAAATTTTTTTTTACAGAGAATGTTAAGTTTTCTTGCTGCTCTTTTTCAGCTTTTTTCAGATGTTGCATTAAAGAATCAATTATCACTTTTTCTTCCCTTTTGATGTGTTTGCTTATTGCTATAAATTGATTTCTATTTACAGTTTTGGATGTTTCCCAGAGGTTTTGGTAAGTTATGTTTTCATTGTCATTTGTTTCAAGAAATATTTTCATTTCATTTATTATTTCCTCCATTATCCACTTATATTTAAACAAGGAGTTGTTCAACTTCCAAATGTATGTCCCTTGCCCTTTATCCTCATGTTATTAATTTATTATTTTGCAACATTTTGGTCTCTGAAGATGATTTGCACTGTTTCTATGTTTTTAAATTTATTGATGCTTGCTTTGTGTCCCAAAATGTGATCTAGTATGAATATTTTCTGCTCATTGGAGAAGAAAGTATACTACACTTATTGGGGGACGCATTAACTTGTATATATCTATGAAATGGAATTGGTTTATTGTGTGTTTTAAATATTTAGCATCTTTGTAAAGTTTCTTTCTGATCATTCTAGCTTTTCTTGAAAGTAGTGTATTGATTGAAGTCTCCTACTAGCACTGTGGGGTGCTATTTCTCTTTTCAGTTCTGTTTACATTCGCTTTGTATATTTTGCAACTCTATCATTTGGTGCTCAGATTTTTATTACGGTTATGCTCTCTTGTTCTATTGATCCTTTAAGTATTATACGGTGACCTTTCTTGTCTTTTGTAATGGTTTTTACACTGAAATCTATTTTATCAGACATTACTATTGCTACTCCAGCTTTTTCTGGTTGCAATTTGCTTGATACATATCTTTTCCCCATCCTTTCCTTTTTAGTCTTCCTTTATCTTCACTTATCAGGTGTGTCTCTAATAGACAGCAAATTGATGTTGGTTGCTGTTTTTTCTTTTTTTTAATCTAATCTACTACTTTTGTTCTCTTTACTGTTGCATTTAAACCATTCACATTCTACTACTTTTGTTCTCTTCACTGTTGCATTTAAACCATTCACATTCAGTGTGGTTATTGAGATAAAGGTTTTATTTCTATCACTTCATTGAGATCTTTTTGGTGTTGTTGCTGGTTACTTTGGTCCATTCTGGTTTCTGTGGCATCTCTGTAAGAAGGGCTTCCCTCAGTATTCCCTGCAATACTGGCCTTATTTTTACAAACTCCCTGTAGTTCTACTTTTCTAAGAATATCTTGTCTATTGTAAATGATAGACAGTTTTACCGGGTTATTATTCTTGGTTGGGTGTTTGATATATGTCATTTCACTGTCTTAACTGCTTACACAGATTCTGTTGAGAAACTAGCATTTCATCTTATTTGCTTTCCCTTATAGGTTACTCTTCATTTCTCCCTTGCTGCTTTCAGAATTCTCTCCTTATCTTTGGTTCTGTCAAATTTGATATGGTATGCCTTGGTATTTTTATTTTGGGGTCTCTTCTATATGACGTTCACTCATATTCTTGTCTATACATCCTCACATTCTTAATTAAGCCTGGAATATTTTCTTCTTGCATTCTTCCACAACTTTTTTGGTGTCTTTACTTGCTTCCTCCTGTTCTGGAATGCCCATATGTGCATGGTATTCCTCTTGATGGTGACTCACACTATTCTTAGGCTTTCTCCTTTTTCCTTCCTTTTTCATTCTGCTTTTTGCTCTAGCATATCATCATCGCTCAGGATTTTATCTTCTATTTTGCTGTTTCTGTGTTCTGTCTCTTCATGTATGCCCATTTGTCTCTTCAACATGTTGCCAGAATCTGAAACACTGGATTTCATATTCTGGATTGTAGTTTCTTGTTTGTTGCCCTCCACTCCAAATCTCTAATGTCTAATTTTTTTTTTTTTCATTTGCATTGTGCCTCTAATGCTTAATTTGTTTCATTTGCATTGTTTTGGATTTGGTTTTTGTTGGTATTTATTTCTGTGGTATATGCACGTGTGTGTGTATATGTGTGTGTTTTGTTGGTTTTTGGTTTTATATAACTTCCTCTTGGATTTTGTTTGCAGAGCTCTGCAATTCTTGATTTATCTTTCACCCATTGATAATATTCAATCATTGTTCTTTTGAATTTTGTGTCAGAAAGTTTCATCATACTTTCTAGCTTCAGGAAATCCACTGATTCTGTGTTCTGATCATTTTATTGGTGTGATATCTTGTTCTGATTTTGTGTAGCATATGAGCTAGCTGCTTCTTCTGTGTTACTACTGTGGTAGAGTTTTTCATGCCAGAGGCCTTAGCAGGTCCTCGGTCTGATTTCTTTGTTGCAGGAGCTAATTGATCCAGAGGAGGGAAAGGCGGCTCACCTAACCTGAATCTCTCTCTGATCTTTGACTCAAAGTAAGACATGTTTTAGTTGGGGAGACAGATGTCCTGTGATTTAGCAGCCTTCTCAGCCAGGCAACTGCCACAGTTAAGCAGTGTCCAAAGGGTCTGCTGATCAAGTACTGGCTTTGAGAGGGCCAGAGGTAGCAAGGTATTATTTGGGGAAGGAATTAGCTTCACTGATGATATTGATGCTCCTGACTCAGGATAGAAGGGTGGTGGCAAGCTAGTCTAGTTTCCATGCAGGGGACCAGTCTGCTCTAATGCACCAGCATCTCTAATTCTTTATAAGTGATTCAACTATTAGCACTGTTCTGTGATAGAAAGCCATAATACATGACATATTTCAAGAGATTTTTTAAAAGTATGAAAAAGCTTACTAGGTCATGATAAACCTTACAATAGTCCATATTTTTTTGGTGTTGCAGATGGTAGAAGAAGAAATGCTTAAATTTCTTTTTTTCGAAATAGTTCTATTAAACTGGTTTATTATTTTCTCTTTTTACAACAATATCATTTACTCATTCATTCATTTATTGATTACTTTGAATATATATTGTATTCTTATTACAATGACTGATAAAAGACTGTGGGCATTGATGAATAAATAAAAATAAATTTTTTTCAGTGAACTCTTACATTAGTGGAGAAAAACAGATGAGAAAATCAATTATTTGAACAAAAGGCAAAAAATGTTAAAACAGTGAAACGTAAAATGAAAGGTTACTGTTATTTACTGTAGAGTTCGAACCAACCCATAGCTGATGCTTTGGCAGGTTTTCAGAGACAATTAATCACACAGAAGGAGATTGCCCATATTTTTCCTGTGGAGCAGCTGATGACTTCAAACTCCATGGTTTCAGGACTGCAGTGCTGCTTTTTGCAGTTAGGCCACCAGAGCACACATTTTTTTTTTCTCTCAGACTGCTTATGTATTAGGGACAGGAAGATATATTTGAAAGCATTTCCAGAGTACAGAAAAGATGTATAATAATCTCACATTCATTTTCAAAATTTTCCCAAATATTCACACTGGCAGCGAATATGGTACATATAACCTAAATATGGGCCAGGAAATAGGGTAGAGAAGAGAAAGGGGTGTGTGTGTGTGTGTGTGTGTGTGTGTGTGTGTGTGAAGAAGCTGTGCTGTAATCCCAAAGGCACATAATTAGAGACCACCAGCCAATCCACACAGAAGGATGGTCAATCTCTTCCCGTGTGATTAACTGTGTCTGAAAACCCACTGGAGGGTCAGCTGTGGGTCAATTCCAACTCGACAGTAAAGAACTACCACTCCCCCCAACACATTTATATACACACATGTGTTTGTGTGTGTGTGTGTATTCTCTCTTTCTGTCACACATATACACACACACACACACACACACACACACACACTCTCATACCAGTTGCTTTTAAGTTCATCCAACGCATGGGAGCACATGTGTGAATCAGAATAAAATTGTGTTTCATTAGGTTTTCAACAAATTATTTGAAAATAGATTATTAGACCTTTTATGTTAGGAGCTTTTAAGTAGTCTAAAGATTTCAAATTTCCAGGTAGCTATCAAGCATATAAATAATTTGCACCACCTGGAGATTTATCAAACATATTTCTCAAACTCAAGCTAGTCCCAATGCAGACAAGTTAGCTCTGACTCACGATGACCCTCATTAGATTTCTTAGGTTGTAAATATTTATAATAAGAGAATATTCCTCGTTCTTGCTATGAGTGGCTAGGCTAGTAAGTTTGAACTGCTGACATTTTGTTTAGTAGCACAACATGTAATATAGCATGCTACTAAGGCTGAAGGTTTTAGACAAATGATTAACATCTTTTTAAGCATTATCATTGCAAACACATGTTGTTATAGATCAAGATGCATGAAGTTAGCACAGACTTTAACTTTAAAGTCATATATAAATTACCTTTCAGCAGTAATATGGAGTTTGAGGACCAAGGACAAGAAAACTAAGATAAAACAAATGATTGTGAGAAAAGAATTATGCTCAATTATTTAAATTAATTTTGTAATATCTAGAAAGAATTTTAATATCACAAACTAAGAGTTTCCTTGTGAGGGGGAAAAAGTAAAATATATACTTTTATACAAAGCATTGTATGCGGCATCCACTTCCAAAATGGCTTGGCTGTGGAAACTATGTAGAACATAGTTTCTTTCATTCATAGGCCTTTCATTCATAGGTTGCTATGAGTAGTCTATGACTTGACAGCACCAAACAACAACAACAACATTTTAAAACTAACGATATGTTTCTATTTTTTTTATATTAGAAACAAGTATTTTTCAATGCAATGTTTTTGAAAAATATTTTTCGAAAGTTAACTGACATATGGTCAATAGCCACAGAGGAAAGTTAACTCTATTTATTGTAGCATTTTGTAGCTACTCTTATTAGTAATCTCAGAAGGTTCTAAAATAAGGATAGCTCATGAAAACAACACGGCAATTTGCTATTGCTTATAATGATAAGTAACATGTCAATTTGCTGTTGCTTATAATGATTGGTAATGTCACTTAATGGAAGCTGATAATACCTTCTTGGAAAAATGGTTAAGTCCAAAGTAATGTCAAGCATACAATTCATTGAACACTGTTCATGCATTAAAATAGAGATTAAAATGTTTCCTGTGCATTTCTGTCAAAAGATAATGTTTTAGGATACTGAATCTAGAAACAGATTACAAGATAAAGGACTCCTTTCTGTCTTCAATATATACTGTAATATTAGTAATTAATAATAATAATAATAATATTCTTTTCTACTAACTTGTTTCAAGTACTCCATTAGACATTTTCCAAGCTTTCATTATCTCAAGGGAAGTGGAAACTACAATTTCCCCCTAAATTCCTGTAATGAACCTAAAGATTGGAATGGCTTGTCATTTATTCAATGGTTAACATATTGAAGAAGTTACTCACTAAAAATGTCTTACTTTAGAGGCCTTGCTTTGGATCTTTATCCACTATTGTCCTCTTCTTCAACCAAAAGTAACCAAGTCTTCTGGAAAGGAAAGAGTATACTCTTTTATAGATACAGTCATTCAGAGAAAGAGTAGTACTGATAACGTTATTACAATATAAGGTTTTCAACATATTTCAACCGCTTATTTTTCATCAATTCCTTCAAATTCATACCAGTTTATTCTCTCTCATGTCTTTCTTTTTTTCTGTATCATTTTATGTCTTCATATTTTCAAATGCCTGTCTGTCTATGTATCTCTCTCTCTCTCTCTCTCTCACACACACACACACACACACACACACACGTACAAAAAGTATATTTGTGTCATGCAGCTACTTATTAACAAGGTCAGTTAAAGGAAACAAAGTGAAGGAGGAATTCTTCATTGAATAATCTAGTTTTTGGTACCTCGCCATTAACCAATGTCAGCTTAAAATACAAAATAATAGTTGAATTATAAAGTCCCATTTATTTTCAGTGAGACCTTAAATAAGTGCAGTTTCTGCTATATATTTTTTAGGGGTTTTTTTTAGTACTCCATTTTTATTGCCAAGTTATTTTCCATTTAAATATGGATTGAGGCTCAATATCAAGAAAACAACGATTCTTACCACTGGGCTAATTGGCAGCATCAGGATGGGTGGTGAAGGGATTGAGATTGTAAACAGTTTTAGTTTGCTTGGCTCTGCAGTCAACACTCTTGGCACCAGCAGCCAGGAAATTAAAAGTCATATTATGATGGGAAAGTCTGCTGTTAGAGACCTCTCCAAAGTACTGAAGAGTAATGGTGTCATTCTGGAGACTAAGGTGCACCTGATACAGGCCATGGTCTTTGCAATCATTTGCTATACATCAGAGAGCTGGACAATGACTAGGTAGAATAGAAGAATTGATGCCTTTGAGTTGTGGTGTTGGAGAACAGTATTGAATATACCAAGGAATACTAAGAAAACAAACAGGTTCATCCTGAAGAGGGTTAAACCAGGCTGCTCCTTGGAGGCAAGGATTCTTAAGCTTCATCTGACATACTTTAGACATGATGCAAGGAGGGATCAGTCCTTTGAGAAGGATGTCATGTTTGTGAGTGTGGAGGGACAGCACAGGAGAGGAAGACCCTCTATGAGGTGGATTGATTCAGTGAGTGGGATAATTGGGGTAGGTGTGTTAGGGACAGTGAGATTGGCACAGGATAGAGCAGGATTTAGGGCTGTTGTACATAGGGTTGCTAAGAGTACCAGACAACTCAATAGCACATAAAACCAACAATGTATAAATCACATTTTTCTTAACTTTTGAAGAATGAATGTATGTTTAGTTGTCTCCATATTTTGACTACTACTAACAATTTTGTTATAAATATTTTTCCTTCTTTTTCTGCTTTTCTTTCTCTACTCACCAAACAGTGCAACCTTTTGGTTTCACTCCTACTAGTCCTTATTTTGATTATATGTATAAGATATGAAGATCTGTGAGTAAATGAAGTTTCTACTATACATTAGTACTCCTTTTTACCTTCTAAAGATATGGCAGTGGAGGTCTGCTTCAAGGCTGCATGACCTGAAGCAGACAGAACCCTTAACTGTACTCATAAGAAATCTGTACCTGTATCAAGAAGCTTTTGTCTGAACTGAGAAAGGGAATACCACATGATTTAAAAATCAGGAAGGGTGTGTGTCAGGGTTATGTCCTTTCTTCATACCTATTCTCTCTGTATGCTGAGCAAATAATTAATGAATGTGGACTCTATGAAGAGGAATGGGGCATCAAGACCAAAGGAAGACTCATCAAGAACCTGTGTTATGCAGATGATACAACCTTGTCTCCTGAAAGGATTCAAAATATTTGCTGCAGAAGATCAAGATTTACAGACTTCAATATAAATTACATCTCAACATCAAGAAAACAAATGTCCTCACCACTAAGCCTGCAGCTAACATCATGATAGATGGAGAAAGAGTTAAAACTGACAATGATGTCATCTTATTTGTATTAGCAACCAACAGTCAACACTCTTGATACCAACAGTGAGAAGATCAGGAGTCATATCATATTGAGCAAGTCTATTTTCAGGGACCATGAATAAGGATGAATGAAAAGGTTCTATTTGAGATCCTTTAAGTTCTGGTGTTGAAGAGTACTGAATATTCCATGCACTGACAAAGGAATACACATACGCTTTAGAAAAAGTGCAACCAGAGTGCTCATTGAAGACTAATTTGGTGAAGCTTTATCTCTCGTATTTCGAGCTTATTGCTAAGAGAGGCTATTTCTTGGGAAGGGTTACCATATCTGGAAAGGTCAGTGAAAGAGAGGAAGGCCCCCGGTGAGACAGATTGACACAGTGACTGCAGCAGTGGGCTCAAGTGTATCAGAAATAATAAAGCTGAGACAGAATATGATAGGGCTCTGGTCTGTTGTTGGTATGGTAGATACAAGTTGTAATAGACGTGATTGAGCCTTAGAACAACCGAAGTACATGATACCAAGAGGTCTGATTAAATTAAATTTAAATAACTTATTTGCGAAACTATTTTACAATTGATTTTTAGAAGAAAATAAATGGCAACCATTGCTTAGAAGAATCATCCTAGACTTAAAGCATAAAGCAAATTCTCAATTCTGAGTTTGATCAACTGTATATGACAGAATGGAACTGCTACATAGGTTTCCCAAGGTAGAAATTTTTAGAAAAACCAAGAAGCTGTATATTTGAAACATTTGCCTTTTATGTAGCAGAAAAAATGCTTAACTTCTGTGGCACTAAAGATTATTAATACGTAGGGAGCTCTGGTGGCCTGGTGGCAAGAAGCTGCACATCAATCTTGAAGTCCCATAGTTCAAATCCGCCAAATGTTCCATAGGAGAAAGATGGACAATCTTCTCCCATGCAATTAACTGCCTCTTAACATCTGCTGGAGAATCAGCTATGGGTTGGCTGCGACTTGAATGCACATAAAAATATAACATGAAAACAAAGTCTAATTCATAAGAAATTATATTATGAATAATTGTTTTATATGAAATAAAGAGTTTTGAATACTTGGTTTAGGAAAACACACAAAAAATAGTCATTGGACTGCATTATACATGCTTTATACAAAGCACAGTGTGATTGTTCATCAGAGAGCCCAGCTGGAAGAACATACACCCATTTTCTTTCTTTTCATAACAAATTGGATCTTTATAAAAAAGCTAAACTTATTAATTTGGCAAGAATAATAATATACATGTTTTAATACAGATATATAATCTAAATTCTTCTTAGTTCTTGCCTGTTATAGACAACTGGAATCCCTTTTCCATTTGCTTCTATGCCTAATGCAATGTTATATGAGCAAACTATATTATATTTTAGAGAAATAACCACTTAACATTTTTCAAAAGAAAAACTTACTTCTCCAAAATGGGGAAAAAGAAACAATCTTAATAAATCAAAATGGTCTAAATTTCAATATATTATTTTTATCTTTTCCAATTATTTGTAAAACTTTTTAAAAATAATTTTAAATTAGAAAAGTTTAACTTGGAAAATATTGATGTGGAGCAAAACTACAACTTAATTATGAACAATACATATTTTAGAAAGCCTAAAACTTTTCCTTCTGAAGGTAGAGTTCGATAATTATATTATTTTCTCTAAGGTTATTTGTTGCTGCTGAATATTCATTCATTTCAGTAGTGGAAATATGACCCTAGGAGGAGAAATAAAATTATAGTAATCTATGCACATTGTTTTTTATTTTCTCATTTAACAAGTAGTATGGATATACTGAGATGGTGATTATTTGGACATTTTCCCCCCTGGCTCAATATAAAATTCAATTATTCCTTTTTTGTTTTGTTTTTTTATAACTTACAAAAAAGAAGGCTTATAACTAAACAAGATTTAAACTAAATTTAGAAATAAGTAAGGGAGACATAAAGAAGAGTAAGAAGGTGCTCAAAATACTTGCTGCCCTTATTAACAACAGAATTTGGGTCAAGGATTTATGTAATTGTTGTTGTTTTTCTTAGGTGAATTTGAACTAAGCTTGACTCATAGATACCCTATGAACAACAAATCTGATTCCTTTCCTATCGTGTACTATACCCACTTCCTGACACACTAGACTTCACACAGTCAAATGCCTTTGCATAGTTAGATAGAAACACAGATAGGCATTAATCTGGTACTGTTGGCTTTCAGCTAAGATCCATCTAACATTGGTTATCATGTTCCTAGTGCAATGGCCTCTTCTAAACTCAGCCTGCACAACTGCCAGCTCTCTGTTGATGTGCTATTCTAGTAGTTTTTGGATCATTTTCATCAGAATCTTGATTGTATGTGATATTAATTATATTATTTGATAATTTCCACACTTTGTTGGGTTGGAATGGGAATAAATATGGATCTCTCCCAGTCAGTTGGCCAAGTGGTTGTCCTCCAGACTTCTGGTGAGTGTGACCAGGGCAGCATCTGTTTATTGAAATATGTCAGTTGGTATGCCATCAATCCTTGGGGCCTTGTTTTTTGCCAATACCTTCAGAGCTACTTGAACTTCCTCCTTCATCACTATAGGCTCTTGATCATATATTGTTTTATTAAATTTTTCTGTGTCAGTAAATCTTTTCTGGTATAGAGACTCTCAGTATTTCTTCCATCTTCTTTTGATACTTCCTGAGTCATCTAGCATTTGGCCTATCCTTAAGTATTACAACTTTAAGCTTGAATGTTTATATTTAGTTCCTGTTTCTTAAGAAATGCTGAATTTGTCCCTTTTGATTTTACAA
>NW_006399874.1:9874480-9876036 GCF_000299155.1 Elephantulus edwardii
TCTCATGGTTGTTCTGATTTGCATCTCTCTTAGAGCTAGGGATTTTGAACATTTCTTCTTGTTGGCCATCTGAATGTCTTCTTTGGGAGGCCTGAGCCATCAACCAGGTTTGGATAGGGGCAGGGGAGATGCATTGGAGGCAAAGGGAAGGTATGGAGGTGAATGCTGGCAGGACAGTGTGAGGTTGGGAACTCAACACTTGCCCGGAAGAGGTGGGCACTGGAACCAATACCTTACTCTCATCAGCTCTTTTGAGTAATACCTGTCTACCAAATATTGCTCTAAAGCTGAGCACTCAAATTAAGACAGACTATGGAGAAGGGTTGGCTATCCAGTTCCAAAATAACAGTCTTTGAAAACCCTATGCACAGCAGAGCACACTTAGACTAGACTAGCAGACATGAGGCTGAGATTTCCTATTGGGAACAACAAAGAAGGAGGAACGGTTGCAAATAGACTTAATAATATATTATCTACTAATAAATGAAAGGAACATAGCAAATAATTACAATTAAAAATTATTTAAAAATAAATTTGTGTTTTGCAGTTCCTGCTGTGCTGTTCTTGCTTGTTTTAGTCAGGAAGCTCCACCAAACACTGTCCTCCATGAGTAACCATTACCACGTTTGGTACATCAGTGTGATACTGTTTAACCTCACAGAAACCACGAGTTACCTCTGTACAGCAATGTACAGACCAGTGCTATACCACTTAGAAGAATGTTTGACAAAAACAATTTAAACCAGGCCTGAGTACACTAATCAGCTTTATCACTTTGTCTCATGTCCCCCAGCAAATCAACATCCCACTAATGCTTCCAATCCCAGCCAAGTTTCTGTAGAAGTAGTCTCCTGCAGAGGACGTTCAGACTGGATTCCAGCCCCACACTGCTAACCAAAAGGGCTTTTTAAATAGGAGGCCTTATCACATCGTCTCACTTCGCTTAACAAATCAACATTCCATTTTAATTTGTGTGTGAATTTCTAATATAAATGTGGGGACATAAAGCATAACTGCAAGTCAAAAAGTGTTTCCTTGAAAAAAAATTCAGCAGTTCAACTTTATACCAATTATAAATAAATCTGTTAATTCTTTCAGGGCAAAGAGAGAATTTTAATTTTTTTTTAAAATAAATTTCTTATTGATGGCAAATTGTATTTTTGTTATGTTTATTATTATAAAAATAATAATTTTATAATACAGTAGATTTCCTCATTCACAATACTTTTCTGAGATCTTCTACATACAAGTTGTTACTGTTGTTGTTATGTGCTATCAAATCATCTGCATCTCATAGTGACCCAATATACAACAGCTCTGAATGCCGCTCTGTCCTGAGCCACCTTTATTGTTTCTGATGCACCTATCTCCATGACCCCATTCACTGAGTCAATCCATCTCATCAAGGGTCTTCCTCTCTTCCACTGTCCCTCTACCCTCCCAAGCATGATGGTGGCCCCTCCTTGCAACATGCCCAAAGGATGTCAGACAGAGCTTCAGAATTTTTGCCTCCAGGGAGCACCCTCATTTCACCCTCTCCAGGATGAACCTGTTTG
>NW_006399874.1:9876139-9880804 GCF_000299155.1 Elephantulus edwardii
GAAGACCATGGTCTGAATTAAGTGCACCTAAATCTCCAGACTGACATTGTTGCTCATCAGTACTTTGGAGATGTCCCTGACAACAGACTTTCCCAATGTAATACTTCTGATTTTCTAGCTGCTGGTACCAAGAGTATTGATTGTGGAGCCAAGCAAACTAAATTTGTTAACAGTCTTACCCTCTTCACCATCTATCATGATGCTGCCAATGGACCCAGTGGTGATACTCTTTGTTTCCTTGAGGTTGCGCTTCAATGCATATTGAAGGCTGTAGTCCTTGACCTTCTGGAGCAAGTGCTTATGGTCCTCCTCAGTTTCAGCCAGAAAAGTTGTTTTATCTGCATAACACAGATTGTTGATGAGTCTTCCTCTAAACCTGATGCCACATTCCTCTTCATAGAGCCCAGCCTCCTGGATGATCTCTTCCACATATTATTGTTTGAAAAGGTAGGGAGATTGGACATATCCCTGGAATATACTCTTCCTGATTTTGAACCATGCAGTGTTTCCTTGCTCTGTTCCAACTACTTCCTTCTAGTTCAAATTTAGGTTTCACATAAGCACAATCAAGCATTCTGGGATTCCCATTCATCTCAGAATTAACCACAGTTTGTTGTGATACACATAGTAAACCACCTTTGCATAGTCAATGAAACACTGATAGATATTCCTCTGGTGTTTTCTGGTTTCAGTCAAGATCCATCTAACATGAACTATAACATCCCTAGTACCACACCCTCTTCTAAACCCAGCCTGCATGCAAGCACATGTTTGTAATGTTGTCTGTCTTATGTGCTGTTCTGCAAGTTTGTATTAATATATATCAACCTATAAAAATATTTTAATTGAATTTGAAAAGTGGCATGGAAAAAGGAAAAAATTCTTTATAAAATAACCAATAGCTCAAATAAGAAGAAAAAGTTGCATATCATATTGATATTAAAATAAATAAGAAAAAAGAAACAAATATGAACAGTAAATAGATTTACTAAAAAGTAAGAATTTTAAGGTTAAATAAAAAAAGCCAGACTCAATTATTTACTGTCAGCATGAACTTTGTTTTAAATATAAATACACTATAACAATTTATAGAGCATTCTGTTGGCTTAATGGAAAGGAGCTGTGCTACCATCCATATACACATGGTTGGAACCCACCAAGTGTTCTGTGATAGAAGTATGAACAATCTTCTCCCATGTGATTTAATTTCTCTGAAAACCTTCTTAAAGATCAGCTGTGAGTCAGTTCTAACTTAGTGACACACAACAACAACAACATAACAACTGGGATCCACAGTCAACTAGTACCAGAAGTCAAAAAATCAAAAGATATATTGCATTAGTAAAGTCAGCTTTCAAGGGCTGCTTTAAAGGACTGAAGAGCAATGGCATCAGTTTGGGGACTATGGTGTGCCAGACTCAGACCATATTTTTTTTTCAATCACTTGCTACACATTTGAAAGCTAGAAAATAAATTCGGATTCCAGAAGGAGAATCAATGTCTTTCAGTTGTGACGTTAGAGAAGAGTTCTGAATATCCCATGGACTGCCAAAGAAGAAACAGATATGTCTTAGCGAAAGTAGTGTCAGCGTGTTTCTTAGATGCAAGGATGGTGAAGCTTCATATCACATGCTTTGGGCATGTTGTTTCTATTCCTTGGAAAAGAGCATCATGTTTGGAAGGGTGGGGGATTGGTGAAAGAGAAGATCCTTAATGAGATGGATTGACACCGTGACACAGGAATGGTCTCCAGTATGTCAGAGAGATGAGGACAGCACAATATAGGACAGGGTTCTGTTGTTAATAGGGTCACCTGAGTCACATTTGACTCAAGGGCATTCAAAAACAAAGCAGAGGGCAGAAGAGATACACGTGGTATATTCTTTAAATATCTACTACTTACTATGAAGTTGGATCTGATTCTTCAGGTTGAGATCTCTGAGGAGTAAATTTGCAGTTATTTCTTCCATGACCTGGCAAGATGAACTTAAACCTTCAGGTTTTTAGATGACAGCTGAACACTAACCACTTGTTTCACCCATGTACTCCTTAACAATCTAGTGACTATCTCTTAAATATATTCTACTGAAAAGCTAGTTCTATTTGTCCATGTCTCACAGGAAATTTAATAGAGATCTCTGGAAGTTATATCCCTAACCCAAATGGCCCTGGAGGTTCATATCCCCAGCATATCCAAGGGAGAATGATGGGAAATTTCCTTCCATGCTGTTTACAACATGTGAAACCCAATGGAGGGACAGCTATGAGGCAGTTCCAACTCGATGGCAATGATTTGAGCTGACAGAAAATTTATTCTTTGGCAGAAAAAATGGAAAAGACTTCCAGTTCAGAGAAATCAACTATATAGAAGCATGAAGGTCATACTCAGGACTAATGTACAGCAAATTAAGAAAATTGTGTAGAGTGAACAGTTAGACTATCAAGAGCTTTATCTTTCTCTGTTTTTACAATATAGGCAAAGAGACAGAGGTCACCACCATATGTTCCAACCATGCTACCAAAAAAAATCTTTTAGGGATTTTTTAAATTTCAGAAGTAAACATATTTGTTGCAAAATAAATATCTGATTTTTCCTTACAGTAATATGCATTAGGAGAATGGTTTACTTTTAGAATGTTTATATTTTTATTTTTAAAATGGGTTTCATATAGACCGCAAATGATTGAGGGTTTTTTTTTTAAATTTAATCTTCTAACACTTATATTTCAGTGCAATAACTAGGCATTCAGCAGCTAAGTTAGATCCTGTTAGATATGCAGGAGAAAAACTTTGCAATCTGCTTCTATAAAGATCATAGCCAAGAAATTTTATAGGGCAGTTTTACTCTTTAATACTGCATTGTAATGGGTCAAAGTAAATTCAGTTACACCTACAAATAACGTGTACTAATATTTATCAGTTAAGAAACGTTCTTTATGTCTTCATAAAAATCTCACTTAGATATCCAGTATTTTATTCTGAAATATTAGTTAAAAAGCTAAGGGTCATCTGATATTTGGGGAAAATCTCTAATATGAAAAAAAAGCAAAATAAGCAATGAAAAACAAAGTCAAAGAACAGAGCTGAAAAATATTTCAAAGACAATGTTATTAATTCTCCTAGAGTAACATGGCATTTTAAAAAAAAGAAAAACATCATACATGGGAACAATGAGAGGAGCAAAAAAGGAACACTTACTAAAGATGGTCTTGAGATATTTAAAATTGAGTATTCAATAGAATGGTTGAAAACCAATATTCAAAGGCAGCTTCAAAAAGGAAGAGACACAAAAAGATACAAAACTAGGGATCAATAGAAAAAGTTCACTATTGATGTACATTTTCTAAAGAAAAACAAATGAAATAAAGATGGATTGGAAAGGATTTTTAAGAATTACATAAGAAATATTTTTAAAATTGAAAGAGACTGTGATGTGTACAGAAGAATATTTTTTAAAGCAGCACACATCAGGGACACATCAATATACAATTTTATACAAGAAATAAATGAAAATATAAGAGTAGTCCACAAAAAAAAAAGGAAAAAGAAAACTTTGGTCACTTGAAAAGAATCGAGAATAAGAATTGCATCTACAGTCACCACAAATATCAAAGATGAAAATTTGAGAGACAAAATTTCAAAAAGTGATTTCTAATCTAGAAATCTATGGTCTGTCAAATCATCATTAAAATATTTGAACAATAATGGTTTCTTTAAGACTCCAGTACTCAAAAAATATGACTCCCATCTATCATTTTAAATAATCTCTTAGCAAGAAGAATTATAACAATAGAAGACATAAAAATGCAAGTAATTGTGGTAAAGTTCATGAGAACAGTCAATTCTGTAGTTAAAGCTGTGTTGTATATTTGAAGGGTTGCCTGTTGATATTGACATAGGAGTACAGGACTTTACGTGAAAATACAAGGGGAACAATTGCTGTGGTGTTGACATTAGGCATTATGGAGTTAGCTCTGTCTCCCAGCAACCCAGCATAGAACAAAGTAAACCCTGCTTAATCCTGAGCCAGCCTCACAGTACCTGCTTTGCTTCAGGCCATATTACAATCATTGTGTTAATTCATCTGGTTGAAGGTGTTCCTCTTTTTTCCATGGTCTTTTTGAGTCCTCTACAACTTGACGACACTTAACAATAACAATAACAACAACATAGAGAGAGCTCTTTCAGCCTAATGGATAGAAAGTCATGCAGCCCTCAGGCTTGGTTTTAATTGTTTTTGGTCAAACATTCTTCTAAGTGGTATAGCATTGTTCTATCCATTTGCTGTACAGAGGTAACTCACCTTTGCTGTATGCTGAACACTGTGACACTGGTATGTCAAATATAATAATGGTTTTCATGGTGGACAGTGTTTGATGGAGTTCCCTAATAATATAAGCTTGAAAGCAGGAGTGGCATCCACTTCCGAAATAGCTTGCCTTGGGAAACTCTATGAACTTGGAGAAATGATGAAAATTATTTAAGTGTTCAGGTCTTTCATTCATAGGGTTACTATGAGTTGTCTACAACTCAACGATGCTTAACAACAACAACAATTTACTTTTCAAAACATAATGTCATGGAATTGATAGAATTTTTATTTTAGCCCCTGGGAAATATATGGTTGGTGATTCTTTTACAACATTTGAGCACACTGAAAAAATA
>NW_006399874.1:9881458-9883203 GCF_000299155.1 Elephantulus edwardii
AAATAACATCATTTCTGTACATTTATAGAGGAGAGAGAGAGAGATTGATTTTACTCTAAATTAAGGTAGAGAGAAGTATAGTAAAGTTGACTGATATAACCAAAAGCCATTGCCTCTTTGGTGGGTGAAACCCACTGGCAGCTCAGAGGGAGAACAATGACAAGCTCCTTCCTTGTAATTTACCATATCCTATAAAACATGTTGAAGAGTCAGTTCTAGCTCAATGACAATATCTTTGATCTGAATTTGGTGGCATGCTCTTGAGTGTACTATGCTACTAAACAAGACTCCAGCAGTTAAAAATTTACCAGAAGTTCTAGGAGAGAAAGATGGAAATTTTCTTCTCATTAAGATTTATAGCCTTAGGACACTCTACTAGTCACTGTGAATGGGCAAAGTCCCAATGGCAGTGAGTTGAGAGTTAAACTGAAACAAAAAAAATATTGGCATAGCAATATTAGTCCAAATGACTTAAACATTAATATTTTGTTATAACTATTTTGTTTCCAATCTATTTATCTTTACAGTTCTGATGAAATACAATCTTACTTTATTGCTGTAGAATTAGAAGCAACTCATAAGACTCTCCATTGGATTTCTGAGGCTATGAATTGCATGAGAGGAGACTGCTCATCTTTAGCCTTTTACCTGAAAAGAAATGGTTTTTGGGTTAGCTACACAAATCCCTAAAGACTAACAATAGACTAAGACAGTAATTTTTTTAAATTACATTGTACTTAAATGAATTAGTCATAAGTCCTTTTCTACATTGATGTTTTCTATAAGATCAACAAAAATAAGTTGTTGTTGTTGTTGCTGTTGAGTACTGTGGAACTTACCCATAGTTGACCATCCAGAGGGTTTTTAGAAGCAATAAATTGCAAATAGTAAATGAAATATATTGTTGTTTTTAGGTACTGTAGAAAAGATTTAAACTCATAATGATTCTATGTGACAGTGTAGAAATGCCCCAATCAATTATAATTTGTTTTACTTTGTTATTAATTTGCTTACAAAGTTCATATACATTTTGTTTCATACAATCATTCTAATGCGTTATGTTTTATAAAATTAATCACAATTGTATCTTGCCCATCATTATTACCCTGTCTTTTCATCCAGATTCTTCCCATTTCTTTCTCCACTCACCAAACTGTGCAACCCTGTGATTTTGCCCCTATCCCCTCCCTTGAGTTCTCATATATGTTTTACTAGTTATTCTCCCATTTTTATTATAATGGTCTTGTTATTGTTGATGTTTGTTTCTCACGCCCCCCAAGGACTGACCACTTCTAATAACAAGCCAAAAAGATATAAAACAAAGTTCAATATTCCTTGCCTTGAAGGAGCATTCTGTTTGCACTTTCTCCAAGACTTTTGTTTGGCTTTTTTGGCAGTACATAGGATACTCAATAATCTTATACAACATCACAACTCAATGGCATTAATTCTTCTGTCATCCTTACACATTGTCCAGCTTTCAGATGATAGCAAATAATTGAAGAGAATATGGCTTGAATTAGGTGCACCTTAGTTTTTTAAATTATTATTATTATCTGTGCTTCTAAAATTATTATTTCTGCTTTATCTCTTTGGTAGTATATAGAGTGTTTTTTTATTCTAATATTTTCATTTAGTTTGCATACAATAATTCATATGCATTGTATTTCATCATGTACACTGCATTTATGCAATATTTCATTTGCATTATGTTTCAGTCATGTACACTATATTTTATATATTCA
>NW_006399874.1:9883783-9885535 GCF_000299155.1 Elephantulus edwardii
CAGCAGTGCATGAAAGTTCCAATCTCTGCATCCTCTCCATTATTTGTTGTTTGCTGTTTTGTTTACTTTGCTAATGCTACTGAGGTAAAAAGATATCTCATTGTAATTTAGATTTGCATCTCTCTTATTACCAATGATTTTGAACTTTTATTCATATGTCTTTGGTCATTTCAATGTCTTTGTGAAGAATCTTTTCATGTTTTCAGTTCATTTTGTTATTGAGTTAGCAGGTTTGTTTATTTTTTTTTTCTTTTTGTCTTGTAGAGACCCTATAGTGTTCTGTAATATTTCATTAAGATCCTTGTCTGAGAAGTAATTGCCAAAAGTTTTTTCACAGTCAGTAAGCTTTCTTCACACCACTGGAAAAAGTTATTCATGCACAGAAGGGCTTGATTTTTAGAATGTCCCATTTGTCAGTTTTATCCTTTCTTGAATGTGCATTTCTGGCTATATTTGGCACCAAAAGTCAGGAAATCAAGAGATGAGCTGCATTAGGGAAATCTGTTGTCAGGTACCAATCTAAAGTTCTGAAGAGCAAGGATGTAAGTCTAGAGACTAAGGTGCAGCTGACCCAGGCATAGTCTTTACAATAACTTGCTATACATCAGAGTGCTGGACAATGACCAAAGGTGACAGATAAAGAATTGATGACTTTGAGTTGTGGTGCTGGAGAATTTTTTAACATCCCATAGACTGCCAAGAGAACTGAGAAGTGGTCCCAGAGAGGATGAAACCAAGATGCTCCTTGGAGGCAAGGATTTCAAGACTTTGTCTCACATATTTTGGTCATATAGCCAGGAAGGTCCTGTTTTTGGAGAAGGATATCATGCTTGGAAGGTTAGAGGGATGGTGCAAACAAGGAAGACCCCAGTTGAAAAGTACTGACATGATAACTGGGGTAAGTAGGGTAGTTGTGTTAGAAACAGTGAAATTGGCTCAGAACAGAGCAGGGTTCAGAGCTATTGTGCATAGGGTTGCTTTGAGTTGTAAGCAACTCAGTGGCACAAAACAAAACCGGTAATATTTATACCATAGGCTAGGACTTCTAAGTTTGGTCCCATTTTGTCTCATGACCCTTAAGCTTTAAGACTAGGTCTCTGATGTACTCTGACTTGATTTTTGTGTATGGTGTGAGATGAGGATCCTGTTTCAGTTTTTTGCAGATAGTTATCCAATTTTACCAGCACCATTTGTTGAAGAAGTTGTCATTTCCATTTGATACACTTTGATTCCTTGTTAAATACCAATTAAGTATAGGTAGATGGATTTATTTCTGGGTTCTCAGTTCTGTCCCACTGGTCTATTTGTTTTGTTTGTCATTGTACCATATCATGCTCTATTGGTTATTATGGCTATGTAGGATTTAAGATCATGAGTGCTATGCCTCCCATTTAGGTTTTATTTTTCAGAAGAACTTTGATATTTGGGTTCCCTTTCCTTTTGATTGCCTATTTCATCTGTTTGAAGAATGAGGAATTATTATGTTTATATACCGTATTCTACTGGGCAGGATTTTGGTAAGGATTTTTGACTCTATGTTCAGGAGATATTGGTCTTTACTTTTCTTTTTTAGAAATTTCTTTACCTGATTTGAGTACAGGGTTTTGCATTGCATAGGATTACTCTGGGAGTGTTCTTTTTCTAATTCTTAAAAATAATTTAAAATCTTGATAGCTGGTCGCTGCCTATTAGTAGAATTCATCCATGGAGTCAGGATCAGGACTCATTTTATTACCTGTTCATTTTCTTTTT
>NW_006399874.1:9886830-9896777 GCF_000299155.1 Elephantulus edwardii
TCTGAGAAAATATTATGTATTGATTAAAATTTTATTTTTGTTGAGGTTTGTTTTGCATCCTTATATATGAATAATTCTGGAGAATGTACCCTGTGCACCTGAGAAGAAAGTAAATTTTGGGTGCATTGATGAAATATCCTGCATAGTTCTATGAGGTTGAGTTGGCTAATTTTGTATAGTTTAGTTTTTCTGCATCTTTGTTGAGTTTCTTATGAGTTGAAAGAAAGTTTTCCCTTTTCTTTTGTGAAAAGAGGTATGTTGATCTCCTACTACTATTATGTGGTCTGTTTTTTTCTTGAAATCTGATAACCACCGTTTTATGTATTTTCCAAGTCTATCACATCCCAGAACATTTGATTGTGCTAATGCGAAAACTACACTTGGACCAAGAGGCAGTCGTCAGAAGAGATCAAGGTGGCACTACATGGTTAAAAATCAGGAAGGGGATCTGTCAAGGATGTATTTTGTCTTCATACCCTTTCAATCTGTATGCAGAACAGGTCATCTGAGATGCTGGGCTATACAAGGAGGAATGTGGCATCAGGATTGGTGGAAGAATCATCAACAACTTATGTTATGCGGATGACACAACCCTGCTTGCCGAAACTGAGGAGGAACTGAAGCGCTTGCTGCAGAAGGTCAAGGACTGCAGCCTTCAATAAGGATTGAAGTTCAATGTCAAGAGGACAAAGATTCACACCATTGGGCCAATTGGCAGAATCAGTATGGATGGTGAAGAGATTCAGATAGTTAACAGTTTTAGTTTACTTGGTTCCACAGTCAATACTCTTAGTAACAGCAGCCAGGAAATCAGGAGACAAATTGCATTGGGAAAATCAGCTGTGAGGAACCTTTCATGAGTACTGAAGAGCAACAACAACATCAGGTTGGAGACTAAGGTGCACCTGATCCAGGCTATAGTCTTCGCAATTACAGTGAATAGGGATGATATAAAGAGAATTGATGCCTTTGAGTTGTGGTCCCAGAGAAGAGTGTTGAATATACCATGGACTCCTAGGAGAACAAACAGGTTTGTCCTGGATAAGGTGAAGCCAGAATACTTCTTGGAGTCCAGGATTCTGAAGCTTCGTCTGACATACTTTGGTCATGTTGCAAGGACTGGTCCTTGGAGAGGTTATCATGTTTGGGAGAGTGGAAGAACAGTGCAGCAGAGGAAGACCCTTGATGAGATGGATCGATTCTGTGAATGGAGTGGTGGGAATGAGTGTGTTTGAGATGGCAAGGTTGGCACAGGATAGAATGGTATTTAGGGCTCTTGGGCATAGGGTCACTATGAGTCACAAGCAACTTGATGGCACATGACAACAACAACAGCAATCATATGGTGAATAGATGTTAACCAATGTCATATCTTTTTGATCTTTTGTGACTTTAATCATTATATACTGACCATCAATCTCTTAATATTTCCAACTCCTGCTTTTTCTGTGGATGGAATTTGTTTGGTATATATTTTCCCACCTTTTGGTTTTAGTCTTCTTTTTTTGTCTTTTCTTAAATGCATCTCCTGTAGGTAATATAGTGATGACTGTTGGGATTTTTATCTATTCTGCTACTCTTTGTATCTTAATTTGTATTTTTAAGCCATTCACATTAAGTGTGCTTATTGACAGGCTAGATTTTACAGTTGCTCTTTTACTGCATCCTTTTTTCTGTTGTTGCTGGTTGCTCTAGTCTGGTTACACTTTTCTTTGCTGTCTCCATGTAAAGGTCTTTCCTTAGTACTTCTTACAGAATTGATCTTGTTTTAACAAAGTCCTTTAGTTCCTACTTTTCTGCAAATGAAGTAATTTCTCTGTCATATTTAAAAGACAGCTTTGCTGGGTGCAGGATCCTCAACTGGAAATTGCTTGGTTTTTAGCTTTTTTTTTTTTAATTTAGGTTGTTTATTTTTCATTTCAATGAACATCTACAGAGATTTTGGAATTCCATTCATTCATTGTTGCACCCTTCTCCCCACACAAACCCCTCCCCCCTCCCCCCCCATTTGCTCCTCTCCTTGAAAAGCAAAAGAAAAACTCCCTCATTTTAGCTTTTTTTATATGCTGTTCCTTTGTCTTTTTGCTCACATGGTTTCTGCTGAGAAATCAGAGCTTAACCTAATTGGTTCTCCTTCTTCTGTGTGGTCCTTGGCTTCTTTTAGTATTCTGTATTTATCTTTTATTTTGGTGAATTTGGCTATAATTTATTTTGGCCATAATCCTGGTGTGTTGCTTTTGAGGTCTAGTCTGTTTGGAGTTTGCTGAGCTTCTTGAATGTGGATTTCTTAATTTTCATGATATTTAGGTAGTTTTCTTTTAGTAAATCTTTGATAATTTTCTCAGTGCTTTTTCCTTTTCATCCTGTTTTTCAATTTCAATCCCATATATGTTGTTCTGTATGATGTTATTCCATATGATTCTAATATTTTTGTTGTTTCCATCTTCTCTGTCTTTTTTCTTATGTAAAGTTCCTATTAAGATTCTTATTTTCTATCTTGCTGATTCTCTATTTCATCTCTTCTATTCTCCTTTTTTGTCCCTCTAGCTTGTTGGAAAATGTGTCATTTTGGTCTTTATATTCTGAGTTGCTTATTCATGTGTTTTGTTGTTTCTCGTACTGTGTTGGTTGTACCCTCTCTGTCTTTTGACGATTTTTTAAAAAATACTGGTATCTTTTTATTTGTATTTTAAATTATTTCTTCATTATTTATAACTTCTTCACCAATTGTTCATGTAAATCTACATTTTTTTTTTATTATCCTTCTCTGTCTTTGGATTATTCATTGGATCTTTGATGATCTGCTTTGGTTTTCTGGAGAAACCTTGTTTTGTATTGGTTTTTTTGTTTGTTTTCATATTCGAAGCTGCCCACTCCCTCCTTGACATTATGTGACATTCTTCTTATTATGTGTAAGGCAGTTTCTATTTTGTCTGCATAGGTTATTGACAGTTCCTTATCTTTATTACACTAATGATAAGTTGTAAACTTTAAGTGTTGTTCCCAATTCAGTTTCCCAGTGGTAGACTTTACCATTGGCCTTCTGTGGGAAGCTCTGTTCTTCCCTGTCCTGTACCAAGTTCTCATCCAGTTTATTTTTGAGGGGGCAGAAACTAGGGATTCTCTATTTGCCCAGCTCTTGTGGACCGAATTTTCGGTCCTATCCTTCAGTTTGATAAGGATTGCAGTTTCTCCCAGGGATAGGCAATATCTCAGTGCCTGGGATATTTTACTTAAGATGCAAGAAAATAGCACAATAGCAAAGTCTCAGTAATTGCTAATGGCTAACCTTTGTGCCTGTCTTTTTCTTGTGGTTGGTTGTAAAGTAGCAATCACTACTGAAAACTGGAATGCATACCTGTCTCCTCTCCTGTGGCTGTCTTGAAATACAATGTTCTAGGTGACAAGATTATAATACCCATATGCATGCAAGGAAGTGCAGTAAATATCACTATCATTCAAATTTAGGCACCAAAAACCTGAAAGAGGAGGAAGTAGATTATTTCTATCCACTTTTACAGTAAGAAATAGATCAAACATGCAACCAAAAACTGTTAATATAAAGGGTGACTGGAATGTAAAAGTTGGAAACAGGGAAGAAGGACAATGGACTTTGGGAATGAAATGAGGCTGCAGACAGAATGATGTATTCATTGAAAATATCTTTTAGAAGAAACATAAACACATGGATTTCATCTTATGCTCTACACAGGAGTCAAGCCTATCAAATCTGTGTAAAGAATCACTGGAGAAACTCAATATCAGCAGTGAAAACTAGGCAAGGTGCTAATTATGAAACAGACCATCAACTAACTACTCATGTGCAAGTTCAAGTAAAGCTTAAGAAGTTTAAATAAAATCCACAGGAACCAAAATTTGACATTGAGTTCATCTCACTTGAATTTAAAATCCATCTCAGGAACAAATTTAAGGACTTAAACACTAATGAACATAGATCAAATGAGTTCTTGGAGGATATCAAGAACATAAGCCATCAATAATGCAAAAGGTCATTACAGAGAGAGAGGGGATGAAGAAGAGACCAAGATGGATGTCAAAAGAGACTCTAAATATTATACTAGAGCACCAAGCACCAAGAAGACAATCCAAAGGGAAGAAAGGAAGAATTTAAGGATCTGAACAGAAGATTTCAAATGGAAGCACGAGAAGTCAAAGCAAAGAATTATAATGAAGTATACAAAGAGCTAGAGTCGAAAAACCAAAGGGGCTGGACTTGCTCAGTATTTCTTAAGCTGAAGGAATTAAAGAAGAAATTCAAGCCTCAACTGGCAATACTTAAGGATGTTATAGGCAGAATGATCCAGGATGCATTAACAGAAGATGGAAGGAATAGACAGAATCATTGTACTAAAAAGAACTGGCTGACACAGAAACATTTCATGAAAATGCTTATGATCAAGAAGCAATTGTGATGAGGGAAGAAGTTCAGGTGGCTCTGAAGGACTGGGCGAAGAACAAGCTCCAGGAATTGATGGAATATCAGTTCACTTATTTCAACAAACAGATACTTCTCTGAATGTGCTCACCAGGTTGTGCTAAGAAATCTGGAGGATCACTACCTGGCCAACTAACTGGAAGAGATCCATCCATATTTATTACCATTAAAAAAAAAAAGTGACCCAACAGAGTGCAGCAATGAATGAACAGAAGATTTAACTAATCTCTGTGAAGAACATTACTAATATCATACACAAGCAATATCGTGTTGAAGATTATCCAAAACCAACTGAAACTGTAATTAGCAGAGAACTGCAAGAAACGCAAGCTAGGTTTAGAAGAGGCATTATCACCAAAGTCAGACGAATCTTGACTGAAAATAAAGAGTACCAAAGGATTGTCCATCTGTGTTTCATTGATTACACAAACACATTTAACTCAATGTATCACAACAAATTGTGGCTAGCCTTGAGAATAGGAATCCCAGAACACTTGATTATGCTCATGTGAAACCTATATTTGGACCAGGAAGCAGTCCTCAGAACAGAACAGGGAAGCATTGCATAGTTCAAAATCAGGAAAGGAGTGCATCAGGGATGATTCCTCACACCATACCTTTTCAATATATATGTGGAACAGGTAATTTTGAAGGCTGGGCTTTATGAGGAAGAATGCAGCATCAAGATTGGAGGAAGACTCATCAACAACCTGTGATATGCAGATGACACAACTTTGCTTGCTAAAACTGAGGAGAACTTTAAGTGTTTGTTGCATAAAGTTAAGGACTGTAGTCTTCAATGTGGATTGAAGCTCAACATTAAGAAGACAAATATTCTCACCACTGGGCCAATTGGCAGACCCATCTTAGATGGAGAAGAGATTGAGATTGTGAACAATATCAATTTATTTGGCTCCATAATCAACACCCTTGGTATCAGCAGTCAGGAAATCAAAAGACTATTTTCACTGAGAAAAACTTGCTGTCAGGAAACTCTCCAGAGTACTGAGGAGCAATGGTGTCAGTCTAGAGACTAAGGTGCATCTAATCCAGGCCACGGTCTTTAAAATTACTTGCATCAAAGAACTGTACTATGACTAAGGATTGCATAAAAAAAAATTGATGTTTTAAGTTGTGTTGCTCGAGAAAGGTATTGAACATACCATCGACCACCCAGAAAACAAACAGATCTGTCTTGGAGAGAGTGAAACGAAATTTCTCCTTGGAGGCGAGGATTTTGAAGCTCTCTTTCACATAGTTTGGGCACGTGACCAGTAGGACTAGTTCTTTGAAAAGGACATCGTTCTTGGAAGGGTGGAAGTGCAACCCAGGAGACAAAGACCTTGGATGAGACAGACTGACACAGTAACCAAGGTAATAGGAGTAGGTGTATCAGAGTCAGTGAGTCTGGCTCAGGATATGGCTGGGATCAGAGCTATTGTACATAGTATGGCTATGAGTCGCAGGTAACTTGATGGCACATAACAACAACAAGCAGACAAAGGCTCTGAGAAGTGGCAAAGTACTAACAGTGCATTAGATGTTTACATCTTAGTCTTTAAAGTGACATAACTGTCCTTTAGCATTTTTTATTTTTTAATTTTTTTTCTTTAGCATTTTTGAGAAATCCTTTACTGCAGGTTTTCCTAATACAACTTGTCTTGATTTCTTGACTCTTAGTACCAAGGCTTATAATTGTGAATCTAAGATGGAATAATTGACAACCTCAGTCTCTTCTTCATCTTGCATTATGCTGCCTATTGAACATGTGATGAGGACTTTTGTTTTCTTGATATTAAAATATAATTTCCATTGAAGGCTGTAGTCTTTTTCTTATGCAGTAAGCATTTCAAGATCACTGCACTTTCAGTAAGCAAGGTTGTACCGTCTGGATAACACAGGTTGTTAATGAATTTTCTTCTAATCCCAAAGCTTCTTTTCCCCCTTCTCCTTCAATTCTGATGCAGAGATTTTTCACATCGTTTTCTTTTTCAGATTATTCTCTCAAGATGTCACTTCGTGAACATCATTCAAAAATGGCTAGAACAGTACATAAATAGGGAACTTCCAGACATTCACGTAGCATTTAGAAAAGCCCATGACTCTGGAGATATCATTGCTCATGTCAAGATGAATCCTGACTGAAAGCAGAAAATACCAGAATTATGTTTATTTTTGTTTTATTGACTATGCAAATATATTTGATTATGTACGATTACTAACATTGAAAAGAATGGGAGTCCCAAAGCACTTAATTGTGCTCATGTGAAACCTATACATTAACCTAGAGGCTATTATGTGAACAAAGCAGAGGAACTCTGCATGGTTTAAAATTAAGAATGGAGTGTGTAAGGGTTATATTCTCTCTATACCTATTCAATCTATATGCTGAGCAAATTATTCAAGAGGCTGGATTCAATAAAGAGAAATGTACCATCAACATTGGAGGGAGACTCCACAATAATCTGCATTGTGTAGGTGATACGATCTTTCACTATTATGTGAAGAAGAGTTGAAGCACTTGTTGCAAAAGATCAAGGAATGTTGCCTTCAACATGGATTGTATCTCAGTGTTAAGAATACACTAGACTGATAGCCTACATCATGATAATGGAGAAGATACTGAAACTGTCAAAATCTTCATCTTATTTGTATCTACGATTAACACTATTGTTACTAGCAGTCAGGAAATAAGGAGATACATTGTACTGGAAAAGTCTGTAGTTAAAGACTTCTCTAAATAACTGAGGGGATAGTACATTTTATTCAGACCATGATATTTCCAATCATTTGTTATGGACAATGAATAAGGATGACAAAAGAAGAATTGATGCTTTTGAGTTCTAGTGTTGGTGAAGAGTGCTGAACATCCCATGGGCTACCAAAAGAGCAAAAAAATGTATCTTGGAGAGTGTGCAGCTGGAGTGCTCTTTGGAGTCAAGGATGATGAGACTTCACTTCACACACTTTGTGCATGTTGCTAGGAGGGGCTGTTCCTTGGAGAAGGAAGGACATGATGCTTGGAAGCATGAAAGGTCAGCAAAGGAGAGAAAGTCCCTTGACCAGGTGGACTTGACATGATGAATGCCACAATGCGTTCTAGTGTGTCAGGAAGTGTGAGATGGAGCAAGATAGGAAAGGATTAAAATCCAATGTTCCTAGGGTCTCTGTGAATCATACTTAACTTGATGGCACCTAACAACAACAATAAACAAAGAAATAAACAATTTGTTAGGGTCTCAATGCTTGGTAAAAAGCAACATTGATTGGTGGAAGGTCAGTTAAAAGGAAGAAAAAACCCCTTTGATAATATGGGTTGAAGTTGTGACTACAAACATAACTTTAACAAAATTATAGATTTGTTACTAGATGGGAAAGTATATCATTTTGTTGTGCATCCAATTGTTATGAATCATAGTCAAATCAACAGTGTTTAGCAACAGTTCCACGTAATATTTAAAAATTTCCCTGCTTGTACTTGACTGTAGAATCATAAATAGGAAAAGAGAAATCCTGTTACTTAATCTTTAGAACTGAAATTTTGTGTATTATAAAGGTACTCTTACACAATGGCTATAAAAGGCCGTATTTTTCCTCTGTCATACAAAAAAGGGACATGATGTATAATCATCAAGAAATTCCTTCCTATTTCTGTTATGTGTCATCGAGCCATTTGCAATTCATGTAAAACAGCTCTGAACCCTACTCTATTCTAAGCCAATTTCATTGTCTCTGACACACCTACCTCTATTATCCCTGTCACTGAATCAATCCATTTCATCTAGGATCTTCATCCACCCTTGCAAAAATGATGTCCTTCTTCAAGGACTTGTCCTTCCTGGCAATATGCCCAAAATATGTGAGATGAAGCTTCAAAAGTCCTAGAGAGCTGTAAATCACTTGTTACTCATTCATGTTCCTCTTATCACAAAGGTACTAATCTCAGTAGTTGAAATTAATATGCTTCATTATGCAAATAAAGAGCTTTGTGTAAAACAATTCATTATTTTCTCCAAGAAAATTATAACAGTTTAGTAACAATTATTGCTTTATTGTTTGAAGAAATAAGTTGATACAATATGTTAAATATGTTTAAGGGGATTAAAAAATTTCCAGCATAAGAAATGATACTAAGATTTTTTTTCCACACAAAGATAAATGCTTTGAAAAGAGAAATGGTAAATCTACTTAAAAAAAAAAAGCAGAACATTATGCTTCATTCATTCATCCTTGCACCATTTTTTTTCAGTCTTATGTTAACATATCTACTTTATGTAAGTTTCTAGCCATAAGCAATGATATTTATCTACATGAAAAGATGCAGAGTTGTGAAAAAATATTTTTTTTGTTTCTTTAATGTCATTGCTAATTGAAGATATTCTTCATTGCAATGAGTGAAGTTGCTTTAGGGTCAGAGGTATTTCAGAAGGATGTTTTCAAATCCCAAGAAGTTGAAATAGAGCATATTCATATCACTATATTTTGTTGTTGTAAGATCCTGTTGAGTACAACTCATATCCATCCTATAAATAACAGGTATTGCCCTATCTTATACCATCCTTATAATCTCTAACACACTACAGCCTATTGCTGAAGTCACTGTATCAATCCATTTCATTGGGGGCCATCATCTCCTTAGCCAACTTTCTATCTTTCCAAGCATGGAGATGTCCCTTTCCAAGGACTAGCTTCACCTAGCTACACGTTCAAAGTATGACAAATTCTCATCATTGTTGCCTCCAGGGAGAATTCTAGCTGTATTTTCTCCAACACACATTTATTCTTTTTTTTTTTTTTGGCAATCCATGAGATATTCAGTACTCTTCTTCAGTACCACAACTCAAAGGCATAAACTCTTCTTCTGTCATCCTTATTCATTGTCCAGCTTTCACCCCATAGCAGGTAACTGAGAAGACCATGCCCTGGATCAGGTGCACCCTAGTTTTCAAACTGACAGTGTTGTTCTTCAGTCCGTTAGAGTTCTTCAGTCCATCTTTGAAAGAAGACTTGCCAATTGCCATATGTCTCCTGATCTCTTGACTGTTGGTACCAAGAATGTTGGTTGTTGGTCTAAACAAACAAACAATAGTTGACACTGAAAAATTTCAACAAGTAACATTCGAACAAAATCTTGTGGTAGCAAAGGATGACATTTAATGGCAGTGAAGGCAATGGAGCACTGCATAGTTTAAAATCAGACTGAATGTGCATCAGGGTTATAGCCTTTCTTCATACCTATTCAATCTGTATACTGAACAAATAATTCATGAATTTTGACTGTACTAAAGGAATGTGGCATCACAACAGGAGAAAGACTCATCAACAACCTGCAATATGCAGAAAGTGCTGAGGATACTAAATACTTGCAGCGGAAGAAAAAAACCAACCAACCAAACAAACAAACCAGATAGTATTCAATATGGATTATATCTTAAGATCAAAAATACAAATATCTTCACCACATGACTAACAAATCAGCATCATGACAGAT
>NW_006399874.1:9896987-9897874 GCF_000299155.1 Elephantulus edwardii
TTTTTTTTGTCAATGCTTTCATTGCCTCTAAATGTCATCCTTCATTACCACAAGATTTTGTTCAAATGTTACTTGCTGAAAGTTTTCGGTGTCAATTATTTTTTTTTAATGGGGTGATTCTATATTCATTCCAACTTCTTTTTTTTAAAATCTTGGTCAATTATTGTCCACTAACATTTTTTCCTTTTCTCTTTTTTATCATTTTAAGGAAAGTATACAGAGACACTTCTTGGATCATTCAAGATTTTGCCTTTAGCAGGTCTCAGAGCTACAACTTTAGGCTTCAATTTTTTTTCCCCTCAGTTCTTTCCTCTTGAGAAATACAAAGTGAGTTGTTCTTTTTTATTCTCTGACTCCAGATATTATAATGTTTTATTTTATATTTTACTTTTCTTCTCTACTCTTTGAAATTTCCTGTTTAGCTCTTTTACATAGGCATCTCTTTTCTTTTGTCCTTCAGACATTCTAATGAGATTTTCATATTGTCTTCTTACATCCATTTTACTTTTTCTTTCTCTGCTTTCTTTTATCAGCAGTTTTAAATATGTCACTATTGTTGTTCTAATTTCAGCTGGTTCTGTTGTAATGTCACCATTTCCATTTTTTGTACTTTTAAAAAATGAATTTTATTGGAAGTTTACAGAGACTTAGGATTTCCAATCATTCATTGCTGTACTTTTCTCCCTCCCCTCCCCCTCCCCCATAATTCACTCTACTCCTTGGGGGAAAAAAAAAGAACAATTCCTCCACATCTTTATTCAGTCCCTCACCCCAAGTACACTCCACTATGAAGCCTTCACTCTGGACTTCTGTAATGACAAAAATACCCATTCATATGTCCCATTTAAACATCTGTTTCAATGTAGTGTTTATCATCCCTCCTCTCC
>NW_006399874.1:9901797-9914082 GCF_000299155.1 Elephantulus edwardii
TAAGTTTATATACATATATTTATAAATTATCATATAACTGACATAATAAATATTTAATATATATCTTCTTTCAGATTTAATTTTAAAAAGCTCTCGAAACCTTTTATAGACTTGGAGATCTTGTAGTTGCCCCAAGGGCAAAAACTTGGTAATTGTATATACTGAAATCTATTTCTTGATTTTATATTTCCTGAATTTCAATTAACTTGGAGTTAGACAATTACTAAATCTCTCTATGCCTGAGTTTCCTTACATAATTAAGGATTATTTAGAGTGATTGATATAAGGATCAAAAATATTTAGAAGTGTGTAACTAGTTTATAATGTGTCTGACTTTTAAGTGCTCTGTGTCTGTCTGACTCTCTCTCTTTCTGTGTGTGATTCAAATCCACCAGATGTTCCATAGAAGAAAGATGAGAAATTGTAGTAGTCAGATCATGAGAAGTATTATAATCAGAAAGTCTGCAGTCAAGGACCTCTCCAAATTATTGAGCCAAATGATATCAGTTTGAGAACTAAGGCACATGTGATTTAGGCCATGGCCTTTTTGATCACTTGCCATGCATCTGAGAGGTAGACAATGAATAAGGATGACAGAAGAAAACTTGATGTCTATTAGCTATGGTGTTGAATAAGAGTGCTAAATATGACATGGTCTTCCAAAAACAAACAAACAAACAAACAAACAAGTATGTCTTGCAGCCAGAGTGCTCCCTGGTAGGAAAGATAACAAAATTTTTTCCTCACATATTTAGGGTATGTTGTTAGGAGAGGCTATTTCTTAGAGAAGGACATCATTCATGGAAGAGCGGAGGGTTGGTGAAGGAAAGAAAGAACTTCAACCAGATGGACTGACACAGTGACTGCTGCAATGGGTTCAAGTGTGTCAGGAAGTATGAGGATAGCACAATATAGAACAGGGTTCAGATCTGTTTTTCATTGGGTTATTTTAAGTCATTTTTAACTCAATGGCACCTAACAACACCAACAACCTCATTAAGTATTATGAAGAATTAATATGATAATTTAAAATATATACTGAATGTTCACTAGTGAATTCATAGAAGTATAAATTATTCAGAAAATATTATTCATAGAAAAATGAGTAACATTTAACAAATACTAGCTTTCAGTTTCTTTTATATATTTTGAGACTCAAGGAATATTATCTTTCACCTTATGAAATGCTTCTATGACTAAATGTCCTATTTATTTCCTTATCTTAGTTACATACTGCTGCATTAGCAGGAATACCACAAGAAGATGTTTAACAACCAGAAGTTTATTTTCTCATAATTTAGGAAGCCAGAAGTCTAATTTCAAAGTGCTAGCTCTAGAGAATTCTACTACAAGAAAAGTATTTTGTTACTCTGCTGGTTCTGGAGGAGGGTTCATGTTTTTGCAGCTTCTGTTTTTGGCTCCTTAGAAAGCTTATGTTTCTTGATACCAGTCTTCCCTCTGAATCTAGGGTGTTTTTAGCACAAAGACTCTGAGTGCAAAAAAGAAACTTCACTCCCACTTCTTAGGACTAGTGAAATCCTTTTTCTCCAGGCTAACTTTCTCTACTTTTATTTATTATGTATATATTTTTATCTAGTACAATGAAGTAAAACACCTGAACAGGAGATGTCAAAGAGTGACTTGAAAAGACAAAGTAAAGTATTATGAAGAATGTGCAAAGACTTGGAGATAGAAAATAAAAATGGAAGAACACACTTCACATTTCAAATGTGAAAAACTGAAGAAAGATTCTAACCTTAAGTTGCAAAAGGAAAGGATTCTGTGGGCAAAATACTAAATGATGCACAAAGATTCAGAAGAAAATTCAGGGACTACCCAAAATTACTGTACCAAATATCAGTGGTCAGTGTTCAACCATTTCAGAATGTAGCACATATTTAAGAATGAATAGCATAAAAGAAACAATTTAAAGATTGACTGAATTCATTAGCTAAAAACAAGACTGAATTAATTGATGGGTTATGAGCTGAAATTTTTCAACAGATGGAAGCAATGTTGAAAATAGTCACTTGCTATAATAAAAAATCAGGTATAAAAGTTACTCTGGCCAAATAACTGGAAGAAATTAATATTTGTGCTCAATTAAAATAAACACAATCAAGAAGAATATTGGAATTGTTGAATAATATCATCAATATCACAAAACAAAGGGGCTGAATTAAAAAATGATGTTTGCATGAGTGCAACAAAAGGGAAATGTCAGAAATTCAAGACAGATTCAAAAGAGCACATAGAATAAGGGACATCATTGCTAATGTCAAAAGGATCTTGGATGAAAGTAGAATGTACCAGAAATATACTTACCTATGTTTCATTGACAATGCTGAGACATTTGACAATGTGGCTCATACCAAATTACATTTTGAAGAATAGGTCTATTTGTCTTCTCTTTGAAAGTGAAATTTAACATCCAGCTAAGCTTTATTGGAAAGAGTAGTACGTCGGCCCTTTCTATGTCTCTCCCATTTCCAGAATATCTTTGCTGAATTTTCACCTGGTTTTGTATTTTTCTGAATGGAAGTAAAAACCTTGAGCAAATAAACTTGTAGTTATTATTGTGGTGGTGGCTTTCTTTGTTTATTTTTCTCACTTTCCCGCCCCCATCTTCATCCCCATCTTTTATATTGAAGGAATCACTTTTGGACAATAAAACTTTTAGGTAATAAAGTATCCCTGTCACCCTTATCTTAATTTTTGTAGCACATATTATCTTGAATGCATGTTATGTAGATAATAACCTTGAATCAAAATATGGTTATTTCTGTCAATTGTGTGAAATTTACACTCATCTCAGAGCTAAATCTACAGGTAGCCTGTAATTGTAGTAAACAATTCTGCTGCAATATGGCTTGGTAAAGGTAAATTTTTTTAGCCTACGTTAGAAAGTTTCACATAGGGTTTTCAGAGGTCTGCTATTTCAGGAGTGGATGGCCAATCCTTCTTCCTAGTCTGTCTTAATGTGAATGTTCAGATTAAGAGAAGTATTAGACAGACCAGCATGGTTCAAAATTGGGAAGAGCGTACGCCAGGGATGCATCCTATCTCCATACCTTTTCAACCTATATGCAGAACAGATTATCCGGGAGGCTGGGCTCTATGAGGAGAAATGTGGGGTCAGGATTGGTGGACGATTTATCAACAATCTGCGTTATGCGGATGACACAACCCTGCTTGCTGAAACTGAGGAGGACCTGAAGCACCTGCTGCAGAGTGTCAAGGACTGCAGCCTGCAATATGGATTGAGGCTCAATGTCAAGAAGACAAAGATTCTCACCACTGGACCAATCGGCAGCATCAGGATGGATGGTGAAGAGATCGAGATTGTACACAGCTTTAGTTTGCTTGGCTCCATAGTCAACAGTCTTGGCACCAGCAGCCAGGAAATTAAAAGGCGCATTGCCATGGGAAAGTCTGCTGTTAGGGACCTCTCCAAAGTGCTGAAGAGCAGTGGTGTCTCTCCTTGGAGGCAAGGATTCTGAGGCTCCGTCTAACTTACTTCGGACATGTAGTGAGGAGAGACCGGTCCTTGGAGAGGGACATCATGCTTGGGAGGGTGGAGGGACGGCGCAGGAGAGGAAGGCCCTCTATGAGGTGGATTGATTCAGTGACTGGGATAATTGGGGTGGGAGTGTCAGAGACAGTGCGATTGGCACAGGACAGAGCGGAGTTTAGGGCTGTTGTACATAGGGTCGCTATGAGTCACAGGCGACTCGACGGCACATAACAACAACAACAACAACAACGTTAGAAAGGAATTGAAGAGAAAAGATAGGTGACTCACCACCAATCTTACCTGATATTGTATTGGTTTTATAAGAATACACTCTCTCAGTTTGCTTTTACTGTGTGTTGTTTCATATGCCAAAATGTTTCGGGTTGTGGTTTTTTGTTGTTGTTGTAAACGGTTTTCTCAGTTTTATAATTTTCTTCAACAGAAGGAAATGACTTGATTTCCAAATGTCATAATTATTAGGAATATGTGTGTAATGTATTGGACTGATAACTATAAGTTTGAGAATTCAATACCTCAGCTGCCCCAAGGAAGAAAATTGGGCAGTCTTCTCTCATAAAGATTTTCAATCACAGAAACCCAATCCAATGGAAGATCTTTATGAGTCAAGTCAGGCTGGACTACAGTGGATTTGCATTTACACAAATCTCTGTTTCACCCAAAACGTATATAAAGTAAAAAAAACAAAACAAAACAAAACAAAACAAACAAACAAAAACTCTGGAAACTAATATGGGGATAGATTTATGTAGAAACAACTCAAAAGAATTTCTTCGGAAGATGGAAATTTTATATATTGTATTAGGGTTGTGAGTCACTCAGTTCTTTATTGGTCAAAATAAAATAGCTAAGATTTGTACATTGCAACATACTAAGATTTTACTTAAAATGTAGTGTTAAAATAACTCAATGAGCTAATGGATTAACATCATTCAGTGAGCTAATGGGATGCGACTTAGAATGACAGATGATAGAGAAACTATAGAACTGGTTAGTTATTGAAGTTAGATAATTAGAATGGGAACAGATAATACTCTTTTTTATGATTTCTGATTTTAATCTGTTTTATAAAAAATCTGAATTCCTCATAGTATTTTTATTTAGATCAGAAAGATTCAAATGAGCACAATACTTAATTGCACTAAAATATACTTACTACATTCTACTACCTTAAATACAGTAATCAGGATTTTGATAGGTAATTAAGGCAAAGGCTACACTATGGAATTAAATCATTAGTTGTTTTTCAGCTTGTTTCTGTAAGCTTTCATTTATTCTTCCAGATCATACTTATTTTATGTTAGATTTTCTTGATTAACTCTCTTTATTCACACACAATTTCAGTATTTTTTTTTTGTCTTTTCTTAGCATCTCCAATCAATAAATTCTATTTAAGCTTCTTGGAGGTTGGTCAGCTTACCATGAAGGGACAGAAATGTAGCCAAATTCTCTGAAGTGCAGCCTATAAAGATAAGGAGAAAAACTCTATTCAACAGAAAAATTCCCTGACCTTGTGAATAAGGATGTGACCTATATCACTCTCCATCTGGAGAGGTGGCTGAAAATGCATCTGCAGTTGTCAAGTGATTGATAATGAGTGAGTATAGTCAGAAATCTTTGTTCTATTCAGAAGATCAACAGAGCTTATAATGAATACTGCATTCAGAGAGCAAACTCTAAAAAGGTTTTAAATCAGAATTACCTACGGGAATATTTTCAAGGTAGATATTCCTGGATTTTGTAGCACAGATACTTTTAGACTATAGGTCAAAAGCTGGGGCATATATGCTTTGAAAAACTTTTCAGGTGATCTTGTTGTGTATTTCATTTTAATAACAATTGTCTTAAGAAAAACTACTTTGGCTAACTAAAAATTATCCTATATTGCCTACACCCTTTTATTCTAAATATAATGATCAGTGATCTATTTCTAATTGTTAAATATATGTCTAAAATGACTTTTCTGTTTGCTGATTATATATTCATGTACAAGAACTGGTAACTAATATGGTTGAAATGTCTGCCATTCTTAGTGTAATTTTCCTTTCACTATCTATCTCAAACAAATCGTCACATATAGATAATAGTCTTGAATCAAAGAATCATTCTACTTTGCATTTTAATCTCCTAGTTTTATATATAGATATATAGCCTTTCATCCTCTCTCCAGGTTCATAGGGTTTCTGGAGGGAAGCTATTATGGAAGTGGATGCCATATATATATATGTGTGTGTGTGTGTATATATGTGTGTCTGTCTATCTATCATATCTATCTATCTATCTATCATCTATCTATCTATCTATCTATGAGAGTATGTGTCTTGCATTTCATCTCTAAAAATTCTGTAGTTTAAATCACATCATTCAAATCCATCCTACTTCTATCTATAAAATTTCAATATCCATGGGCCTTACCAACCCCATTATCCATCTAGTCTGAAAAGAATAGGACTGTAATATCTCAAATTGAAACTGACCTTTGCCATGTTTTTTAATAGCTGCTCAATTAATATTTCAAGAAAAGTTTATCTCTTTGAGCTTGAATCAGAAAATATTCTCTTTTTCTTTAAAACCCTATGCATAGTCAATGAAACACAGATAAACATCCCTCTTGTACTTTCTGCTTTCAGCTAAGATCCACCTGACATTAGTTATAATATCCCTAGTGTCTCTTTTAAATCCAGCCTGCACTTCAGGCAGTTTTCTGTTGATATGCGGTTGTAGTTATTTTTGGATAATCTTCGGCAGAATCTTGCTTGCATGTGATATCAATGATAGTGTTCGATAATTTCCACACTCTGTTTGATCACCTTTCTTGGAATGAGAACAAATAAAGATTTCTTCAAGTCAATAGGCCAGGAGGTTGTCCTCCAGATTTCTTGAAACAACTTGGTGAGCCCATCCAGGGCAGCATCTATTTGCTGTAACATGTCAATCGGTATTCCATCAATTCCTAGGGCCTTGTTTTTTTGCCTATTCTTTCAGAAGAGCTTGAACTTCCTCCTTCATCATCACAGGCTCTTGCTCATTCATTGTTTCATGAAATTCTTCTGTGTTCACCAATTCCCTTTGATGCAATGACTATGTATACACTTTCTATCACCATCACAAGAACATGGAAACAGCCCAAATGTCCAACCACAATGGAATGGATTAAGAAATTATAGTACATTCACACAATGGAATACTATGCAGCATGCAGGAGAAGTGACTTTGTATATCACTACTTAACTTGGGAGTGACTGAAAGCATTATGCTGAGTGAATCAACTCAGTTCCAGAAGGACAAAGACTGTCATTATTGTAGAATGAATATGAGGATTCAAGATGGTGGGAGGGAGGGAGCAGAGTGGTGATGATGGATAGGGGGAGGAGGGTGGTTAATCATAGGGTTGCACCATTTGGTAGATGGGGAGAAGTTGAAGGAAATAAGAATGATCTGGTATGAAAAGCAATGTATACTAACTTTATAAATAAACCAGTATTAACCTGGGAGAGATTGGAGAGCATTGTGCTGAGTGAACTAACTCAGTCCCACGAGGACAAATACTGTATAAAACCATTATTTTAGAATGAGTATGAGGATCCAAGGGGGGGAGGGTGGAAATAGAGGGGTGAGGTTGTGGGGTGTGGGGTATTAATCATAGGGTTGCACAATTCAATGGGTTTTCGGTGTGAAGGAAATGGGAAGGATCTTTTGTGATAAACAATATATTCAAATTTTGTAAATAAATCAGAGTGAAAGAAAAAAGAAAGAAAATAACTGTGGTTACCTTGCATTAATGACTGTTTCTAAGAGAAGTAATACCTTTTTAAACAAAAAATACTTAATTGACAGAATATTTGCCTTTGAAATTGAAATAAAGGAGAAGCCATCAGATTCCTGAGGGAACTTTAATACAAAGGAATGATCTAAACTTTTCCACTTTGAAAAGCTCAGGACATGTTTAACAAAAACCTATTTTAGTACAATATTCTCAGAAATGAAGTATCTATCTGTTATCTCAACATCAAGAAAACAAAGGTCCTCACTACTGCAAGAATAGGCCACACCATGATAGATGAAAAAATGATTGAGATTATCAATTATTTCATTATACTTGGGTCTACAATAAAGGTCCTTAGTATTAGCAGACAGGAGATTAGGGGGTATTTTGCATTGGACAAGTCTGTCAAGAACTTATCCAAAACTTTTAAGAGGAATGATGTCAGTTTAAAGACTAAAGTGTGCCTAATTCAGGCTGTGGTTTTTTCAATAACTTGCAATGTAGCTGAGAGATAGACAATGAATAAAGATTACAGAAGAAATGTTGCCTAAAAGTACAAACAGATGCATCTTGGAAGAAGTACAACCAGAGTGCTTCTCTGCACCCTTGCAAACACCATTATCTTGTGATTATCCTGTAAAACTGCCATTAGGCATATGAGTCTTTGAAAAAAAAAAGATGCATATTTATGCCTTTTTCAAAGAAAATTGATTTAACAGTATCTAAAAATTACTACAATATTGTTAATATCCCATACATTAAACGTTCGCTTATTTTTGATGTTAGGTGCTATCAAGTCAACTATAACTCATAACATTGTGTAGATTTTGGACAAGAAACAAAAAAGATCAAAGAAGAATTTACATTCCTAAATTGTGATGTTGACAAAGAATATTAAATATATATCACCTAAAGGGGGGATAGCAAAATCAAACAACAAACTCAAAACAACACATGCATATAAAAACTAAAAGAAGAATGAGTAGTCTCCTCCCATATGATTTACTGAGTCTGAAATCCTAATATAAAGTCAACTAGAGGTTGGTTCTGACTCGATGACAAATGCCCACAATAGCAATATATCAATGAAGAAGATAAAGTATTTTTCTAGACATTTAAACTTACAGAATGACTCAAGCTAAAACTCAAGTGACCTTGTAGTTTTAAGGAAGCTCTAGTGGCTTGTTGTTGTTATGCCACTGAGTCATCTGTGATTCATAGAGACCCTTTATACAATAGCTCTGCACACTGTTCTATACTTATCCTATCTCACTGTCTTCAACACACTCGTCTCTATTACCCCAGTGTCAACCATCTCATCCATGGTCTACCCTCAGTGTTCCAAGCAGGATGTCCTTCTCCAAAGATTAGTCCCTGCTGGCAACATGCTCAACATTTGTGAAACAGAGTTTTAAAATCCTTGTCTCTAGAGAGCAAATTGGTTTCACTCTCTTTAGGACAGAACTATTTATTTTCTTGGCAGGCTATGGTATATTTAATACTCTTCTCTAGTATCACAACTCAAAGCCATCAACTCTTTTCCCGTTATCATTATTCATTATCCATCTGAGGTATAGCAATCAAGTATTTAGTCTCTAATCTGATGTCTTTATACTTCAGCACTCCGGAGAGGTCTCTGACAGCAGACTTTCCTAGTCTAATTCATCTTTTTATTTCCCAGCTGCTGGTTCAAGGAGTGTTGATTGTGAACCTAAGTAAGCCGAAATTGTTAAAAATCTCAATCTCTTGTCCATCTATCATGTTGGTGAGAATCTTTGTTTTCCTAATGTTGAGCTCCAATCCATATTGAAGACTTCAGTACTTGACTTTTCTTGCAGATGCTTCAGGTGCACCTAAGCTTCAGCAAACCCAGAAATCAACCCATCTACCTATGGTCAACTGATTTTTTATGAGAAGATGAAATCAGTTAAGTAGGAAAATGACAGCTTTTTGAACAAATGGTGCTGGCAAATTTGGAAAATTATCTGCAGGAAACTTAAGCACACTTCACACCATACACAAAAAACTAACTCAAAGTGGATCAAGGTCTTAGGAATAAAACCAAGGACTATAAACTTCATTAGAGAAAAGCTTCGAAGAACTGGAGAGGAAGAAGGGAGGGAGAGGGGTTAAAAATGTGAAAGAGTGAATGGATGAAAATCTAACTTTTCTGTAAACTTTTATTAAAATCTAGACAAGACAATGGTTCAGCTCTATGCTTTCACATTGTGTTGACTATGAATCAAACATATACTGTTACACCTAGTAAAAAATAAAGGTTATAGATTAGTCCAATGAACATAATAATAATGAAATTAATTATCCCTCAGCATGATAAAATTTTAATTACTGCATGTATATGTAACCTTGCCTTTAAAAAAGGGGGAACCTCAAGAAATTTCTCTTATTAGTATGGAATCTCTACCCATTCTATGAATTGTAAACTTATTCTGGTGTTATTGTCGTGTGCCATAAAGTCAACTACAAGTTGAGTGATCCTAAGACCAATAAATCTGAATCTTGCTCTATCTGACTCCTTCCTCATTATCTTTGTTCTGTTCAATCCCATTGTGACAGTAGTAGCTGTGTTAGTCCATCTTGTTGAGAGTCTTTCTCTGTTTTGGTGACCACTATAAATTTCTCATCATGATATTTTTAATGAAAGAATTGTTCTTCTTAAAAATATGGCAAAGGAGACAAAATTTTACCATCCTTGCCTTAAAGGGGCATTCTAATTGCACTTCTTTGGAAACATATGTTAGGGGTTTATTTGTTGTTGTTGTTGTTGTTAATGGAATATTTAATACTCTTGGCCTACACCCCAATTCAAAGGTAGATTTTCCTTCTATCAGCCTTATTCATTGTCCAAATTTGATAAGTAAGAAGCAATTAAAAAGAGCATTATCTCACTTCATAGCATGTTTCTGGGAGTGATCCTTCTTTTCCTTTATTTGAAATAACATAAGTGGAATTGGTGATAAATTTTCTATGATTTTTTAGGTAGATTTTGGCTGTGAAGCCATCTTGTCCAGAACTGTTTTTGTGGGGGTGTCTTTTTATGACATGTTCAATTTCTTCTTTTATGATGGGTCTGTTCAAGAGTTCTACATCTGACCATGTCAATCTGATTAGGGCAAGAGTTTCAATGAATTTGTCAATTTCCTCTAAGTTTTCAAATTTATCTGAGTATAGTTTTTCATAATATTCTGATATTATAGATTTAATTACCTCTGGTTCTGTTGTGATGTCATCTCTATCATTCCTTAATTGAATTACTTGTGTCTTCTCCTTTTTTCTTTTATTAAGGTTGCCAATGGTTTGTCAATTTTATTGACCCTTTAGAAAAACCAGCTCCTGGTCTTATAGATGGTTTCAATTGTTTTTCTGTTTTCTATCTCATGAATTTCATCACTTTCCCTTATAATTTCCTTTATTCTAGAGGTTTTTGGGTTAGATTTTTTTTCTTTTTTATTTGATGAAGGTGTTGAGTAAGATAATTTATTTTGTTTTTTTATTCACTTTTTATGTGTTGGTCTATTGCTATGAACTGTCCTCTGAGGATAGCCTTAGTTGCATTCCAGAGGTTTCATTATGTTGTATTTTAACTATCATTTGTTTCAAGGAACTTTTTAAATTTCATTATTTTTTTCTAAAACCAAAACATGTTCTAGCAGGGTGTTTTTAGCTTCCACATTGATTGTGTTTAATTTCTAGTTTTATGGCATTGTGGTCTGAGACAATACTTTTTATTATCTTAATGTATTTTAATTTGTTGAAGCTTGCTTTGTGCCCTAATATGTGATCAATTCTGGAGAATGTACCATGAGTTTTAGTTAAGTGCAGTGCTTGGATTACATCCACAAAGTAGAATTGGCTTACTATGTAGTTTAAGTCTTTTGTATCTTTGTTAAGTTTAAGTTGATCTATCCTTTAGTGATAGTGATGTGTTAAATTTTCCTACCACTATTGTGGTACTATTTCTTTCTTCAGTTCTGTTAGCATGTCTATCATTTGGTGCATAGATGTTGACCAATGTTATGTTTTCTTGATCTACTTTGTTTTAAATCTTTATATAGTGCCCTTCCTTGTCTTTCATGGTGATTTTTATTCTGAAGTCTATTTTATCAGAGATTAATTTCACCATTCCTTTTTTTTTTTTTTTGTGGATGACTTTTGCTTGGTGTATTTTTTCAAGCCTTTGATTTTGAGACTTTCTCTTCATTTATTAGATGTGTCTCTTACAGACAACATATTGATTGGCTTTGATTTTTTATCCATTGTGCTACTCTTTTCCTCTTGATCGGTGCATTAAGTCTATTCACATTAAGTGTGATTATTGACAGGACAGGTTTTATCATTGCAATATATTGTTGTTTCATATTACTATGGTCCATGCACTTTGTTTTGATGTCTCTGTGTAAAGGCCTTTCATTGAAAGTTCCTGTAGGGTTAGTGTCCTCTGTCACCACTGCTATTCAATATTATATTAGAAATACTGGATAGGGCAATACAACAAGAAAATGAAATAAAAGGCATCCAGATCAGCAAAGAAATGGTTAAAATGTCACTATACGCAGATGATATGATAATGTTCAGAGAAAACCTCAAGGACTAAACAACAACAACAACAAACAACTTTTAGAGTTAGTAGATCAATTTAGTAGAGTGGCAAGATACACAATCAATATCCCAAAATCACTAGGATTGCTCTACATTAGCAAAGAGATCTCAGAGAAGGAAATAAAGAAAGCAATACCATTTACAATGGCCAATCACAAATTAAGAATACTTGGGTATAAAGCTAACTAGAGACATGAAAGAACTATACAAAGTAAACTACAGAACATTTTTGTGAGACATGAGAGAAGTCCTAAATAAATAGAATAATGTTCCCTGTTCATCGACAGTATTGTGAAAATGATGTTGTTGTTGTTAAGTGCTGCTGAGTCGCAGGCGACACATAGTGACACTATGAAGGAGAGTCCTC
>NW_006399874.1:9914427-9925482 GCF_000299155.1 Elephantulus edwardii
GAAAACAATTTGAACCTGGCCGAGGCCTGCAGGCCTGAGGGCCCTCTGGGCTTAAGGCTGCCTCCTTGTTCAAACCATAGGCCCAGGCTGGCTAGCCTTGCTCCGAGGACAGAGCAAATCCGCACGTAACAAACACATGCCTGGAAAAGCAGTCGACTCCAAAAGCTTGCCATGATTCTTGCATCACACCACCATGCTCCTTCTGGCGAGGAGAACTTCCCAAGACCCTGGGAGGAGCCAACTAGGAACAACATGGCCACTTCCTCTCACATCCGCCTTTGGGCTTAAGGCCACCTCCTGGTTCAAACCCTAGGCCCAGGCTGGCTAGCCTCACTCCCGGGGACAGAGCAAACCTGCATGTCAAACACATGCCTGGAAAAGCAGTTGACTCCAAAAGCTTGCCATGATTCCTGCACTCACACCACCATGCTCCTGGCAAGGAGAACTTCCCAAGACCAGGGTTTCTGGAGGCAAACTATTATGGAAGTGGATGCCACTCCTCCTTCCAAGCTTGTTTTAGTTGGGGAGTTCCACCTCACTCTCTGTCCGCATTGGGTATCCAACCATGAACACATTTGACACATCAGTGTCACAGTGTTCAGCCTCACTGCAACCACAAGTGACCACGGTACGGCAGCTTGTACAGCAGGTCTATATGACCTAGAGGAATGTCTGAACAAAAGCAATGAAAGATGGACCTGAGGGTCGTGGATTAAAAGTCACCCACCTTTGGCTTGGTAGCATCGCTTTCTGTCCACTGGGCCAGCTTATCTCTCTATGTATTGATATATGCTATCAAAAACAATCTACATGTTCACTGTAATCTCAACAGACCCTGAATTCATTTTTCAAGGATTTTTAAAGAGAAATTGTCAAGTTACTTATGAAAGAGACCCTGAATAATCAAAGTACTTCTGAAAAACAAAAATGAAGTGAGAGGCATAGCACTCCATGATATCAAAAACAACTAACCAGCAGTAGTAACCAAAACAGCATCGTATTGGTACAAGGACAGGCACATAGACAAATGGAATTGAATTGAGAACCCATAAATGGACCCATTTATCTACAGTCAACTGATATTCAACAAGGACATAAAACCTATCACATGGGGAAAAGACAATTTCTTCAACAAATGGTACTGGCAAAACTCCACTGCTACCTGCAGAAAGCTGAAAAAGAATTCACATCTCCCACAGACACAAAAACTGTTTGACAGTTGTCCAGGTTCTTGAATGATTTGTTCAGCATTCAGTGTGAATATGTACGGAGTAAGGATCCAACACTGTTGTACATCTTTACTGATTTTAAAGAATGTTATATTCCCTTGTTCTGTTCAGGCAACTACTTCTTGGTCTAGTAGAGGTTTTGTAGTTAACTATTCTAGAAGTTCCATTCTTTTCCATGTTGGCTATAATTTGTTATGATCCATGCAGTAAAAGGCCTTTGCCTAATATATAAAACATAAAGAAATATCCTTCTGCCCTTTTCCAGCCATTTTTAAATAATCTTCTGTAGGATTCTGATAACTCGGGTTTAAGATATACAAATGTATAAAGCCCATAAATCACTTGAATCTTTCAAAAAAGTGACATGATACCATAAATTATTAAATTCAATGGCTATTTAAATTATCAAATAAAAATGTGGGAGGTAATTATTGTCATTATCATGTCTAAAAATGTAACAAAAGTAAGGGAATTAAGGTCAAATAAACAACTGATTTGGGGTTACCTTTAAGTAACTAAAACTATCAAGGCTATTGTTGTTGTTATTATGTACTGTCCAGTCACGTGTGACTCCTGCTGACCCTATTTACAACAGTCCTATACCCTGCTTTATCCTGTACCAATCTTATGGTCTCTGACACACCTATCCCCATAACCCAAGTCACTGAATCAATCCACCACACAGAGGGTCTTCTATCCTGTGCTGTCCCTCCACACTCCCAAGCATGATGTCTCCAAAGACTGCTCCCTCCTTGCAAGGTGTCCAAAGTCTGTCAGACAAAGCTTGAAAACCCTTTCCTCCAAGGATCTGCCTGGTCTCACTCTCTCTTCATTAATAATTATCTAGTTGCATTGGCTTTAGAATAATATGTATTAACACCTATTGTAATGCAACCAAAGTGGAAAATAATGTAGCATTTTTATTCAATAAATAAAATATAGAATAGTGGTAGACCCTCAGCAGCATATGTAGGCTAGGCAAGTAAAGATATATGGCTTTGCAAGTTAGTAAATGCTATAAAAATCTTTAGTGGAAGCTGAGACTCTTTTAGCAACACAATTTCAAAGAAAGGAAGATTACCCACTCAACTCAGTGGTTTAAACGTTTTCATTCATTTCATAAATTTAGCTTCTTAGCATCTGTTAGACTACTGAGAAAATAAATTATTGGGAGCTACTCCTGTGGTGGAGGGAAAAAGAACTAAGTAAAATGAGTGCATTTAACTATTGTCTTATTATTATAAGTGGAAAAATTCCATTTAGTGTGTTAAATGATTTTTGTTAAATTCCAGTCGATTTTTTCCCTAATGCTGCTCTTAAAGAAATATATATGTGTATGTGTGTGTATATATATACATATATGATTATTTTCTAACCTCAAGAGACTTTTAATCTATTAAAAGTTATGAGTAATTTACTCTACACAAATAATAATTAATAATAATACAATCCTCTGTGGGATAATTACAAAAGTGAGGAGGAATATGAGAGATGTTTGCTGACATCAGGAACTGTTTTTGTAAGGTAGAATGCCTTTAGCTAAGATTCACAGATCATAGTATTTTTATAAGCAGATGGTTAAGGTAAAAAAGCAACAAAGTAAATTCTAGGTGAAGAAGAGAAGACAGAAATATGGGCCTATATCTTAGAACATAGGTACATATGTTAAACCGGGTGGCTCCTTGGAGGCAAGGATTCTGAGGCTCTGTCTAACTTACTTCGGACATGTAGTGAGGATAGACCGGTCCTTGGAGAGGGACATCATGCTTGGGAGGGTGGAGGGACAGCGCAGGAGAGGAAGGCCCTCTATGAGGTGGATTGATTCAGTGACTGGGATAATTGGGATGGGAGTGTCAGAGACAGTGCGATTGGCACAGGACAGAGCGGATTTTAGGGCTGTTGTACATAGGGTTGCTATGAGTCGCAGGGACCCTGGGAGCACATAACAACAACAACAACATATCTTAGAAAATTCAGATTTTCCTTGAGAATAGAGTGAGATTAGACAATATAGCCAGGTCCATGATTTCCATTGAAGCCTAGGCAGCACATATGGCTAAAATGTTTAACTATTGACCAAAACGTTTGCTCTTCATATTTTCCTATCACCACTTTAACAGAATATATAAACCCTTTAAAGCACAAGTCCACTCTGCAATACACAGAATCAACCTGGGATGTAATCAACTCATGAAAACTAGTTTGTTCAACTTGATGCTGTTGAATCTAAACTAACTTTTTTGCTGGCTATTCATGCTGTTTCTGAGATTTTAAACAGCACAAGAGTTTTTCTGTTTTTATTCATCGATGAGCTGGTGGATTCAAACCTCCAGAGAAGCTCAGTCTTGGGCTAGCGGTGTAATTTCCTACGAACTATACCAACAGAGCTCCTTTGATTATTACTACATTTATTGTCTTTTATTTTGGGTTCAACAATTTGCAAATGGACCATTCAATAGTACTAAAAGTAATACCATTTTCTTTAAGATGAAACTAATCAAATAAATACTTTCTTCCTAATATGAGCCCTTTACTGTGCTCAATTCTAGGGTTATAAAAATGACGAATGTGTGAGTACTGTCTTTGAGACATTTGCCTCTGGGTTTTGCATATACTGTTTTCCCTACTGGGATTACCCATTCCTTGGAGAGTCTGTTCCCTCTGCACTCAGAATCTATGTCATGTCAGTGTCCTCCACAGGAAGCCTATTTATATAGCTAGCCATCATTCTTAATTCTTGAAACTTCTTTTAATTCTTCCATACTAGTTATCCCCTGCAATTATCTGATGTGATAATGTGTTTCCATATGTTTATTACCAGCTTCTACTAGAATATGAACTCCACAAAACAGGGTTTGTCTTAGTCACTATTTTCCTCTTAGCACTGAGTTTATAGAAGGTATTCATTGAATATTGGTGAAATGAATGAGTGAATGAGTCAATTAAACCATTAAGTGTGGAAGAAATAGACTTAGAAAAAATCAACTATAAAATAGATATAAGTGCATATAGTAAAATAAAAATTAGACACGTAAACAGAACCCTATGGGTTTCCAAGTAAGGGAGAGATTATTCTCAATTTGAGATCCATAGGAGAAGGCATCATAAATGAACTGCTATTTGAACTGTCTTGGGAAGAAGTAAGAGGACATCATGAATACAGACATGGGCAAGTATACATTTAATGAGTAACATTTGTGAAGGCTACAGATGGGGAGTGGGACCAGCATAACAGATTTTCATGCCATACAAAAAACTACAAATACTTCCAAGCAATAGCATTGTGTTTTTTTGTTCGTTTTTGAGGGGATCAATCTGTAAGTCTCCAGCAGAATCTATCTGGCAATAACAGAAGATCTGTCAATCTCCTGAACAAATTAACCAAAGTAGAACTTTAATGGCTCTGTTCTCTAATATATTACTTTTATTTTGGTGAGATAGAAACACCGTTTCTATTTGAGAATGGCTTACTTGAAGTGATTTTAATCTTTTCTACTTATGTGTGATAGAGTGCTTATAATTAAAATACGGACAATTTTGTTTAGATATGATTTATTAAATACAGCAATTTTGGAAAATTCAAGCCTATTTCAAAAGGAAAAAGAGTATTAATATATCTCTGGTCTCAGAAAGCAGATATGAATTCCAAGATAGTGTTTATCAATAATTTAGTGTGTTAAATAAATAATCCTTCATGATTTGTCTTGTAATTTAGATGAAAATACCAGTACTCTAAGTCATTATTCCCGTACAGAATCAGTGAAAAATTCAGAATGTAAAAATTATGTTAGGAGAAATTTTTGAAATATGTTAACATAGAAGCTATATTCATTCATCTATTTTAAATGATCAATATTCACATTTGTTTGTTCAGATTTATATTCAGCATTACAGCCACAAGGATAAGTAAGAATTACCTATCCTCAAAAACCTCACTTCAAACTACAAAATGTTCACCAAATATGAATAGATTGAACTTTAAAATTCAAACTAGTAAAATTAAAAAAAGAATGATTTTTTCTAAATTTTCTTTTTGTATTAAATGTATATTAAATTTCACTACATACCTTACATTCCCCCAAATAAAAATGAAGTATATATATTGAAAGAAACTATGTCGTACAAGTGGTAATGGGGTGGTGTCAAAAGGAAGTAAAACTAATTTTGTTGACTGCGAGATTGACTTTATTTTAATCATTTCTATATATTCTGAGTTGTTAAAAATAGTCATAAATATAAATGTACAAGCAAATAAACTCTTAGCTAGTTTACATCACTTTTGGTGTTCTTTTACTTACCTACCGTGGTTCATAATTTTCACACATATATATATATTTATCTTCTTTCTGCTTCTGTCATCTAAACAGAACAGACTCAAACTTGAATGGGTACTTGCAGCACTCTAGTGGCCATTCTTTATAAGTGCAAAAAAACCTTAGTGTAACGTAAATCATCACAGCAGCTGACACAAGATTTTCTTGAAAACATCAATTACTATATATTGACAGTTTAAATCTGTTACTTGTACAGCATATGTAAGTCACTTTAAAGTTAGGTATTTATGTGTGCTTATTTCCCTATATTTTCAAATACTTTGGCTGGCAACCCTTGACTTATATGGAAGTGCAAAGTGACTAAAGAGGTAAGAAAATTGAGGGAAGATTCATAAACCTTACAGGGCTTAGCTGCAGACATAGTATTAAAGTAATATTGAGATAAGTTGAAAAGGGAAGAGGAATAACAAATTTATATTCTTATACACGAATCAATTTTGTTCTTAACATAAATAATTTTTGGGCTTAGTCTGAGTACTTAAGCTTATAAGTAATAACTATAACAATCAAAAAGAGTACCATCTGTGGAATAGTTCACAATGGCAGCAAAGGGGTTTTGCTGTCTTTGGTGGTGTTTTTATGACATAGGATAATTTTAAGAATAGGGAAGAGGCAGTGAGAGATTTTTAGGGTAATATGAATTTGTAGTAAAAACTAATGATGTTGTTAGGTTCAAGAGAGTCGAGTATGACTAATAGCGATCCTATGGACAACAGATCTGAAGTCTATCCTATCCTGTGTCAGACTCATCATCTCTGACAAACGCACTGCAAGAGTTACTTTGTCAATCCACCTGGTTCAAGTTTTTCCTCTCTTTTGGTGACATTTCTAAGCATGATGTCTTCGCCAAGCAATAACCTCTCCTAGTAACATGCCCAAAGTTTCTGAGATGAAGCTTTGTTATCTTTGCCTCTAAGGAGCAGCCTGGATGCACTTTCTCCAAGATGTATTTGTTTATTCTTTTGGTAGTCCATAAGATTATCCAGTACTCTTCCAACACCACATCTCAAAGGCATCAATCCTCCTTCTGTTATCCTTATTTATTGTCCAGGTTGAAAAGACTGTGGCCTAAATTAGGTTCACCTTAGTCCTCAAACTAACATCATTGCTCTTCAGTAATAAGGAGAGGTCCCCCACAGTAGACTTGCCCAATGTCTCCTGATCTTCTGACTACTGGTATCAAGGGTGTTGGTTGTGGATACAAATAAGATTCATTTGCTGACAACTTCTATCTTTTCTTCACCTATCATGATGGTGCTTATTGATCCAGTGATGAATATTTTTGTTTTATTGATGTTGAAATGCAATCCATCTTGAAGGCTGTAGTGTTTGATCTTGGGCAGTAAGCTTTTCAAGTTCTCCTCACTTTCAGCAAGCAAGGTTGTATCATTTGCATAACACAAATTATTGATGAGTCTTCCTCCTTTCTTGATGCCACACTCTTCTTCATAGAGTCCAGCTTCTCAGATGATTTGTTTAGTATATATATTAAATAGGTACAGAGAAAGACTGCGACCTTGATATACACTTATCTTGATTTTAAATCATGCAATGTTCCTTTGCTCTGTTTGGACAATAGCTGTTTGGTCTAAGAACCAATTAGGAAGATGTTGAAGCAAACTTGAAAATAAAAATTGTCATATTAAAGATAACAAATTTAGCTGATAGAGATGCGTGAATAAATGAACTTTGATGAAAATTATCATATATATATAGTCTTTTTTGGCTGGCTTGTAATTTTTCCTTTAATTTTAGTAATCAGTGACAAGTTAATTCTTTTATGATTTAAGCAACATCATAAACTGAAAATTGTGATATTCTAGCCAAAGACAAAAATCTGGCAACAAAATGTAAGCTGATTTTGAGATAAATGAGGTAAAGTTATGTTTTTATGTTTTTTAGCAGAAATATATGCATTGCAATTATAATTTATCTACAAATTAATTTTTTTTTGTTTATAGGGATTGTCAAATTGGAACAAATACATAGCTGACCTTTAAGTGAGTTTTCAGGGGCCATAAATTGCATGGGATGAAGTTGCTTATAATCTCAAGGAGGACTGGTGGTAAGCCTTTTCATTTGAGGTTTCTCTTTGAGTTAGCAGCACAATGCCTTACCACTTGGTCACAAGGAAATGTCACTTAGCTAGAAAAAAGAACTCCAAAAGAGTATTATAAAATAGAGGAATTAATTTTAAACAAAAAAGCTCTGATGGCCTAATGGCAAGAAACTGCATTGCAATCCTGAAGGCCCTGAGGTTTGAGGCCACCAGCAGCTCTGTGGGGAACAGAATGGGCAATATCCTTGTGTGTGATTAACTGAAACCCACTGGAGGGTCAGCTGTGGGAAGTTCTGACTGTCTGGTACATAACAACAATTTTAATCAGCTATTATTTACCTCAAAAAATTCTATTACAAAAAGTAGTGAATGCCCTATGAGTGTATATACACTTATAGTAGTAGTAGTAATAATAATAATAATAATATTAATAATAATATCTAAGCAGTTAATTAAAAATCTCTTCACTGGACATATGTCAATACAGGTAAGAGATGAACACTGAAATTAGTCCATATCGCAACTGTTTTTGAGATTTTTTTAAACTAAAAATACATATTGTAGAATATCTGAAGAAATTTTAAGAATGTGAAAGATTGAAATAAATCTGATTTTTTCCAAGTTTAGTAATAATATTTATTTCTTCTTTTTAAAATTTCATACTGGTTTACAAAGTTGTATATGAACTTTATTATATTTTTATCAATCATATTATGTTCCATACAGTCTTTAATTTACATTATATTTCATTTATTTATATTGCGAGGTTTTTTCCTTCCTTATTCTCACCAATGGGCCAACTGGTAGTATCATGATAGATGGAGAAGACATTGAGATTGTTAACAATTTCAACTTGCTTAGTTCCACCATTATCACTCTGGGCACTAGCAGTCAAGAAATTAAGATGAATTGCATTGGAAAAATCTGCTCAGGGATCCTTCTAGAGTGCCAAAGAGCAACGATGTCAGTCTAGAGACTAAGGTACACCTGATCCAAGCCATAGTATTCACAATTACTTGTTATGCATTAGAAAGTTAGACAAACTCTAAGGATGATAGAGGAAGAATGGATGCTCTGTTTAAGTTGCAGTGTTGGAGAAGAGTATTGAACATACCATGGATTAGCAAAAGAACAGAGAGGTCAGTTGGAGAGGACAAAATCAAACTGCTCCTTGGAAGCAAAAATTTTGAAGCTCCACTCACACACTTTGGGCATGTTACCAGGAAGATCCAGTCCTTGGAAAAGGACATCATGCTTGAACGGGTGGAGGGACAGCTCAGGAGAGGAAGACCCTGGATGAGATGGATTGACACAGTGACTAGGGTAATGAGGATAGAGATGATGAGATTGGCTCAGAATAGGACAGGGTTCAGAGTTGTTGAACATAGGGTTGTTATGAATCACAAGCAATTCAATGACACATAACAACATCAACAACCATCATACCACCAACACCTACTTTCATGAAAGCGTATAAGCCAGCTACTTTATGCCTTATGTCCCAATACCCTCATTTTAGACAATTTGCTGACTTTCCCATCCCTATCAAACTAGTGGTGTGTGGGAACAAGCATGTCCCTTTTGCTGAAGTATCCTCTGTTCGACTATCCGTAATGATGCTACCAATTAGCCCATAGGTGAAAATCTTTGTTTTCTTGATGTTGAGCTTCAATTCGTATGGAAGGCTGTAGTCCTTGACCTTCTACAACAAGCACTTCAGGTCCTCCTCAGCTTCAGCAAGCAGGGTTGTGTCATCTGCATAACGCAGATTGTTAATAGATCTTCCACCAATCCTGATGCCACACTTCTCCTCACAGAGCCCAGCCTCCTGGATAATCTGTTCTTCATTCAGGTTGAAAAGATATGTAGATAGGACACATCCCATCTAAAATATTCTTGAAAATAGCAACATCAAAGAATCTACTAAAAAGATTACCTGTTACCCCATCCCCCACATCTTTGAACAACAGGTAAAACATTGATTATGAGGAGGAATGTGGCATTAGGATTGGAGGAATATTCATCAACAACCTATGTTATGCCAATGATAAAACCTTGCTCAATGAAACTGAAGAAGACCTGAAGTACTTGCTGCAGAAGGTCAAGGGCTGTAGTCTTCAATATGAATTGAAGCTCAACATCAAGAAAACAAAGATTCTCACCACTGGTCTAATGGGCTACATAATAATAGATGGAGAAAAGATTAAGGTTGTTAACAATTACAAGTTGCTTGGTCCGACAATCAATATTCTTAATACCAGCAGTCAGGAAAGCAAAAGGCAAATTACACTTGGAAAATCGGCTGTCAGGAACCTCTCCAGAGTACTGAAAAGCAATAATGTTAGTCTAAAGACTAAGGTGTGCCCTAACCAGGCCATGGTCTCTGCAATTACTTGCTATGTCTAAGAGAGCTGGACAATAACTAAGGATGATAAAAGAAAAAGTGATGCCTTTGAATTGTGCTGCTGGAGATAAGACTTGAGCATAACATGGACTGTCAAGAAAGCAGATCTGTCTTGGAGAGGGTGAATCCAAGTGCATCCTGGAGCCTAGGATTTTGAAGCTTCATCTCACATTCTTTGGGCATGTGGCCAGGAGAGACAGGTTCTTAAAGAAGGACATCATACTCAGAAGGGTGGATGGACATTGCAGAAGATGACCCTGGATGAGACAGACTCATACAGTAACTGGGGCAATGAGGGTTGGTGTGTTGGAATTAATGAGACTGGCTTAGGACAGGGCAGGTTTCAGAGCTGTTGTATGTTGGGTCGCTATGGGTCACAGGTGACTCGATGGCACATAACAAGGAGAAAAACAACAAGAACAACAAGAAGCATTGTTTTTCAGGAACATACTTTGGAAGGATTATTGTGGAATATATACCAAGATAATACAACTTTTATTTAAATAATGCATTTTTTTTGTTTGTTTATTTGTTGGTGTTGTCCTAGAGTTTATTGTTTGGTGTGTGTGTGTGGTTTATGTTTGCTTTTTCTACACATACGTTTGTTTAGTGTTTTGATTTGAGTTTGAATTACCAGTTTTCTATTACATGGTTGTTACTAAAAAATAGAATTAATGTTCATTTCTGTATTCCCAGCACACACTCAAGAAATGATTGATTGCAAACAGACAATATTTTAATTCCACAATATATGTTATCAAACAGGAATGCAGGAGTATCAAGGATTTCCTTGTTCACTTTTGGTTTTTTTCCCCCTCTATGAGAATAAGAACAAGTTAAGGTTTAACTGTTAAAAAAACACAAAACAAAACATCCAAACCCCCCCAAAAATAACACTTCACTTACTCTGTGGAATCCAAGATATCCAATGCTAGAGTTCCCAAAAGAACACTTGTGTCATTTTCTGATTAACTTCAGCTAAGAATCCCAGAAAACAGCTTAGAAACTTTATATATACATATATATATA
>NW_006399874.1:9925672-9928679 GCF_000299155.1 Elephantulus edwardii
TATATATAGTAAGCTAATCCTATACTCATTTATTCTTGCTCTAAAAAGAAAGAGACCTTCACAGATTTGTGAAAAGTCTTTAATTTCTGTAATATAATTCTAAAAGCACAAGGGATAGATCTTGACGCTAATTCAACCAGTATATTATTTTCCTGATATAATTCTTACTCCTTGGAAACTTGTCATGAAAATCTCTCAGATAGGCATATTTCTTCACCTCTTTATGAAACAGAAAACAATATTTTCCATTTATGTCTCCATTAAGTGATACTCATTCTGTTCTAAAGTGTGATTTTTCTTCTGAATTGCCTTATCTATGTGGTGAGAGTTAAGGTATTCAGACTAACTTTTGCTCACTTTTTAATTAACCTTTCCTGTAACTATAGAATATACTTTGCTCAGAAGAAATAAAAATCTTTACCGTAATTCCTTGTTTTGTTGGTTTACAGCCACTAAGCCATCAGAGATCTCCATTAGGGAGCCTGTTGTTTTATGTTGCTTAGTTGGAATCAACTCATAGTTGACCCTCCAGTGGGCTTTCAGAGGCTCTAAATTGCATCAGAAGAGATTGCTGATTTTTTTCTCATGTAGCAGCTGGAAGATTTAAACAATGTGTCTTTGAGTTGACAGTGCAATACCTCCCCACTAGGCCACAGTGGGAAGAGTAGAAATACAAATTCAGTGTTCAAGCTCTAGGGGAAGGCTAGCATATTCTCTTGGTTCTCTCTATTGGATAGGTCACTGTCTTATTTAAAAATATGTGGGTCTCGTGTTCTTCAGAGATCTCCATGTGTCTTGGTATCAATCTTCTGCTGGTTTGAATAATTTCACAGCATAAGGCTCAGAGTCCAAATGATCATCTCCATTCTCAGCTCTTCTTTCTTTGTGGTGACATGATTTCTATGATAAGAGCTCACTTATTTACTCTCTTTTACTTCTCATAACCTAATCCTGTATAATGTAGCTGTCCTAAACTACATAACTGCCACAAATTCTCTCTCATTAATAACACACATATTAAGATTTATAACAAATTACATAAGGTCAAAAAATAGACGATAATTATATAATCTTGAGAATCGTGGTCTAGTCATATTGACTCATATTTCAAGGTGACATATCTCGATCCACAAAGACAACAAAATTGGTAAATATATTTTCAAATTATCGATACGAGTTATATCATCAATCACATACAACAGTACTCTTCAATATAATTTTTTATGCATAGTATTGCATCAATAGTACTAGATATTTGGTTTAATTGTTTTTACTGATCAATCAAATATAAGAATCATGCAAAATAATTTTAACATTACTGCATGTGCTGTATAAATGATGCTGTTCATTTTACCAATATGGTAAACATACAGAGTATGGAATACTATCATTATTTTTCTTATAAGGAGCTGTTTAAAAAGAGTATGATAAAAAAGATCATTTAATATTTGTCAATTAACCAATTTTCAGAAAACAAATATTGCTTTCCAATGTTAGTCAAGGGTGCTTGGGTGGCTTAGTCCATTGGAAATTGTGTTGTTAATCCAAAGTTCTCTCTGCTGGTGAAAAAAAGGCCTTTTCTTCCCATGGGATTTTCCAGTCCCCTAAAAATCTAATAGAAGGTCAGCTTTGAGTTGGTTCTTACTTGAAAGCAAGGAGTTTTGAATTTGAGTTTTAGGGTGATCTTGGGTTAATGAAGTTGTTTGTAGTTTGACTGCAGAGACAAATACAAAAGGTAGAATATAAATTTAGTGCTTTGGAGATTAAATGAAAGTAACTCAAATGTGGATACAAGTGGAGAAGGGTTGTCTCAAAAATATTACAGAGGAGGAAAAATCTGAACTATATGTAAAAATTTTACTTGGAGAGATTAGAAGGAAGCATTTCAAGTAGAGAGAGCACTATCTAATATGCAAATAATTTGAGAGACTAGGAGGATTGTCAGAGAGAAGGAGTTTGGTGTGGCTAAAGAGCAGAGTTTAAATGAAGAACAAGACACATATGGATAATGGGCAAAAGTAAAGAAAAGTAATTGAAGATTTTGAGTAAAGATAAATTGAATCTACAGATAGATAATTCTGGCTATAATGTAGAGAATGAATTGGTGGGAATTAAACATTATGTACAAGAAAAACACTTAGAAAGTTAAAAATGAACTAAAGTAGGAAAAGATAAAATGGGGAGATGAGAGTCATTAGGATGACATTAAGAAGCAATTATTAGGAGACGAATGGGTTGAACTGGAGAACAAAGAGCATATTTTCCTTAAAGACTGGAAAAATGAAGAAATATCATGGAACATATAACAACTTTGTTAATAGAATTTTGATCACGGAGGAACTTGGAGTTAATGAATTTTATTTAACCCATTAATTTTGAGCTAGAGACAAGAACTACTATAATTTATTGAAAGTGAGTATCTTGAGGCTTATGAAAAATTATTATGAACAGGGCAAGTATTAAAGAACTCATTGAACAGAAAGAAAATAGATTTTCAATAACCCTGGGAAATTCAGGTAAGGGTCCAATTTCTATATTTTTACTGACATTAATCTGTACGATTATATACAATATTTTATTAAAGTAAAGTTATCATGTGAATCAAGAACGTCTCCTCTCCCAAGCTATTTAAGAAGGTGGATAATGAGGTAGGTAAGGTTTGAAAAATAAAAGAGTGGCAAAAATGACACAGGTTATTAGCATAAGTGTCAAGAAAGTCAGGATGGGTAAATTGGAAGAAAACAGTTTTTGGAAGGTTAGATGGTTCCATTTTGTGTGGGCCTTGTGAATAAGAAAGATATATTTTCTGATATTGTGAAAATGAGCCTCTCAAATTGGAAGATACTCAACACATGACTGAACCTCAAGAGCTCTCTCTCCACTATGTTGTTGTTGTTGTTGTGTGCTGTCGAGTCGCTTGCGACTCATAGCGACCCTATGTACAACAGCCCTAAACTCCGCTCTGTCCTGTGCCAATCGCACTGTCTCTGACACACCCATCCCAATT
>NW_006399874.1:9930474-9942752 GCF_000299155.1 Elephantulus edwardii
CCCTTGATATTCTCCCACAACTCATCTGGCCTTCACTCATTAGTGTTCAAAGCCTCTAACTTGTTCCTGAGATGGTTCTGAAATTCAGGTGGGATAGACTCAAAGTAATATTTTGGTAGCCTTGGATTTGGTTTAATTTTCCTCAGCTTCAGCTTGAACTTGCATATGAGTGGTTGATGGTCTGTTCCACAATCAGCCCCTGGCCTAGTTTTCATAGCTGATGTTGAGCTTCTCCAGTGGTTCTTTCCACAGATGTAATCGATCTGATTCCTATGTATACCATCAGGTGAAATCCAGGTGTATAACCTGTGTTTATGTCTCTTAAGAAACTATAGTCTACTTTAATGTGTTGAATAGAGTAAAACTTTCAGAGCCTTCATCGTCTGCTGGATCTTCATTTGCTGATGTAATAACTCAAAATTCGGAGAAATAACTACAGCCATACATTAATAATCAAAATACGGACTGTGGGAAGAATTAATCTAGGAAAATAGGAAGGAAATGGAAAAAGGAAATGGAACATACAAATATTAATATTCTAGGCATGACTAGAATAACTAGAACTAATTGAATACCTAGCTAGCAGATAGCTAACTCTTTGGTGAGTTTTCAGAGGCAGCTAATTGCATGTGAAGGGATTACCTATTCTTTCCTGGGGAGCAGCTTGTGGATTTGAATTATGTGCCTTCAGGAATGAAGTGTAGCTTCTTACCATTTGGCAACCACAGTTCCCTTAGTGAACTGAAATAGTGTTTGCCATTTTGAGTGAGATATTTTATGATCTACTATATTAAGGATGACAAATAGCAGAGGAATGTTCTATCTATGTTTATTGTAAAAAAAGGAATTTCAAGATCTATCCTAAAATGTTTGTAATCCAGTTTGGAAGTTGTCTGGAGCAGGTAGATTCTACAGAGGCTTGATTTCTGCTTCTGGTGAGGACTAGGATGGAATGTTTACTCTCCACTGGGTGTGACTTGATTTTATTCAGCATCTTATTCAAAAGGCATTTGGGCCCTCAGGCCTGTGGCTCTCAGGCCTGGTTTTAATTGTTTTTGGTCACATTCTTCTGAGTTGTATAGCACTGATCTGTCCATTTCCTGTACAGAGGTAGCTTGTAGCTAATGTGATGCTAAACACTGTGACACTGATGTGTTAAATGTGATAATGGTTACTCATGGTGGACAGTGTTTCGTGGAGCTCCTTGATTAAAATAAGCTTGGAAACAGGAGTGGCATCCACTTCTGAAATAGCTTGCCTCCGGAAACTCTATGAACTTGGAGAAACAATGAAAGTTATATCAGTGTTCAGGTCTTTCATTCACAGGGTCGCTATGAGTCATCTACAACTTGATGACACTTAACAACAATAACAACTCAATAATTACACCAATTGTGAATGGGTTAAATGCATCAATGCAGAGAAAAAGAGTAGCAGATTGAATAAACAAAACACAAAAAAAAGAAAAGAAAAAGCCTACAGGTTGTCTAAAAAACTAAGACAGCAAAAAATATATGCTACCTATAAAAGATACACCTGAAAAGCAGAATCATTCACTATCACAAGAATATGGAAACACTTCAAGTGTCCAACCAAAACTAGATGATTTGAGAAATTGATACATTCACACAATGGAATACTATGCACAATTCAGGAGAAAAATTCTGAAAAATACGACATAGATCAGAGAGACTGGAGTATGCTGAGTGAAGTAACTCAGTCTCATAAGAACAAACATTGCATAATATCATTATTGTACAAATAGAAGGATAACTAATGAAGTACATATGGGGACTGAAGAGGAGAAGAGGTGGGAGTGGAGGGGTGCAGATGGGTAGGGGGAAAATCGCAGGGTTATACAGTTTGGAGGTTGGGTGGAGAAGGTGAAGGAATTGGGAAGAATCTGTCAGGGACTTGAAAAGACAGGGTAATGAGGGGCAAGGTCCAATGGTGATTAATTTTATAAAACATAATGCTTGGGAGTGATTGTATGAAACACAATGTGAGTGAAGAGTAGGGTGAAGTATAATGTATACAAACTTTGTAAGCAAATTAATACAAAATTTTAAAAAAATAGTAAAAAAGAAAGTCTAAAAAAAAAGGGTGGAAAACTATATATGAAGAGAATGGCAACCAGAAAAAAAAAGCAGGAGTAGCAATATTAATTTCTGATAAAAAAGATTTGTTTTAAAAAAATAAAACATCACAAAGGACAAGAAAGGTACTATATAATGTTTAAAGCATCATTAGAACAAGGGAGCATAACCATAATATCTATGTACAAAATGATAGAACTGCAAAATACACAAATCAAATGTTAACAGAACTGAAAAAAGAAATGGATAACTCAACAATAGTAGTAGTTGTTGTTGTTATGTGCCATAGAGTTGCCCATGATGCATAGAGTCCTTATGTATAGCAACTCTGAACTCTGCCCTGTCCTGAACCAGTCTCACTAATTCCAACACACCAATCACCATTGCTCCAGTTGCTTTAACAATCCATTTCATCCCTCCACCCTTCCAAGCATGATATCCTTCTCCAAGGACTGGTCCCTTCTGGCCACATGCCCAAAGTATCTGAGACAGAGCTTCATAATCCTAGCCTCCAAAGAGAAACTTTGTTTCTTTCCAAGACAGACCTATTTGTTTTCTTGGCAGTCCATGATATGTTCAAGACTCTTCTCCAGCACCACAATTCAAAACCACCAATTCTTCTATCATCATTGTCCAGCTCTCTGATGCATAACAAATAATTATGAAGACCTTAGTCTCTAGACTCACTTTGTTGCTTTTGAACACTCTGGAGAGGTACCTGACAGGAGATTTTACCAATGCAATTCATCTTTTGATTTCTTGACTGCTGGTGTTAAGAGCGTTGATTGTGGAGCCAAGGAAGCAATAGTTGTTAACAATCTCAATCTCCTCTCCATCTATCATGGTGTTGCCAATTGGCCCAGTGGTGAAAATTTTTGTCATCTTGATGCTAAGCTTCAGTCCATACTGATGACTACAATTCTTGACCTTCTGCCACAAGCTTTTCAGGTCTTCTTCAGTTTCAGCAAGCAGTGTTGTGTCATCTGAACGTGGCAGGTTGCTGATGAGTTTTCCTGTAATCTTGATGCCACATTCCTCCTCATAAAACCTAGCCTCTGAATGAGCTGTTCTGCATATAGCTTGAAAAGGTATGGAGACAGGACATATTCCTGACACACTCTTTCCTGATTTTGAACCTTGAAGTGTTTCTTTACTCTTTTCTGAGGACTGCTTCCTGATCCAAATACAGGTTTCACATATACAATCAAGTGTTCTGGGATTCTCATTTTCCTCAAGATTAGCCACAATTTGTTGTGATCAACATAGTCAAACACTTTCGCATAGTCAATGAAACACAGAGACATTCTTTGGGTGCTCTTTGTTTTATGCCAAGATCCTTCTGACACGGGCAATAGCATCTCTATTGCCATGACCTCTTCTAAACTCCGCTGGTATTTTTTTGTAGTTCTCTGTCAATGTGCTGTTCCTGTCATTTCTGGATCACCTTCAGCAAGATGTCGCTAATGTGTGATGTTGTTTGTAATTTCCACACTGTCAGGTCACTTTTTTTTTGTACTTGGAATAAATATGGACCTCTTTCAGTCAGCTAACCAGGGAGTTGTCCTCCAGATTTCTTGGCACAACTCATTGAGCACATCCAGGGTCAGCATTTGTTGAAATACATCAATTGGTATTCCATCAATTCCTGGGGCTTTATTTTTTGCCAGTCCTTAAGAGCAGCCTGAATTTCCTCCTTCATCAACACTGCCTCTTGATCATACCTTGAAAGTCTTCTGTGTCAGCCAGTTATATTTGGTACAATGACTTTGTGTACTCCTTCCATCTTCTTTAATGCTTCCTGAATTTCTAGATCCATCTTGAAATACAATATTGTGAGGGGCAGGATATTAACCATATACATACAAGGAAGACTTGTTAATACCACTATCATTCAAATTTATGCACCAATTATCTGAGCCAAAAAAGATAAAAAAGATGATTTCTATCAACTGTTTCAGTCAGAAATCAATTGAACATGTAACCAAGATGCATTATTAATAATGGGTGACTGGACCGCCAAAGTTGGGAATCAGGAAAAAAGGATCAATAGTTGGAAAATATGGACTTGGTGACAGAAATGAGGCTAGGGATAGTATGATAGAATTCTACACAATCAATTGTTTATTCAAAGCAAATACTTTTTATAATAAACATAAATACAGGCTATACACATGAATTTCAACTGATGGGATGCACAGGAATCAAATCTGTTATATCTGTGGAAGGAATTGTTGGAGAAGTTCAATATCAGCAGTGAAAACTAGGCCTGTGCTGATTGTGGAACAGGTTATCAGCTGCTCATATGCGAGTTCAAATTAAAGCTAAAGACATAAAAACCATATTTGCAGGAATCAAAATTTGATCTTGAATCTGTCCCCCATGAATTTAAAAACCAACTCCGGAATCAATTTGAGGCCTTAAACGATAACAAGTGAAGATGAGATGAGCTGTGGGAAGATATCAAGAATATCACTTATGAATAATGCAAAAATCATTACAAAGAAGGAAAAAGAAGACCAAAATGGATATAGGAAGAAAATCTGAATATTGCACTGGAGCACCAACAAGCCAGAGCAAAGGGAAGAAATCACAAAGTTAAGGAGTTGAATAGAAGATGTTCAATGGAAGCTTGGGAAGACAAAGCAAAGTATTATAATGAAATTTGCAAGGAGCTGGAGTTGGAAAATCAGAAGTGCTGAACTCACTCAGCATTTCTTAAGATGAAAAAACTAAAGAACAAATTCAAGCTGTGAGTTGCAATGCTTCAGGATGTGATGGACAACAGCAGTAGGAGATTTCAATACACCACTCTCAAGAAAAGATAGAACTTTCAGAAAGAAATGCAACAAGGATGCTAAAAAAGTTAAACCACACTATACCACAACTCAATATCATAGATGTATAAAGGCTAATGCACTGAATAAAAGTTCACTATACATTCTTCTCCAATGTGCATGGAACAATGTGTGTGCATGGAATAGATCAAACTTTTAGGTCATACAGAAAGCCTCAATAAATTAAAAGACATAAACATAACATGAAGTGTTTCCTCAGATCATAATACTACCAAATTAAAATTAATAACAAGAGGATAAATGAGGGAAAACAAACAAACAAACAAACAAAAAACAGCCAAACATTTGGAAGTTGAACCACTGCTTGAACATAAGTATACAAGAGAATAAATAAAAAATGACATTAAAAAGTTTCCTCAAACAAATGGCAATGAAAACACAACTTACAAAAAACCTCTGGGAAACAGTCATTGCAGAGGTCAATTTATAGTTATAAGCAAACACATCAAAAGGGAAGAAAAAAAAGGATATTTGAATATTTAACTCACCCAATTTCTCCAACAATTTTAAAAAGAACAGAAAGAAAACCCAACACCCTCTTAAAAAATGAAATTCTAAAAATTAGGGCAGAAATAAATTAATAGAAAATAGAAAAACAATTGAAACCATAAAAAAAAAAATGAGGAGCTGGTTCTTTAAGAAGGTCAGTTAAAATTGAGAAACCACGAGCAAGACTAACAACAGAAAACATGGATTTATTTTTCAAATAACATAAATATTCAAAGAAATATCTGAAAATACCCAAAGATGGATATTTGTTCAAATAATCCAAAAGAGAGATGAAGGAGATAATGCCACAAGAGAACCGACTAAAACAAAAGGGTTAACAATGGAACATTCTGAAAAACTATATTCAAACCAATATGAAAACCTGGAGGAAATGGACACTTAAAAACTCACAATCTACCTATACTAATACAGTCTGAAATTGAACATCTGAACAGACCCATTCATTACTAAAGAAGAAATTGAAAAGGTAGTAAAACAACTTAAAAAAAAACAAAAAACAAAACCCTGGACCAGATGGTTTTACAAGTGAATTTTATGAACTATTCACAGGAGAACTGTCACCGATTCTACATGAGTTATTTCAAAAAATAGAAAAAGATGGAATTCTCTCTGACTCATTCTAAGAAGCAAACATATCCTTGATACCAAAGCCAGGTAAAGATATCAACAAAATAGACAAACATAGATACAAAATTTCTGAATAAAATCCTGGCCAGTAAAATCTAATGATACATGAAAAAATAATTTGTCATGACCATGGGATTCATAATAGGTATGCAAGTATGGTTCAACATAAGAAAAACAATCAATATAATTTATCACATTAACAAAGCAAAGAAAAATAACCACATAACCTTATCAATTGATGCAGAAAAAGCCGTTTACAAAACCCAACACCCTTTCCTTATTAAAACACTCAACAGAATAGAATAAAGGGCAATTCTCTGAACATAATGAGGCATATATATACAAAACCAAGAGCCAACATTGTACTCAATGGAGATTAAATGTATTCCTTTTGAGAGCAGGAACTATGCAAGGATGCCCCATATCACCTCTCCTAGTCAATATTATATGAATGTCTTAGTGATAGCCATAAGGCAAGAGAAGGAATTTAGTCATACCCAAAGAGGAGGTAAAATTATCTCTACATGCAGTTAATATGATAGAATAGTTAGAAAACCCTAAAGACTAAGCTAGAAAACTACTTGACAGAGTCGATCAGTTCAGCAAAGTAGCAGGATACAAGATCAATGTAAAAAAAAATCAAACCTATTTCTCTACAGTAACAAAGAGAATACAGAAATGGAGCTAAGACAAACCATACTTACCACAATAGTTAATAACAGGAATAAATACTTGGGAGTAAATCTAGGTAGGGACACACAAGACCTATTCAAAGAAAATTACAAAACATTACTATAATAAATAAAAAGAAACATGGAGAAATGGAAGAATATACCTTGCTCATGAATATTGTTGTTGATTCCACAACCCATAGCAACCATATGAACAAAAGGCTTGAAGACCCACTACAACTACCAACATTTATCAGAATTCATAGAGTTTCTGGAGTCATTTTATTTAGGAAGTGGATATCACATAGGAAGACTCAATGTGGTGAAAATGACAATTCTACCAAAGTTATTTACAAGTTCAATACAATCCCAATACAAATACCAATTTCATTGTTCAATGTGATGGAAAAGGAAAGTTCCAAATTTGTCTGGAATGAAAAGATACCCATCCCATCAATAAAGCACTCCTGAAAAATAGAAACAAGTTAGGTGGCATCTCATTCCCTGATCTCAACTCCTATGACACAGTCATTGTGGTCAAAACAGTATGATTCTGGTACAGTGAAAGACACAGATCAATGGACTAGTTTAGAGAACCCAGAAATTAGCACATCAACCTATGGTTAATGTATTTTTCACAAGAAAATTAAATCAGTTAAGTGGGGAAATGAAAGCCTCTAACAAATGGTGTTGGCAAAATTGGAAATCTATCTGTAGAGAATTCAAGCAAGACCCATACCTCACATCACACAAAAACCAACTGAAGGTGGTCAAGGACCTAGAAGTAAAACCAAGTACTATAAGCGACACCAGAAAAAACCTTGGAAGAACTCTACAAGCCCTAATCCACAATACGAACAGTCTTCCTAGCATCTTTAATAACCTATAGGCAGGAGAGAATAAAAGATGAATGGGACCTTCTAAGAATCAAATCTCTATGTACACACAAAAAAAAATATCTCCATCAGGATAGAAAAGAAATCCACAGACTGGATAAAAATAATTAGCAATGACATGTCTGGTAAAGGACTCATATAGAAAATGTATAGACTAACTCAGCAATTAAACAAGGAAAAGTTAAACAACAAAATTGCAAAATGGGCACAGAATATGTATCGACACTTCACCAAAGAAGACATTCAGATGGCAAAGAAACACATGAAGAAATAATGAAAATCTCTGGCTACCAGAGAGATGGCAAATTAGAGCAACTATAAGATATCATCTCATCCCAGCAACAATCATCCCAGCAAAGTTCAAACAACAAATACTGATGAGACTGTGAGAGATTGTAAACCTTATTCACTTCTGGTGGGAGTGTAAAATAAATATAAATATGCAACGAATGAAAATTCAAATTTTCTGTAAATGTTATTAACATCACAATGTTGTTGTTGTTCTTGTTGTTATGAGCCAAGTCACTTGTGAATCATAGAGACCCCATGTACAGTAGCCCTAAACCCTGCTCTATCCTGAGCCAGTCTATTGTCTCTGACTTACCTATGCCATTACCCTAGTCACTGAATCCATCTGTCTCATCAAGGGTCTCCCTCTCCTGCACTGTCCCTCCAACCTCCCAAGTATAATGTCCCTCTCCAAGGACTGGTCCCTCTTTGCAGTATGTCAGATGAAGCTTTAGAATACTTGCCTCCAAGGAGCAACCTGGTTTAATTCTCTCCAGGACTAACCTGTTCATTCTCTTAGCACTCCATCGTATATTTAATACTCTTCTCCAACACCACAGCTCAAAGGCATCAGTTCTCCTTCAACTATTACTAGTCATTGTCCAGCTTTCTGATGCATAACAAGTGATTGCAAAGACCATGGCATTTATCAGGTATACCTTTGTCTCCAGTTTGACATCATTGCTCTTCAGTGCTTTGGAGATGTCCTTAACAGCAGACTTTCCCATCTCAATACATCTTTTAATTTCCTGGCTGCTGATGCCAAGAATGTTGCTTGTGGAGCCAAGCAAATTAAAGTTGTCTACAATCTCAATATCTTGACCATTTATCATGATAAATGCTGCCAATTGGTCCAGTGGTAAAATTCTTTATTTTCTTGATATTAAGCTTCAATTCACATTGAAGGCTGTGATCTTTGACCTTCTGTAACAAGCGCTTCAGGTCCTCTTCAGTTTCAGCAAGCATGGTTGTGTCATCTGCACAACACAGATTGTTGATGAGTCTTCCTTCAATCTTGATGCCACATTTTTCCTCATAGAACCATGCCTCCCACATAATCTTTTCTGCATAAAGATTGAAAATCTATGGATATATGACACATCCCCAACATATGCCCTTCCCAATTTTGAACCTTTCAGTGTTTCTTTGCTCTAGTCTGATGACTGCTTCCTGGTCCAAGTATAGGTTTCACAAAAGCACAACCAAGTGTTCTGGGATTCCCATTCTTCTCAGAGTTAACCACAGTTTGTTGTGATCCACACAGTCAAATACCTTTGCATAGTCAATGAATCACAGAGAGACATTCCTCTGGTACTCTCTGCTTTCAGCCAAGATCCATCTAACTTTAGTTACAATATCCCTAGTCCCATGGCCTCTTCTAAATTGCACTTTAGGCAATTCTCTGCTGATATGCTGTTCCAGTAATTTTTGGATAATCTTCAGCAGATTCTTGCTTGCATGTAATATTAATGATACTGTTCTATAATTTCCACACTCTGTTAGATCACCTTTCTTCAGAATGGAAACACATATCGATTTCTTCCAGTCAGTTGACCAAGTCGTTTTCCTCAAAATTTCTTGGTATAACTTTGTGAGCACATCTATGGAAAAATCACAATTAAGAGAGAGAGAGAGATATGATTATTATAAAGACAGAGGAGGAAGAAAAGACTGAGTTGAATGTAGAAGAGACACTAAGTATTGCGTTAGAGCACCGGGAAGTCAGAGCAAAGGGAAGAAAGTAGGAAATTAAGGAATTGAGCAGAAGATTTAAAAGGCAGCTAGGGAAGACAAAGCAAAGTATGATGAAACATGCAAAGAGATAGAGCCAGAGAATCAAAGGGGTCAAATTCAATTGGCATTTCTTTTTTTTTTTTTTTGCTTAAGTGCAACTTTATTTTGTGATTTTAATGAACATTTGCAGAGAAGTTAGATTTTTATTCATTTATTGTTGCACATCTTACCTCCTTTTCGTCATGTCCCTGTCCTCCAGTTCATTTTATAAAAATATTCATTCATTTATGTATAATTATCTACCCCCTACCATCTACTACCAGTCCTCTTTTCAGAGATATACCTCTTATTCTGGGCTGCTGTCACTTGTATAATGTATAACCTTATATTCCTTTTAGACAGTTCTTTCTTTCACCTGTTGCAATGCAATGACCATTATCCTAGTCTCCTCCCTAATCTACATGTCAGACTTGCTTTATAATAGTTGTGCTATGCAATATTTGTCCTTTTGTTACTGGGATATTTCATTGAGCATGATGTACTCCAGGACGTCCCCCTCCCTATGTTGTATAGTGTTTTACAAGGTCATTGTTTTTCAGTGTTGCATAGTATTTCATTGCATAAATACACCATAATTTTTCTATCCATTCATTTGTTGATGGGCAGTTGGTTTGCCTCTATCTCTTTGGTATTGTACATAATGCAGCAATAAAAATGGATATGCATCAATTTATTTCTTTTTTCCTTTTATTATTATTAATTTTATTGAAAATCTACAGATATTTTGGATTTCCAGTCATTCATTGTTGTACTTTTCTCCCTGCCCAACCCTCCCCTCCAGTTGGTTCTTCTTTTTGAAAGGTAAAAGAAAAATTCTTTCATTGTTATGCAGCCTTCATTCTGGACTTATATCATGACAACAATATCTAATCATATATACCTTTTAAACAGCCCTCTCTCTCATCTGTTTCAATGCAGTATCAACTTGTATTTCTTTTTTCTTAAATTTTAATTTAGTTTGTTTATTTTTCATTTCAATGAACATCTACTGAGATTTTGGAATTCCATTCATTCATTGTCGCACCCTTCTCCCCACACAGACCCCTCCCCCCTTCCCCCCCCCTTTGCTCCTCTCCTTGAAAAGCAAAAGAAAAACTCCCTCATTGGTACACAATCCCCCCCGCACCTCCCCAAACCCCACCCCCTACCCCCAAATATAATCCACTCTGCAACCCCCATTGCGTACTCCTACGATAAAAATAATGCCCTAAAATATAATACATTTAGACTCTTCTCTCCCCTATAGACTTCAATGCCGTAAACATATTTCATCAAGTTTTTCTCAGTCTTGTATTTCTTAAGATGAAGAAACTAAAGAACGAATTCAAGCCTTAAGTTGCAATATTTAAGGGCAGAAAATTAGACAATATTATGGGCAGAATATTGAAAGACACAGAAGCATTAAAAGAAGATGGAAGGAGTATACAGAGTCATTCTGCAAAAAAGAATTGGTTGACACAGAAGAATTTCAAGACATGACAAAGAGGCAATGGTGATGAAGTAGGAAGTTCAGGCCACTCTGAAGGAATTGGCAAAAGAACAAGGCCCCAGAAATTGATACAATAACAATAGACATGTTTCATAAAAAAGATGTTGACCTGCATGTGCTCACCTGGTTGTGCCAAGAAATCTGGAGGCCCATTCCCTGGCCAACTGACTGGAAAGGATCCATTTTTATTTCCATTTCAAAAAAAATGCAAGTTTATAGAATGTGGAAAATATAGAACCATATTACACCTTAGAAAGATCCTGCTGAAAATTATCTTAAAACAACTGAAACAGTACATCAAAAGAAATAGAAGCTTTGTTTAGAAAATTTGTAGCACTAAAGACATTTTCAGCAATATCAGATGGGTCTTGGCCGAAAGCAAAGAGTATAAGCAGAATATCTATCTGTGTTAAATGATGCAAAGATATTTTTCTGTGTGCATCACAACTATCGTGAATAATCTTGAGAAGAATAGTCTCAGAACACTTGATTGTGCTCATGTAAAGTCTCTATTTGTGACAGGGGGAAAAAATCCTCAGAACAGAGCAAGGAAACACTGCATACTTCAAAATCAGGAAAGGAGTGTGTCAGGGATATGTTTTGTTTTTGTACTTTTTTTAATCTATTTGAGGAACAGATAATTTGGGAGGCTGGGCTCTTTAAGGAGGAATGTGACATTGGAGGAAGACTCATCAACAATCTGCGCTATGCAGATGATACAATCTTGCTTGCGAAAGTGAAGAAGACCTGAAACACTTTATGTGCAAAGTCAAGAACTTTAGTCTTCAATATGGATTGAAGCTCAACGTCCAGGAGACAAAAGATTCTCACCACTGGGCCAAATGGCAGCACCATGATAGGCAGAGAGTAAATTGAGATTTTAAACAATTTTAGCTTGCACTGTTCCACAGTCAATGACAACAGCAGTCAGGAAATTGAAAGGAAAAGTTGCACTGGGAAAATTGCTGTCAGGGACCTCTCTAAAGTACTGAGGAGTCTGGAGCAGAAGGTATGCTTGATCCAAGCCATGGTCTTCACAATTAGTTCTTTTT
>NW_006399874.1:9944417-9960406 GCF_000299155.1 Elephantulus edwardii
ATGGGACCTTCTAAGACTCAAATCCCTATGCACATCCAAAAACTTCTCCAGTAGGGTAAAAAGGGAAGCCACTGACTGGGAAAAAGTATTCGGTAATACCATATCAGATAAGGGACTTATATTCACAATTAGTTCTTATACATCAGAGAGATGATAGAGGAAGAATTGATATCTCTCTGTTGTGGTGCTAGAGAAGAGTATTTAAAATACCATGGAATACCAAGAGAACATATAGAATTGTCTTAGAGGGGGTGAAACCAAGTTTCTTTTGGAGGCAAAGCATTTTTTTAATACTTTAAAAAACATTTATGTTGGTTTGCTTACAAAGTTTATATTCATTGTGTTTCACAATATTCTTCATGCACATTGGATTTCATGCAATCATTCTCATGCCATATGATTTATAAAATTAATCACCATTGGACTTTGTTCATCATTACCTTGTCTTTTCAGTTTCCTGTTGGATCTTTCCCATTTCCTCTACCCTCTCATCGACCCACAAAATTATGCAACCCTATGATTTTGTCCCTAGCTGTCCTCACCTTTCTGTTCCTACCTCTTCCTTTCTTGGCTCCCATATATGTTTTATCAGTTATTCTTTGATTTTTACAATAATAGTCTTAAGCAGTATTTGTCTTTATGAGTCTGAGTTAGTTCATTCAGCATAATACTCTCCACTTTCTCCAAAATTATGTAATGATTTTCAAAATCGTTGTGCCTGAATGCTACACAGAATGTACCATAATTTCTCAATACATTCAGCTGTGGCTGGACATTTGTGGTGTTTCCATGTTCTTGTGATAATGAATCATGTTGCTATAAACACTGGTGTACAAATCTCTGTTTGTGTCTCAGTCAAATTTCCTTGGAGTATATTCCTAGTACAGAAGTAGCTGGGTCATAATGAGTTTCAATGTTCAATGTTTTGAGAAAATGACAAACTGTCTTCCAAAGCGGTGGTACCATTTTACAACAGTGATGAGAATTCCTAACCATCCACGTCCTCTCCAATATTTATTGCTTGCTGCACTTTTTAACGTTGCCACTGCTACTGGGGTGATACAGTATCTTATTGTTTTGATTTTTATTTGCATCTCACTTATTGCCGATGATTTTGAATATAAGAGACAAACTGGGACCAAGCTTAGAAGGCCTAGTCTATGATATAAAGAGACTGAAAAATACAGTCAGAAATGCATAATCTGGGGAATAACATTGATGAATGGGACTTTCTAAAGATTAAATCTCTGTGGTCGTAAAAACGTTTTTCATCAGGCTGAAATGAAAACTTATCGATTGGGAACAAACATTTGACAATAGCATCTTAGACAAGGGTCTCATAAAAAAGTTTACAGAATATAACTGGGCCTCTAGAAAAAGAAATGACTGATGATCCAATTACAAAATAGGAAAAATCATGGAAATAATTTTCACAGAGGAAGACATTTGGATGGCAAAAAGATTTTGAAGGCAGAGGATTTTGAAGCTCCAGTTTACATACTTTAGGGGCTTGGACAGGAAGGATCAGTCCTTGGAGAAGGACATCATACTTGAAAATGTGGAGGGAGAGGGCAGGAGAGGAAATCCCTAGATGCAATATATTGATTGGCACAGTAATTAGTGTAATGGGTGTAGGTGTGTTGGAGTCAATGAGACTAGCTCAGGGAAGACTTTAGAACTATTGTACATAGCATCACTAGGATTTGCAGGCAACTTGATTACACATAACAATAACAAAAAGTGCCACCATATAAAACCATAATCACTGGATTAACATTTAATATTATAAGATTCTAATATAAATTTCTGCTAAACCCAGTTGTATTTTTTTACAGTCCTGTGTCAATGTATTTTTCCAGGATGTCAGAAATAGAATTGATGCCTTTGAATGTGGTGCTTCCAGGAGAACAAACAGGTGTAAGCCTGGAGAAAGTGAAACCAGGTTGCTTTGGAAGCAAGAATTTTAAGCTTCATCTCACATACTTTGGGTATGTTGCCAGAAGGGACCAGTTCGTGGAGAAGAACATTATGCTTAGAAGGGTGGTATGTCAGCACAGGAGAGGAAGATTCTGAACGAGATGGATTCACACAGTAAATGGGAGAATGGGAGTAGGTGTGTCTGAGACAATAATATTGGCTCAAGATAGAGTAGGATTCAAAGCTATTGTTGATAAGGTCACTATGAGTCACAGTTGACTCAGTGGCACATAACAACAATAATCTAAAATTAATATTATATTTCCCTAATAGTTAAGGGTCAATAAGAAATACTTTTACTTAAAAAATGTTCACTTTAATAGAAAGGATACTTCCCTAATTAGCAGACTTTCCAACAAAGGGGGTCCCCCCCAAGGAGTAAAATGTCTATACAAAGATGTATTTAGACACTGAGGAAAAGATTATGATGTGATACAAAGAATTTTCACATTGACTCTAGTATGATAATTTCAAAACATCTGAATGAAATTTTACATAATTTTACTGGGCTTCAGTTTGCAAATAGTTCATTTTTCAGACTTCTGTATACCTAACAAAATCAACAGTTTATTTTTATTTTGAAAACTATTAATCAACAAATGAACAATTATTATTCTGTCAGCAATTATCACTATAAATTTGCCATTTGTAAAGACTATTTTGTGTGATAGTATTAAACAATCCCATAACCATGATTTCTAGATTTCTAAAAGTATACCATGCTTATTTCTCATCATTACTGTTGACAGATCCTGAATGTGGAGAGATGTTAGTTCAATTCTCATACAAAATCTTTTCCAATGTTATCTGAAAATACAACAAAACCTAGATTTTCAGGTTTGGGATGTTCTTTTGTAATTAGTATTGTTTCTTCAAACTCATGATTTTTTTAAAAAAATCAAAACTGACTAGAGGCAAGCAAGAACATAGACATGGGGATATTGCTTCTAGGAGCAAAATTTCACATTGCCGATAGTGAATGTGCTCCCTGAAGGCAGTAAAAGCTTATAAAAACAATAATGAGATCATGAGCTCTAATAATTGCACTCAATTTTTACTTTGGAAACAGACCACAATATCTAATTAACTGAATTTCCTAGAATTATTTTTTAATTAGAAATATGCGATTCTGACTGGAGAACATGATTGATGAGTTACTGTGTATTAATGCTGAAAGCATTTCATTCTTAAATCATATCTCTTGTAACTTGTATAATTGTTTCCACAATCCACACAGATACATTAAAACACTCATTTGAAAAGGAGATTTGGATGACCTTGCTTGGCCTTATGAGAAGCCAGGGATTTGTTTACCTGCTTGAGCTGTCAATGCAAAAGCATGAGGTCCGAATCTGAATCTACCAGCTGCTCTGCAGGAGACAAATGAGCAGTCTCTTCCATGTGATTTATTGCCTCTGAAAACCCACTGGAGGGTCAGGATGGGTTGGTTGCGATTCAACAGTACACTGTAACATCTAGTTCAGTCTCAAATGAGGACTATAATTCACTGATGGATAAAGTTCCGAGCAGACTTTTTTTTTCTTTCAAATGGAAGGTGGCCATAGCATTAAGTATATTTTGGGGCTCTAAGTAGTAATTCATATACTGTACACAACAGATTGTGAGGAAAATGGGAATCCCAGAACACTTGATTTGACTTACATGAAACCTATATTTGGACCAAGAAGCAGTCATCAGAACAGAGCAGGGAAACACTGAATGGTTCAAAATCAGGAGAGGAGTGTGTCAAAGATGTACCCTGTCTCCATTTCTTTCCAATCTATGTACACAACAGATAATTTAGGACTCAAGACTTTATGAAGAGGAATGTGGAATCAAAATTGGAGGAAGACTCATAAACAACGAACGTTATGCAGATGACACAAACTGAGGAAGACCTGAAGCCCTTGCTGCAGAAAGTCAAGGACTATAGTCTTCAACTTGGATTGAAGCTTAACATGAAGAAGTCAAAGATTCTCACCACCGGGCCAATTGACAGCACCAATCTCTTCTGGAGAAGAGATTGAAGTTGTTAACAATTACTGCTTGCTCGGCTCCACAATCAACAATCTTAACACCAGCAGTCAGGAAATCAAAAGTTGAATTGCATTGGGAAAATCTGCTGTCAGGGACCTCTCCAGAGTATTGAAAAAAGTGATGTCAGTCTAGAGACTAAGGTACGCCGAATCCAGGCCATAATCTTCACAATTACTTGTTATGAATCAGAGAGCTGGGCAATGACTAAGGATGGCAGAAGAATCTGTGACTTCTAATTGAAGTGCTGGAAAAGTCTTGTACATGCCATGGACTGCCAAGAAAACAAATAGATCTGTTTTGGAGAGGTTGAAACCAAGTATCTTCTTGGAGGCTAGAATTTTGAAGCTCCATCTCACGTATTTTGGGTATGTGGCCATATGAGACTGTTCCTTGGAGAAGGATATCATACTTGGAAGGGTGGAGGAACAGCAGAGGAGAAAAAGACCCCAGATGAGATGGATTGATACAGTTATTGGGGGAATGTGGGTGGGTTTTTTGGAATTAATGAGACTGGCTCAAGGAAAGTTTCAGAGCTGCTGTACATAGGGTCACTGTGAGTCCCAGGTGACTCTACAGCACATAACAACAAGTAGTATTGGATAATATATTTTAAAACTATAGTTTGTGATAAATTTTATAGCCTCAAAATTAAATGAAAATTGTCACACTTTTCTTAGCTCTACAACTTATCTCAGGTGTTCATGGAAGGTTAGGCTATGAGTAAGATTTGACATATTAATTATATCAAGTCAAATCCAGGGACTATGTAAAATATATGTAATGAGCCTGTTAAATATAACATATGGTTCTGAAATATTATAGACTTTATATTCTTCTTTACAAAATAATCACTAAATAAGGTCATGTACTTAAATTATAATATTGTTCAACATAATTTGGCTTGATTAGAAGGAGGGCATAATATCCAGGATACAAATATTAACTTCATAAAATAATGCATTATTGCTTAGTTTTAAAAGTTAGAACAAGAAGGAATAAAATTTTTTCATTGATGATTTCTATGACTAATATTAATTTTTATAAAAGATTAAGTTAACAGACTTTACATTTAAAATCAGTTATCCAATTTTTTTGGCTCTTTCTCCTTCTATAGAGATGGCATAGTTAAGTGCACATACTTTTTGTGAATTACACAGTAATGTTTATTCAGATAGTTATATTTAATAATTTATAAGAAATTAATCTTCCCATATAATTTATTTTTAATTATCATTTATTTGAAAATCGGGTAATCTGAATGTCAGAGTCAACTGAAGTTAGGAAAATTAAGTATTGGTACATAAAGAGTTTTTAAAATTATTAAACTATATAGCTGTTTAATGTTATGTATTCTGTTTGATACTGTTATTGTTAGGTATCATTGAGTCAAGTACAACTCCATAACCCTGTGAACAACAGATCTGAACACTGTCCTAGCCTGTGCCATCCTCACAATCTCTGACACTCTCAATCCTATTGCTGTAGTTACTGTGTCGATATATCTGCTTAAGGGTCTTCCTCTCTTTCACTCACCCTGTGTCTTTCCAAGCATCATACTCCTCTCCAAGGAACAGCATCTCCTAGGAACATGCCCAAAGTATATGAGATGAAGCTTTACCATCTGTATCTCTAAAGGAGCACTCTTGTTGCCCTTTCTATAAATCATTTTTGTTTGTCCTTTGGGCAGTTAATTAATTATTATTCTCAACACTACAGCTCAACTACATCAATTCTTCTTCTGGCCTTATTCATTGTCCAGCTATCAAATGCACAACAATTGATTGGAAACAAAATGACCTGAATCAGATGCACCTTAGTCCTTGAACTGACATCATTGTTCCTCAATAATTTAGAGAGGTCCTTGATGGAAGATTTTCCAAAAATGATATGCCTCCTGATTTCCTGACTGCCGGTTCCAAGGGTATTGACTTTGGATTAAAAAAAGACATTGTTCACAACTTCAATTTTTCCTCTATTGATAATGATGTTGCCTATTGGTCCAGTGGTAAGAATTTTTGTTTTTATTTTTGTATTGACATACTATCTTCATTGAAATCTGTATTATTTGATTTTCTGCAACAAGTACTTCAAGTTCTTCTCATTTTAAGCAAATAAGATAGTGCCATTTGAATAATGCAGGTTATTGATGAGACTTCCTCTGATCTTGATGCTACATTCTTCTTCATAAATTCTACCTTCCTGAATAATTTGATCAACATATAGATTTAATAGTTATGGAGGAAGGATACAACCCTGATGCCCTCCTTTCTTAATTTTACACCACATAGTTTCCCCTTACTCTGTTCACACAACAACCTCCTGGTGTAGGTGTAGGTTTTGCATGAACACAATGAAGTACACTAGGATTTCCATTCTTCTCAATGTTAGCCATAATATTTTATGAGCTACACAGTCAATAAAATATAGACAATAAAGCATATTGTATAGTCAATAAAGCATAAATAAGCCTTCTTCTAGTATTCTTTACTTTAGCCAAGATCCATCTGACATCATCAATGATATCCCTGGTGCCATGGCTTCTTGTAAATCCTACTTGAACTTCTGGAATTTTCTTATATATGTGCTATTCTAGTAATTTCTTAATGATCTTCAGCAATATTATGCTTGCATGTAATATTAATAATATTTTTCAGTAGTTTCCACATTCTGTTTAATCACCTTTTTTGTTGGAAATGGGAACAATTATGAATCTTTTTCAATCCATTGGCCTGACAACTGTCCACTGAATTTCCTGGCTTACACTGATGAGGGCATCCAGGGATGCTTCTATTATTTGAAATATGTCAAGTGGTATCCCATAGATTCCTGAGGCCTCATTTATTGTCAGTGCCTTCAGTGCAAGTTCAACTTCCTCCATTAACATTGGCTTATGGTCATATGGTATTTCCTGAAAATTTCCTGTGTCTGTCAATTATTTTTGGTACAGTGACTACTTCCATCTTCTTTGATGCTTCTTGCATTATTCAAAATATTGTCCATAACATTAATTCAATATTGCTACTTGAGACACTTGCTTTTCAGTTCTCTCTACTTGAGAAATGCTGAGTGAGTTCTTTTCTTTTTATTTTCCAATTCTAGCTCTCTGTATACACCATTATAATACTTTGCTTTGTCTTCTCATGCAACCATTTGAAATCTTCTGGTTAGCCCTTTTACACTGGTGTTTTTCCCCTTTGTTTTGGCTTCTTGACACTCTAGTGCAATTTTCAAGGTCCCTTCTGACAGCCATTTTTGATTTTTCTTTCTCCTCTGTCTTTGTAGCAACCTTTTGCTCGCTTCATGGATAATATTCTTGACATCATCTCACAACTCATCTGGTCTTCAATAATTGATATTCAATGCTTCAGACTGTTCTTAAAATGATTTTGAAATTCAGGTGGAATAGATTCAAGATCATATTTTCATTCTCGTGGATTTGTTTTCATTTTCTTCTACCTCAGTTTGAACTTGCACATGAGAAATTGATGATCTGTACCATAGTCTTCCCCTGGCCTATTTGATTGCTAATATTGATCTTCTCAAACTCTTCTTTCCACAACAGTCATCAATGTGATTCCTACACAGTCCATCAAGTGAGGTCAATATGTATATTTACCATTTGTGGGTTTTTTTTAAAAGATATTTGCAATTAATAAATCATTTAACACAAAAAATTCAATCTATTTCCAACCTTTTTTTATATCAACAAGCTGATCCTTCCAAATACCCTAGCTTCCTCATTGTTTCAAAATTTTGCATTCCAGTCACCAATTATCATTAACTCATCTTGAATGCCTAGTCTATTTTTTACTGCAATATTTGATAAAAAATTTTAATTTCCTCATCTTTGACCTTAGCTCTAGGAGAGTATATTTGAATAATAGTTGCATTAACAGGCCTTTCTTGAATGTGTGTGAACAATATTCTATTATAATATTTTATTTTAGAATAGAACTTGAAATTGACTTTTTGGCTATGAATGAAACACCATTTTTTCCCCTTCTGTTATTCAGTTGGTTGTTTGAAGAATCTACTCTGAAATTGTCTTATCATCTATTTATATGTATATTCTAGCTTAGCTTTTCTCTATATTTAAAATGCATGACTAAAAGACTAAAACATGTTACCAACACACAATTACTGCTATAATTTGTTGTTATGCTAATTTAAGACTCTATTTTCTATTTAAATGTGCAATTTGATGCACCAGATATTGTTTTCTATTTAGTTAGGAGAAAAAAAAACACATGATGTAGAGACAGAATTCAAACTAGGTTATAGTAATCAAGAAAAAATTGAAATTTTTAAAATGTTGGCAAAATTTCAGTCCAGTTCACTGCTTAAATGGTCTCATGAGCTTTAAAGGAGTCATCTGATATTATTTAAGAATAAAAAGGGGTACTAGGGGAAGAATCTTGAATATGCATTTAACTGGTATTAATTACCTCCAGCAGCAATGTATTTTAAGTGTTAGAATTTAGCAAAAGCAATAAGACAAAATCAGGTCTCAGTAATTTACATTTTTATAGTTCTTCCTAAAGCAATCTACAATTGACTCTTTTTGCTATGAGAGGATATCAATTAGACTATGTAAAATGCACTGCATTCTAAGCTATGTGCGTGTTTAAGTATAATTCCTCATTCATTCTCTATATTTCTGCATAAACTAGAAATTTTTTAATAAGGCTAGCTCTTTCTACATTGTCAAATCATGATAGTAAACAGGATCTCTGCAATATAGTGATGTTTATGAGAAAACAACAATATTTCATTTTATGCAAAATCTGTTCATTTTCTCTAGCTCTTTCATTTTCTTACTTGTAGTCTTCTTCTTCACAGGAGAAGGATGGGCAATCTTCCATGCAATTAACTATTTCTGAAAACCCATCCACTGGAGGCTCAGGTCTGGTTTGGTTCCAATTTAATAGTACACAGCAACAGCAACAGTCTCCTTAAAAGCACATGCCAGACTCCTTTACAAGAATTTTACTCAGTCTCAACATCAAAGCAAACAAGGAACCAGGGCTGAATCTGAATTTAAATGTGTATTTATGTTTGTTTTTCAGCCAGGTTGCTTAGAGATTCTCAGTAAGTCATATACAGTCACCTCTGATGGAATGTTATCCTATAAATAAAAATCTGAAGTCACCAAAAATAGTAGTTTGCTCTTCACTTCAGAGATTTTAAGGATTTAGAGAAAACTTATTTGATAAGATAGTTTCAGGAAAGTAAGAAACTCTGCCTCATTTGAGCCTGCTGCATGATCATCAAACACTCATTTTCTTCAAGAGAATTGTGGTGATTATGCAGAAGCAATAAGGTGCAATGACCTCTTTCAAAGGGATACTGTTAAGAGACTGTATTTCTCTGTTCCAGACAGGCTATTTCTAGGCGAGTAAATCCCTGGGGAAGATTTCTTAGGATGGAATTTCTTAAACAGTATCTTGAAAAGGCTAATTTCATCCCAATGCTATCTTCTTCATATTTTAAAGCCAACTCTTTACTTCAGAGACCCCTCTAAGTGACTTCATTTCCCAGTCATTTAGGCCAATTTACTGCTGATGAGATAAGGTTAAGCCAACCAGATTTCATAATAGTGGACTGCCCAGGATAAATATCAGTTGTCAAAAAGATAATGGGGTCACCAGAACCACAATTCTAAAAATGATATGGAAGGAGAATTAGCAATGAGCCATGACCTCAATGTCTTGCACTATGCAGAGTATGGATCAGGATATTCCAGGTAATTTCTTTTTAATAAGCATACTTGAAGCCACAACAACGATTTCCCCCCCATTTTCAGACACACTGAATTTTTCAATATTATATTATTATAACTCAAAAGAGTGGTTGTTTTTAAAAAATAATTGCTCAGATTACCTTTTTTCTAATGTGGTGATGCTACAAAATAGTGAATACAGACTGGTAGAAATATTAACAAATCTGTATTAGACGACATACAATTAAATGCTCCTTAGAAGCAAGGATGGTGAGACTCCCATATAATTTACTTTGGACATGGAATAACATTGGACTAATCACTGAAGAAAGATATCATGCTTGGCAAATTAAAGTAAATCGCTTGGAAAAGTGTGGTAAATTCAGCAAAGAAAGAGAGAAACCCTCAATGAGATGAATTGACAAAGTAATTGTGATAATGAGTTAAAAATTGTTACAAACATGAAAATTATTCAGGATAAAATGTTTCTTCTGTGTCCACGAATTCATTGTGGTACAATGACTCTGTATACTCTTTCCATCTTCTTTTAATGCTTCCTGGATCATTTAATATTCTCCCTAAAACATCCTTAAGTCTGGCAACTCAAGGTTTGATGATTTCGAACACCTCAAGCAAATGGACAAATTCCTTTATCTAATGCTCTACTAAGGTAGACATGGTGACATGTAGAACACTTGAATGGACCTATTAAAAAAAATAGAAATTGGGAAGGTCATAAAAAGACTCTCTCCCACAAAAAAAAGAAAAAAAAAATCCGGGACCAAATGGCTTCACAGCTGAATTCTGCAAAACATTCAGAGAAGATTTGTCAACAATTCTACTTAAGTTACTTTAAAAAATAAAAACAGAACAACAACTCCCAGAGACATTTTATGAAACAAACTTAACCCTAATAACAAAACCAGGCAAACATACTACCAAAAAATAAAATTACAGACTAATATTTCTCATGAACATAGATGCAAAAATCCTTAACAAAATCCTAGCCAATAGAGTCCAAAAGCATGTTAAAAAAATCATCATGACCCAGTGGGATTCTTACGATATATGCAAGGATGGTTCAATGTAAGGAAAGGTATTATTGTATTGCACCACATTAACAAAGCAAATAAATAGAACCATATGATCTTAGAAGTTGATGCATAAAAGGCATTTGTCAAAATTCAACACCCCTTACTAATTAAGAAACTCAGAAAATTAGAGTAGAAGGGAATTTCTTCTAGATATTGAAAAGTATATATGCAAAAGAAAGAGCCAATATGATTTCAAAGGAGAAAGATTAACCTTATGAACAGGGACCAGACAAGGATGCCCATTGTCACATTTTCTATTCAATATTGTATTGGAATTACTTGTTAGGGCAAAACAATAAGAGAAGGAAATAAAGTCATCCAAATCCACAAAGAAATGTTTAAACTGTCATTACATACAGATGATATAATAGTGCACATAGAAAATCCAAAGGATTCAACAAGAAAATTGTTAGAGCTAGTGGACCAATTTAGTAGGTGGCAGTATATAAGAATAATATTCAATAATCAGTGGGATTCCTCTACAGTAACAAAGAGAACTCAGAGAAAGAAACCAAGAAAGTATTAAAAATTATATAAGCCAAGCACAAATTTAGATACTTGGAGTGAACCTATCTAGAGATACAAAAGATCTATACAAAGAAAACTACAGAATATTTCTGCAAGACACAGTATAAGACCTAAAAAAAATGGAAAAATGTGCCTTGTTCATGGATAGGAAGACTAGTGAAAATAACAATCCTACCAAAGCAATCCACATGGGCAACACAATCCCCATACAGATACCAAAATCACTTTTCAAGAAGATTAAAAAGGAAATTGTAAAGTTTATTTGTAGAAGAAAGAGACCCTCAAATAAGCAAAGCACTTCTGAAAAACAAAAATGAAGCAGGGGACATAGCACTTCCTGACCTCAAAACCTACTACACAGTGGTAGTAATCAAAGTAGCGCGGTACAGGTACAATGAAAGGCACATATACCAATAGAACAGAATTGAGAACCTAGAAATGGACCTCTCTATGGTCAACTGATATTTGTCAAGGCAATAAAGCCTATCAAGTGGGGAAAGGAAAGCCTCTTCAACAAATGGTGCTGGCAAAAATGGACTATTACCTGCAGAAAGCTTAAACAGGATCCGTACACAAAAATCAACTAAGAGTGCATCAGAGACCTGAAAGTAAAGCCCCAAACCATAAAATTCATAAGAGACAAACTGGGACCAAGCATAGAAGGCATAGTCTATGGTATAAAGACTTACAAACACAGAAGTACACAATCTGGAGAGGATAAAATTGATGAATGGGACTTTCTAAAGTTTAAATCTCTGTGCTCATCAATTTTTTTTTTCCCTATTGGAAAGCCTACTGACTGGAAACAAACATTTGGCAATAGCATCTCAGACAAGGATTTCATAACACATGTTTATAGAATCCTAGAGGGCCTCCACAAGAAAAAAAAGACTGATAACCCAATTACAAAACTGCCAAAACACGTGAAAAGACTTTTTACAAAGGTATACATTCAAATGGACAACAGACACAAGAAAAAATGCTCAAAATCACTGGCAATAAGAGAGATGCAAATTAAAATCACAATGAGATATCAACTCACCCCTGTAGCAGTGGCAAAGCTTAGCAGCACATCAAGTAGTAAATTTTTGGAGACAATGTGGAGAAGTGGGAACTCTTATACACTATTAATGGAATTGTAAAATGGCACAACCACTTTGGAATATAGTTTGGCATTTCCTCAAAAACTTTAACATAGAAACTTCATATGACCCAGTGATTCCACTACTAGGAATACTAACCATGGAAATTAGAACTGTGAGAGAAACGGAGATTTATACATCTATATCCATAGCAGCATTATGCATGATTGCAAGAACATGAAACTCATCCAACTGTCCAAGCACAACTGAATAGATTGAGAAATTATGGTACCCTCACAATGGATACTACTCAACACTCAGGAGAAATGATTTTGAAAAATTACATAACTTGGGAGAGACTGGAGAGCATTATGCTGAACTAACTAACTCAGTCTCGAGGGTAAATATTGTATAAAACCATTATTGTAAAAAATAGGATAACTAGTAAAACATGTATAGGAACCCATAGGAGGAAAAGATGAGAACAGAGTGGTGAGGTTGGGTAGGGACAAAATCACAGGGTTGCACAGTTTGGTGGGTAGGGGGGTGATAAAAAAATAGGAAGAATCTGGGTGAAAAGGCAGGGTAATGATGGGCAAGGTATAATGGTGATTAATTTTATAAAACATAACGCAAGAGAATGAGTGTCTGAAACACAACATGCATTAAGAATAATGTAAATCTCAATGTATATGAACTTTGTAAGCAAATCAATATAAACAAACATGAATAAACAAGACAGCTGGGTTAGTACTTATACAGGTTGCTGCTAGAAATCCAAGCTACATCCAGAAAAGACTGTTAAACTAGGAATACCATTGCTGCTGCCAAGTGGATCTTAACTAAAAACAGAGAACAACAGAGATATGTTTAGTTATGTTCTATTGACTTTGTGAGGACATTTGTCTGTATGAATCATAATAAATAACAGACAATATTATGAATAATTGAGAAAAAATATTACCATGCTTCTTTAAAATTCTTTTAACACAAGAATCATATCTAAAGATCAGAATATATATATATATATATATTCCAAATATATTTCTGAACACTATTTAGGAGAAGTTACTCTGAGTTTTATTTTCAAAATTGAGAAAGAGTGTCAAGCCCTCAAAAAAAAATATCTATGTATTGTGCTTCAAAATACCAGAATTTTCTCAATGGGAGCAAATAGTTTCTTCAAAATCTAAGAAAGTCTTAACTTTAGTTATAAAACCAATTTATAAAACCACTTTTTAAAATAATTTACTGGTAAGCATGGCAATATTATATAAAACAAGCAAATATTTTCTTAAATATTTAAAATAAAGAGGTGGATAAGTAATTAATTTGAATCTAGTTACTACATTCACTTAATATATGTGTTAATTCACATGTATTCTTACTTGCTAGTCTAAGATTGTAATGCATTTTTGAAGCTATTTTTAAACTCCAACTCTTCCCTGCATCAGAGTAGTGTTCCAATATGTCTCAAAAAAGGAGAATTGATGCCTTTGAGCTGTGGTGCTAAAGAAGAGTATTGAATGTACCATGGACTGCCAAGAAAACAAACAGATTCATCCTGGAGAGGGTTAAACCAAGCTCTCCTTGGAGGCAAGGATTCTGAGGCTTCGTCTGACATACTTTGGACATGTTGTAAGGAGGAACAGGTCCTTGGAGAGGGACATCATGCTTGGGAGGGTGGAGGGACAGCGCAGGAGGTGAAGGCCCTCTATGAGGTGGATTGATTCAGTGACTGGGGTAATCGGGATGGGAGTGTCAGAGGCAATATGATTGGCACAGGATAGAGCAGGTTTTAGGGATGTTGTAGATAGGGTCGCTATGAGTCGCAAACGACTCGACAGCACATAACAATAACAGTCTATAAAACTGAGAAAATAATTTCTGCTCTCTTAAGCCATGTAGTTTGTAGTAATTTGTTACGGTTGCCATAGGAAACTAATAAATCTTTAAAATGAAATGTTTAAATTTTCCTACATTCTCAAATATACATGTTGAGAATTTTGGAATAGTTTAATCTATTTTCCTAGAAACCTCTCTACATTCTGTTCCTGTCCCAATATTTTTCCATTGGCTTGAATTATAAAAATTTGGATAAACAGATACATGACTGTTAAGTCTACTTAGACTAGAGATTGGAATGTGAGAAGTGGAAATGTAGGAAAATTGAACATTGTTAAGGAAGAACTGGAACTACTAAGTATTGACATACTAGACATGGCAAAATAAGGTGAATTGGTATGAGACATTCTAAATTAGAAAATAACATGGCCTACAATATTCGAAATAAGATGATGAAAAGTGGGGTTGCATTCACAGTTAAAAGGACCATATCGAGACCCATCTTGAAATAAAATGTAGAGAACAAGATGATAATATCCATATGCATAAAAGGAAAACCTATTCATATCACTATCATTTAAATATTTGCACCCAAAACTAGAACCATAAAGGAGGAACTAGATAATTTTTACCAACTTTCTTTTATTGAATATGCAACCAAGATACATTAATGATAATGGGTGACTGGAATACCAAAGTTGGGTTCAAGGAAGAAGAATCAGAAGTTGGAAAACAAGGTCTTGGTAACAGAAATGAGGCTGAAAAGAAAATGATAGAATTTTGTAGAATCAATAATTTATTAATTGTAAATATCCTTTATAAAAGATAGTGATTATACAAATGGATCTCACTTAATGTTCTACACAGGAATTAGATTGGTTAAAATTAAGGGAAAAAAACCTCTTGAGAAGCTCAACATCAGCTGTGCAAACTAGGCCACAGGCTGATCATGGAACAAATCATCAACTACTCATTTACAAGACAAGTTGAAGCCAAAGACACTTAAATCCACAAAAAACCAAAATTAGGCCATGACTGTATACCACTTGAATTTAAAAATAATCTCAGGAACAAGTTTAAGGCTTTGAACACAAATGAGGAAAGAACAGATGAGCGGTGGGAGAATATTAAGCACATCATCCACAAAGAACACAAAAGGTCATTACAAAGACAAAAGAGAAAGACAAGACCAGGATATATGTCAGAAGAGACCGAGTATTGAGCTGGAATACCAAAAAGCCAAAGCAAATGGAAGATAACAAGAAATTAAGGAGCTGAACAGGTTTCAACTGGCAGTCCAGGAGGACAAAGCAAAGTATTATAAGTAAATGCAAAAAGAGCTAGAGTCAGAAAATCAACAGGGGTGAACTTGCTTGGCATTTCTTAAGCTGAATGAACTACAGAAAAAAATTCAGTCCTCTAGCTTCAATACTTATGAATGCTATGTGTAGGATAATGAATGATTCAGGAAGCATTAAAAAATGGGAGGAGTATGTAGTCACTATACCAAAAAGATTGACTGATGCAAAAGAATTTAATGAAACAACATATATGATGAAACAGTAGAAATGAAGTGGGAAGTTCAAGCCTCTCTGGAGGAACTGGCAAAAAATAAGGCCAAGTAATTGCTGGAATATCAATTAGCATATACAAGCTGAGTTTAGAAGAGGCTGTAGCACTAGGAATATTACAGCCAATGTCAAAGCA
>NW_006399874.1:9961166-9963697 GCF_000299155.1 Elephantulus edwardii
ACATACTGTGGAATGCCAAGAGAACAAACAGGTTTGATTTAGAGAGGGTGAAACCAGGCTGCTCCTTGGACACAAAGATTTTGAAGCTCCATCTCACAGACTTTGGAGCATGTTGTTTGGGGGACCAGACCTTGGAGAAGGACATCAAACTTGAAAAAAGGGAGGGGCAGCATAAGGGATGAAGACTCTGGATGAGATGGATTGATACAGTAACTGGGGTAATGAATGTAGGAGTGTCAGAGACTGAGATTGGTTCAGGATAGGACAGGATTCAGAGCTATTGTCCATAGGATTATTATGAGTCACAAGGCATTCGATGTACATAACAACAATGGTAACAACTGGATTTCGGTATATCTTACTCTAAAACTTGGTGTCTCTAAAGCAACTTTCTTTATACTGGCACAACTTAGAGTGTAGATCACCAAGTGAAGACAAAAGCAGGGACTGGAATTATGCTACAAGTACTTAAGGACCACAAGCACTGCTGGCGGTCACCTGATGTCAGAAGAGGCAAGGGAGGATTCTCTTCTATGTCTATCAGAAGAAGCCTGGTATAGCAACATTTTGATTTCTAATTTTTAGTCTATAGGGAGATCTGATGGCTTAGTGGTAAGGAGCTAGACTGCCAGCCCAAAAGCATTCAGTTGGTATCTACCAGCTGCTCCATGGGAGAAAGATAGACAATTTCCTCTGAAAACCTGCTGGAAGGTCAGCTATGAATTGGTTCTGACTGTACAGCACATAACAATAACAGTCTATAAAACTGAGAAAATAATTTCTGCTCTCTTAAGCCATGTAGTTTGTAGTAATTTGTTACGGTTGCCATAGGAAACTAATAAATCTTTAAAATGAAATGTTTAAATTTTCCTACATTCTCAAATATACATGTTGAGAATTTTGGAATAGTTTAATCTATTTTCCTAGAAACCTCTCTACATTCTGTTCCTGTCCCAATATTTTTCCATTGGCTTGAATTATAAAAATTTGGATAAACAGATACATGACTGTTAAGTCTACTTAGAATCTGGCTTCATTTTCCTGTAAATATCTGGGAAAGAGGAGGAGATACATTAAGTAAATGATCCCAAATTTTTCTTCTTTTCACATAACAGTCTTTCCTCAAGAATCTTCTATTACATACCCTCCCCATATTTACTCAATTACTTTGCAGTTCAATACCTGACTTTAAATGTGACTTTGAACACAAAATATATTTCACAGGTTAATAATGACCTAAAATTGTAAACTTTACCACTTTTCCTGAGTATGTTTTTACTATTTTTAAATTGTTGCTACTTTCTTTGTAAATTTCACAGAAGCTGATCCTGACAGGATTCAGGTGTATTTGATTTCTACGCGCCATGAAGGAAACACTAAAAGAGTGGGGAAGTAAAGTAAGGTGGCCGATGCAGTATTCATTACTAAACCAACAAACATACAGTAATAAAAACTTAATCTTGTGAAGAACTCTGTGATGTAGTATAGAACACGTACCTTGGAATTATTCAGTCAAGGGGCAAGGGAATGGACTTATTTATACTTCAAGCTGCTACAGTCATGGGTTGAAGGCTAAGGGAAGGTTGGCCCCAAGGCATATAAAAGGCTTCACATAATTCACTGCATCTTTAATTGACAATATTGATAATTATCTTTGAGCTGACTTTTGTTTATGGTGGCCTCATATGTAACAGAAAAATCTCCATTTATTCCTATGCCATCATCTTAATACTGAATAGATTTGAATCCATTGTTACATTTATCATGTCAACATATTTTTTTGAGAGCTTCTCTTAGTTTTATTTGGTCTCTGTTAAATTTACACTACTCTCTGTTTAATGAAAAGCTGTCTTTCCACAAAAGATTATTCTACTAATAATTTAGTACTATACTAAATAATTAGTATTCTACAAAATTATTTTGGTATCTCTAGTGGCCTAGTGGCACAAAGCTGCACTGCATTCCCAAAGTCACACAGTTTGACCACCAGCTGCTCTACTAGAGGAGGATGGGAAATCCCCTCCTGTGCGATTAACTGCCTACGAAAATGCACTGGAGGGTCAGCTATGGGCAGGTTCTGACTCTAGGGTACACACCAGCAACAACTAATTATTTCAATGTATAACTTTTGGAGGATTTCTTAAGGTTGTTTTTACCTAGGTTTCCATATTTGGATATTATCATTCTTTATTCTTCTTTGAAAGAATCCTAATACTAATTATATATTCTACATAGATAAATTCCCAGATTATAGAAAAATTTTATCAAATATCACTTTGAGTGAAATTTCTCTGATGTTTATTCTCCCCTCATTAATGATCTCATGACTCCTAGCTTACAAAAGACTTTGGTATATATTCTTTGCATGATATGTAAATCTCCATTAATGCTTCTAAGACAAGTCAATTTTAAATTAGGATGAGTATCATGAGCTCAGTTTCACAAGGTAAAAAAAAAATTCTCAAAAGTTCTATACCATGACACAACTTGCAACCCTTGTCATAAACTACCTTTTAATTATATTAATTATG
>NW_006399874.1:9964872-9970383 GCF_000299155.1 Elephantulus edwardii
GACAGTGTGGATCCATAACAAAACGTAGCTGACTCTAAGAAGTATGGGAATTCCAAAACACTTGATTGTGTTTATGCAAAGCCTATACTTGGACCAGGAGGCAGTTGTCAGAACAGAGCAAAGAAACTGCACAATTCAAAATTAGGAAGGGTGTAAGCCAGGGATGTGTCCTATCTCTATATCCTTTCAACCTATATGCAGAACAGATTATCCGGGAGGCTGGGCTCTATGAGGAGAAATGTAGTAGAGTATAATATATTAAATATTCTTTGCCAACACTACATTTCAAAGGCATCAATTATTCTTCTGCCATTTATATTCATTATTCAAATTTCAGATGCATAAGAATCAACTGAAAAGTGTTGGTTTTGTTATCTACTGTTGAGTCACATGAGACATATAGTGATCTTATATACAATGGCTCTGAACCCTGCTCTATCTTGAGCTAACCTTATTGTCTCGAACACATTTACTCCCCATTACACCAGTCACTGAGTCACCCATCTCATTGAGGGTCTTCCTCTCTTGCACTGTTTCTCCACACTCCTAGGCATGATTTCCCTTTCCAAGGACTGCACTTTCCTTGCAATATGCCCAGAGTATGTCAGACAGAGCTTCAGAAAACCTTCAAGGAGCAGTCTGGTTCAACTGAAGATACTAATGTAAAAAATTACCTAAAAGCTTACTAACTAGAAATAACTGATACTAACTATTCAATCTCTATTTAGCAATTTATTTACAAGCTTTTTATTATTTTAATCACATAAAATAATTTAATCACACTGAAATAATTAACATCAAAGGTATCATATGTTTTATCTTCAACAAGGGAGCTCTGGTGGCTTTGTGGTAAGGAATATGCTGCAAAGGCCGGTGATTTAAATTTAACAACTGCTCCACAGGAGGAGGGACAATTTCCTTCCATGTGATTTATTACTTCTGGAAACTAGCTGGATGGTCAGTTATGAGTTTGTTTCAATCAGCTAGTGGGTTCAATGTTTGCGCCTTTGGGATTGCAGCACAGCTTCTTACCTCTAAGCCACCAGAGCTCCCTATCGTTTTGGTATTGCTACTGTTTTTGTGTGCTGTCAGGTCAGAACCAGAGCTAACTATCCAGCAAGTCTTCATAGGCAGTAAATAATGCAGGAGGATGTTACCCATCATTTTCCCTACAGAGCAGCTGGTGGGTTCGAATTACATGTCCTATCATTTCAGTTTTGTTGTTTTTGTGTACCGCTGAGTCAGAACAGCAGCTGACCCTCCAATGGGTTTTCAGAGGTAGTTAATCACATGGGAGGAGATTGCTAAGACTTCCAGAGGAGCAGCTGGTGAATTTTAACCAAGTGCCTTCAGGATTATAGTGCAGTTTTTGCTAGTAGGCCAACAACTACAGTATGAATGTGATAATTACACATATGCAGAACCTAGACATATTTCCAGGTTATATATTATAAATATCTTATTACTACTATATTGTATAATAGAAATTTTGTTAGATTCTGGTAGCAATGTAAAAGTTAGAAATTCTGTTAGATTCTGGTAGTAAAACACATTTTAACATATACTTGGTATATTTTTAGCAAACTTGCTCAAATATTTTTTAATCAAAACAATTTATTCAAAGACTTATATCTGTATAATATGTAAACAACCTAAACTTCTACATATTGTAATACTATTTTTACTTCTTACTTCAGTGTCTCTTTTTCTTTCTTTTTACAAATTACATTGGAAGTCTCTGGGTAAAATGGTGGACTAGACAGACCAAACCTGCACTCTCTTCCAAGACACTAGGAAATAAAAATAACGTACATAGATGATAATTCTAGAACCATGAGTTTAAAAGGGGGGGGGGAAGGTAGTTCAAAGAAACTGATCAAAGAAAGAAATGAAATAAAAACATCAAGTATGGAGATTAACAGAACCCAGAATTATAAGCACTAAGGTAAATAATATTGAACAGTTGTTTGCTGAGTTCAGTCACTCAAATATACAGCACCATCCACACTCTTAGCTCGCTGAAAAAAACGTTGTGATGTTGACCTTTTTCTCTAAGCCCTTTCTAGGATCAGGAGAGTGATTTTACACTCCATCATCTCTTACCCAGAGACTAGGCCCTCACTATTCGGTATCCACAAAATGCTCTATGATCAGAGATCCCCACTGTGGTCCAGCTCACTGTGTCTGCCTCACCTACATCAATGCTTTCTTTGACTGGTAGGATACCATCTCTGATTATGGTTCTAGTCTCTCGCTGAGAACCCTTGAGGATGCCTCATTCAGCACATGACACGATCACATTTCAGTCATGGACTATCCATGGAAATGTGCCTTTGATTTCATAAAATAACATTTGATCAAGAGCCCACGGTGATGAAAAAGGAAGTTCAAGCTGCTCTAAAGGAATTGGCAAAAAAACAAGGTCCCAGTAATTGACAACATACCAATTGACACATTCAATGAACAGATGCTGCACTGGACTCACTCACCAGGTTGTGTGAAGAAATCTGGAGGACAATCACTTGACCAATTGAATGGAAGAAATCCACATATATTCCTGTTCCTTAAAATGGTACTCCAACGGCATGTGGAAATTATTGAATGGCATCAGTAATATCAAATGCAAGCAAGACCCTGATGAGAATTACATAAAAAAGACTGGAATAGCACGTCATCAGAGAATGGCCAGATGTGCAGGCTGGATTTAAAAGAGGTCATGGCTCTAGGGATATTATAGTTGATGTTATGTTAGATGGATCTTAATTGAAAGCAGAGAGTACCAGAGCAATACCTATGGAATATTAAAATATTTTATTATGCTTATGTGAAATCTATATTGGACCAGGAAGCAGTCATCAGAACACAACAAGGAAATACTGCATAGGTCAAAATCCTGGAAGGTGTAAGTTAGGGATGCATCCTATCTTCATACCTTTTCAATCTATATGAAGAACAGATCATCCAGGAGGCTGGGCTCTATGAGGAGCAATGTGGCATCAGGATTGGAAGAAGGATCAACAACCTGCATTGGGCAGATGACACAACGTTGCTTGCTGAACCTGCAGAGGAACTGAGGCATTTACCACAGAAGTTCAAGGACTGAAGCCTTCAATATGGATTGAAGCTCAGCATCAAGTAAAAAGGGATTCTAACCACTGAGATAATTGGCATCAGCATGATAGTTGGCATCAGCATGATAGATGAAGAAGAGATTGAGACTGTAAACAGCTTTAGTTTGTTACTTAAAAGGTTTAGGTTTAGCTTTAGCTTTATTCTTAGTACCAGCATCCAGGAAATCAAAAGATGAATTGCATTAGATAAATCTGTTGTCAGAGTCTTCTCTAGAATACTTAAGAGCAATTATGTTAGTCTAGAGACTAAGATGTGTCTGATCCAGGCCATGGTCTTCACAATTAATTGCTATGCATCAGAGAGCTGGACAGTGACTAAGAATGATAGAAGAAGAATCAACACCTTTGAGTTGTGGTACTGAAGAAGAGTATTGAATACATCATGGACTACTAAGAGAAGAAACAGATACTTACTGGACAGGGAGAAACCAGGCTGCTCTTTGGAAGCAAGGATTTTGAAGTTCCCTCTGACATACTTTGGGCGTGTTGCCAGGAGGGACCAGTCCTTGAAGAAGGACATCATGCTTAAAAGGGTGGAGGAAAAACACAAGAGAAGGAAGCCCTGGAAGAGATGGATTGACTTAGTGCCTGGGGTAATGGGGGTAGGTATGTTGGAGACTATGAATTTGGCTCAAGATAATGCAGGGTGGTTCAGAGCTGATGTATGTAGAGTGCTATGAGATGCAAGTGAGTCAATGCCACATAACAACAGCGTGGTACCCATTAAATCTACTGCTTTGAATTGATTCACAATCATAACTACCCTATAAACTAGAGTAGTACTGCTTCACATCCAAAGCTTAAAGTCTATGGAAATAGACTACCACAGGGTGGCTAGTGGGTTTGGATTCTCAGCATTTGGTTGGTACCTATAGACTTTAACCATTATACCATCAGGATTCCCCAAGTATGACAAAGATGTATTATTTGGCATAAAAGGAAGCTAAAAAACAGTATGTAGTGGCATTTAATCTGAGGAGAAAAAATATATGTGACGATATACACAGATGAATATATATGAGTGAATACCTATAGCAATTAAAAAAACTAGTTTAACCTTTAAATATCTTCATTACCTTTCAAATAATTTTAGAAGAAAGAATCTGTGAGCCTCAAGAAAATAGTTTCTAAGTATTAGAATAACTCAACAACTTAACTTGACCTAGTATAAAATTCAAGGGAAGTAAATATTCTACTTTGCAATATCCTTAATTAAGCAAACTAACCCAAATTCAGACTCCTAAATATCTCTAAGATTAGCCAAAGCTCTCAGAAACACATTGCCTTATATCTTGGGAAAATTTTAAAAATTCTTAAGGATACTGACATAGGAAAATGTACTAAATTAATATCAGTGAGTAGATTAGCCTTCGACATTACAGATTAATTAACAATTGAAGTTAATTTTTCAGAATCTATTTTAAGAATTAATTAATTCTTTGCCTTCTATATTACTGTCTTTGGAAATAAAGTTGTGAAAAGATTAGTCTCTTTCTTAGTTATTATAGATGTGAATAATTCACTGTCACCATGCATTATATACATGATAGACTTTTTTAAATTGAATTTTTAATGATTCCTGTAAATACTCTAATTTAATTTCTTATAAAATATCTTATTAAGTGATCCAAAGGTGTTGACTTACTATGAAGATTAAGTACTTAAATAATTTTTTAGTTTAAAACAAGGAAATAAAAACAGTATATTTTGTCTTTTTTGTTACATTTGATTTTGTTATTTATAATTTACAAAAAAACTTTAAGTACGAAATAAGAACCTTTTAGGTATACTCCAAATGAACAATTATTTACATTTTGTTCCATTTTTTTCTCTGACTACCCCTTCTATCTATCTATCTATTTATTTATTTTTCATTTCAATGAACATCTACAGAGATTTTGGAATTCCATTCATTCATTGTTGCACCCTCCTCCCCGCCACCCCCAGTTTGCTCCTCTCCTTGAAGAGCAAAAGAAAAACTCCCTCATTTGTACACAATCACCCCGCACATCCCCCAACCACACCCCCAGCCCCAAATACAATCCACTCTGCAACCCTCATTCCGTACTCTTATGATAAACATAATGCCCTAAAATAAAATACTTTTAAACTATTCTCTCCCCCATAGCCTTCAATGCCGTAAACATATTTCATCCAGTTTTTCTCAGTCTTACCCCGACCCCGATGTCAACCTCAACAAATCAAGACAACCATGAGATATCATCTCACCCCAGTAAGACTAGCAAAATTTAACAGAACAGCAAGCAACAAATGTTGGCGAGGTTGTGGAGAGACTGGAAACCTTATTATTCACTCTTGGTGGGAGTGTAAAATGGTGCAACCACTGTGGAAAGCGATGTGGCGCTTTCTCAAAAAGTTG
>NW_006399874.1:9971093-9986608 GCF_000299155.1 Elephantulus edwardii
TTAAAAAAAGAATGATAGAAGAAAAAGCAATGAGGCTGACCTTTCTTTTAAACTAAAGTAAGTAATATTATCTTGATAAGAGTTCACTATATTCAGATTTAGTAATTATCTCAATCACATTCTTAGAGATGTTTTTCTCTGGTTCAGGCTTATAATTTTAAGTTCGTTATTGTGGAGTTTTTCTTTTAATATGGCTTTCTTAGGCGATGAACTTGACTCTGCCTTGAAGGTGGACAGGAACATGCAAGTAGGTTGTGTTAACCTATCCACAAGGGGATGGGCTATCACACCATTCCACAAGGGAATTGGCCAGTCTCTTCAATCCAAACGAGGTTGGCTAGTCTTACCAATAAATTGAGTAGCTCCGGCAACAGATTAGACCTTCTCCACCACAAAGAAGAGAAGCAGCAGCATCAAGAGAATGTAGAACACCCCTCAGGACCAGACATTCTTGCTCTAGCTCCATCTATGGAAGCAGCAGCAGCTACAGCTGAAGCGGAGGACCAGAGACACCTAATCTGAGTCAGAGCTGGCTGTTATCTCTCTCTCTACAGATAGAACCAGAGCTAAATTAAGAGCCTTTGCACAAGTTTGTTGGACAATTTGGGGTGGGGTGTGGGAGTGAGAGCCAATATTGGTAGTTTTGAGAGCTTTGGAACTCTGGTCTAAAGCTGTGAGGTTCAAGGCTGAAATGACTGCCTGTACATTTCAAGAAGCTGTCCTGAATGTATTCTGCTAGTAATCTATATTATAACTGTTTAACTTCTCCAACATGGGTCCATGTGGTCTGTGATCAGATTTTGGAACCCTGCAAGCAATGAGATTGGTGTTGTGATGAGTAGAAGGAGGTATAGGAGCTTGGGGAATATGTCTGACCTCATAAGAATTGGTTTTGTGTTAATGCTGTTCAAGGTCCAGTTCCCCTTGTGGAGTTGGTAAAAGTCAGATTTGGCCATCCCCACGTGGCACTATTTTTATTTTGTAGTTTTCCTTATTTAGGGTTTCCCCTCCATGACATTTCCTCATGATTACACTATGCCAATAGGTTTATTTTTTAAGAAATAATGCAAAAGTGAAACACTTCTGAAACACATGTCCTTTTGAAGAGGAAATATCCCAATATTCATGCTAACATTATTGCTTGATTTATGTAGTGATCTGTTAGGTTTTCTACTATAAGATTATGTTTCTTTTTGTAATTAAATAATTTGTGGATAGACCCATTGACATCATATTAAACATTTTTATTTTTCACCATTATTTTGTTGGTTTATTATTTTGCTGATGCCTTTGAGTTGTGGTGCTGGAAAATAGTGCTGACTATATCACAGACTGCTAGGAGAAAAACAGGTTGGTTTTGGAGAGGGCGAAAATGGACTGCTCCTTGGAATCAAGTATTCTGAAGCCTCCTTTGACATACTTTGGACCTATTACAAGGAGGCACCTTTCCTTGGAGACGGACATCATGTTTGGGAGGGTGGTGGAAAGCACAAGAGAGGAAGACCCTCAATGGGATGGACATATTCAGGGGTTGGGGTAGTGGGGGTAGATGTGTCAGAGACAATTAAGTTGGCACAGGATAGAGCAGGATTTAGGGCTCTTTTTACAAGTTTTATTTTAATGAAAGTTTACAGAGACTTTGGATTTCCATTCATTCATTGTTGCACTATTCTGATTTAGGGCTCTTTTACTTAGGGTCGTTATGAGTCACAAGCGATTCAATGGCACATTATAACAACAACAACAACAACAAAGGCACACTTTTATGTTTACTACTTTAAATCATACTAGCGACAAATTTTTTTGTCTTCCAAATAGTTATATAGATGTGTTTCATTTAATGGATAATGTCTTGCCACACAACCCCCCCCATAAAATATTTTATTTGTTTTTAAAGGAAAGTGGCTCACCTTTTGCTGTTTCCTCCTAATAGTTATAAAGAAAGCTTTGGTGGCCTACCGGTAAGAAGGTGTGATGCAAACACAAAGACTCGTGGTTGAAATCTACCAGATGCTCCACAGAAGAAAGCTGGATAGTCTCCTTCTTTGTAATATATTGTCTTTGAAAACCTACTGGAGGGTCAGCTATGGGTCAGGTTTGACTTGACACCACACAACAATAAGAACAACAATAACAACTGTTTTAAAGGGTTCTCTGGTGGCCTAGCGGTAATTATCTGTGCTGCAATTCCCAAAGCACTGTGGTTTGAACCCCTCAGTTGCTGTATCATGGGAGGAGGATGAGTAATTCCTTCCCATGTGATTTACTGCCTTTGAAAACCCACTGGAGCATCTGCGATAGGTTGGTTCCCACTTGAAGGCACACAGCAATGGTTATAAAGAGATACCAATGTTCACAACAGCATTATTCAATTGCAAGAAAATGCAGAACAGCTCAGATGTTCAACGACAAATGAATAAATTGATGAATTGTGGTACATTCATACTATGGAATACTATGCAGTATGCAGGAACAATTATTTTGTAAATTACTATCTCACTTGGAAAGGAAAAGAGAGCATTATGATGAGTGAACTAACTCAGTCCCACTAGGGAAAATACTATATAAAACCATTACTGTACAATGAGTCTGAAGATCCAAGGTAGGGTGGGGGGTAGAAATAAAGGGGTGAGGATGGGGGTTAGGGTGTTCATCATATTGTTGTTGCCATCAAGTTGTTGGAGACTCATAGAGACCCTATGAATGAAAGTCCTGGACATCTGTACAACTTTCATCCTTTCTCCAGGTTCAAAAAGTTTCCAGATGCAAGCTATTATGGAAGTGTATGCCACTCCTGCTTCCAAGCTTGTTTTAATTGGGGAGCTCCACCAAACACTGTCCATCATGGGTAACCATTCTCACATTTGACTCATCAGTGTTACAGTGTTCGGCTTCACAACAACCATGAGTTACTTCTGTGGAAATAAGGGGCTGAAGCTCAGGGGATAGGGTATTCATCATAGGGGTGCACAATTTGATGGGTGGGTGGGGTGAAGGAAATGGGAAGGATCTTTTGTGAAAAACAATGTATTCAAACTTTATAAATCAATCAGATTAAAATTTAAAAAAATAAGATATCAAACACTGAGAATACAGCAGCAGAGGGGCACCAGGGTCCATGCTAATCCCTACAATCTCTTCTCTTGTATTTTCTTTTTTTCCTAGATTCATTCACTTTCCAGACAATTAAGCACCAGCTCCTGTTGTAGGTGTTAGGAGCTGTTAGCCAGACAGGGCTCTTACAGGTGACTAAATGTAACAATAATGTTTGCATATGACCATATAGTGACAGTTCTAGCCACATTTCCTAATACCCATATCCAGCTACTCAAGGCCAAAGGCCATCTATCCACACTTGCCATGTGTGTGTTCCTGCACTTGCGCTCTCTCTCGCACTATCTCTCGTTTTCTCTTGCTCTCTCTCTTGCTCACACGCTCATTAGCTCGCACTCTCTCTCTCTCTTCCTCTCTCTCTCTGCTGCTGAACCCAATCTGATCCAAACACATAACCTGTAAAGTGAGTCTCCCTCATGTATGCAATGGATAGAGATCTTTTGGGATTTGTTTCACCAACTCATATAACTTTTAATTTAAAAAAATTACTAGGATTTAACCACAAATTTTATGGAATTGCCTGTATATTATGAATACAGTGAACACAAAATTCAAATCACAAGCATTCTATTTCACAGATCATGGATGTTAACAATACATCTTTATATAATTTTATATTAGCAAATATTTGTGGATTTATTTAAAGATATATAGTTGAGGATTTCCCTAATCAGAACCACATTTTAAAAAGAGAACTATAAAATTATAAGATCATTGGCATAAATATATTCAGTTATAATTTTTTAAAACATCAACAGATGTCTGTTAATTTACGTAAAGAGAGATTCTTGATTAATTTGTTAATTTATGTATTTTGCACATAAAATTCTTTACAAAAATTGAATAAGGTTTAATATTATTGTTGTTTGTTGTTATGTGCCATCGAGTCGTTTGTGACTCATAGTGACCATATGTACAACAGCCCTAAACCCTGCTCTATCCTGTGCCAATCACACTGCCTCTGACACACCCATCCCAATTACCCCAGCCATGAATAAATCCATCTCATAGAGGGTCTTACCCTCTTGCGCCACCCCTCCACCCTCCCAAGCATGATATCCCTCTCCAAGGACCTGTCCCTCCTTGCAACATGCCAAAGTATGTCAGACGATGCCCCAGAATCCTTGCCTCCAAGGAGTTGCTTGGTTTAAGTCTCTCCAGGATGAATCTGTTTGTTTTCTTGGCAGTCCATGGTAGATTCAATACTCTTCTCCAGCACCACAGCTCAAAAGTATCCACTCTCCTTCTGTCCTCCCTAGTCATTGTCCAACTCTCTGATGCATAATAAGTGATTGCAAAGACCATGGCCTGTATCAGGCACACCTTAGTCTCCAGAGAGACACCGTTGCTCTTGAGTACTTTAGGGAGGTCCCTAACAGCAGACTGTCCCATCACAATACGTCTTTTGATTTCCTGGCTGCTGGTGCCAAGAGTGTTGACTGTGGAGACAAGCAAACTGAAGCTGTGAACAATCTCAATCACTTTGCCATCCATCCTGATGCTACCAATTGGTCCAGTGGTGAGAATCTTTGTCTTCTTGACATTGAGTGTCAATAAATATTATAAAGTCTCATAAAATTGCTTTTATTTTTGCGTTAATATCAGACACTCGCTTTAAAATATTACATTTTTCTTATAAGTTAGATTATTTTTGAACTAAAAATACCACTCTTACAAATAAGTTCCTGTGCCAGAGTTATCTTGCTGTTGATTGAGAAGCACTTTGAACTAGTTGAGGAACTGTCTTGCTGTTAACATCTTTTAGGATAGTTATTTACTGTACTTGAACTTTGACTATTTAATATCCTTTGCTCTTTCCAACCCAACTTGTTTTCATAATAAACCCCACAATTGTTAGTAAAAGAGGAAAAAAACCACCACAAAAACAATATTATAATCAACAATTATTTCCCTATAATACTAGCAAACGTATTGAAGAAATAAATGAGTTTGTGGTGTGTTTGTTGTTGGGTTTCTTTTTTGTTGTCATTTTTGTTTTTTATGGGGTGTGGGATTGAGGGAAAGTAGGGTACAACTTTTGGGGAGTGGGATGTATTTAAATATAGAATAGGTACCCTGAAATTTCAAGTTTCTAGAAAATCTCCCCCTATGGGAAGAGTAAAACATTTATTTGTATCTAGGAGAATTAGGGGGGAAAATGATGACATGCTAATATTAAAATTGTATTTTAGGGTATGCAGATGTTTTTAAGCAATAAGAAACATTCAAAGAAAGTATATTTTAGGCTAAAGAAATTCGAAACTTTAAATATCAAAAAATTGGAAGTATAAAGCAATAATCAGTGTTGTTAAGTGTAGGCTTAACAATAATAAGCATGTTGTTGTTTGTTGTTATTTGCCATCAAGTCATTTGTGACTCGTAACAACCCTTAAGTACAATATCTCTGAAGCCTGCCCTGTCCTGCGCCAGTCTCACTGACTCCAATATACTTGAGCCTATTGCCCTAGTTACTATATCACTCCATCTCATCCGAGGTCTTCCTCTCCTACTCTATCCCTCCACCTTTCAGCGCATGATGTCCTTCTCCAAGGACAGGCCTCTCCTGTCCATGTGCCCAAAGTATGTGCGACAGAGCTTCAAAACCCTAGCCTCCAAGGAGAAACTTGGTTTCATGCTCCCCAAGACAGACCTATTTGTGTTTTTTTCAGAGGTATACAGTAAGCTATAAAGCACATGTGTATTTTATAATAAATAGCCGCTACTGGCAACAAGCCAGAAAGAAGTATGAGGCAAAGTATCATTATCTATGCCTTCAAAGAGCATTACAGCTGTACCCTCTCCAGGACATATTTATTTGTTTATTTGGCAGTCCATAGGATGCAATCTGATTTGAAAGAATTGGCAAAAAAATAAGGTCCCAGGAATTGATGATATACCAATTGACATATTTCAACTAACAGATGCTGCCCTAGATGTGCTCAGCAAGTTGTATCAAGAAATCTGGAGGACAACCACTTGGCCAACTGACTGGAAGAGAACTATATTTGTTCCCATTCCAAAGAAAGGTGATCCAACAGGGTGTGGAAATTATCAAACATTATCACATGTAAGCAAGATTCTGCTGAAGAGTATCCAAAAATGTCTGGAACAGCACATCAACAGAGAACTGCCAGAAGTGCAGGCTGAGTTTAGAAGGGGTTGTGGTACTAGACATATTGTAGCTAATGTTAGATGGATATTGGCAGAAAGCGGTGATTATGCAAAGGCGTTTGACTGTGTAGATCACAGCAAGCTGTGGCTGACTCTAAAAAGAATGGGAATCTCAGAACACTTGATCATGCTAATCCAAAACCTATACTTGGACCAGGAGTCAATCATCAGAAAAAAGAAACACTACATGGTTCAAAATTAGGAAGGGTGTGTGCCAGGGATGTGTCTTATCTCCATACCTTTTCAATCTATATGAAGAACAGATTATCTGGGAGGCTAGGCTCTAAGAGGAGAAATATGGCATCAGGGTTGGAGGAAGATTCATCAACAATCTGCATTATGCAGATGACACAACCCTGCATCATGATGGATGGTAAAGAGATTGAAACTTGTTAACAGCTTAGTTTGTTTGACTCTCCAGTCAATATTCTTGGCACCAACAAATCAAAAGAAGTACTGTGATAGGAAAGTCTGCTGTTAGAGACCTCTCAAAAGTACGAAGAGCAATGATGTTACTATGGAGACTAAGGTGGGCCTGATATAGTCCACAGTCTTTGCAATCACTTGCTGTGCCTCAGAGAGCTGGAAAATGACTAGGGAGGATAGAAGGAGAATTGACATCTTTGAGCAGTGGTGTTGGAGAAGAGTATTGAATAGACTGCTAAGAAAATGAACCGGTTCAACCTGGAGAGAGTTAAACCTGGCTGCTCCTTGGAGCCAAAGATTCTGAAGCTTCTTCTGACATACTTTGGTCATGTTGCAAGGAGGGGGACATCTTGTTTGGGAGGGTAGAGAGACAGGGCAGGAGGGGAAGACCCTCTATGAGGTGGATTGATTCAGTGACTGGGTTAATCAGGGCAGGTGTGTCAGAGGCAGTGCGATTGGCACAGGATAGAGCAGGTTTTAGGGCTGTTGTACATAGGGTTGCTATAAGTTGCATGCAACTGGATGGCACATAACAACAACACAGGATGTTCAGTGCTCTTCTCCAATACCACAGCTCAATGTCATCAATTCTCCATCTGTCATCCCTATTTATTGTCCAGCTCTCAAAAGCATAGCAAGTGGTCAAAAAGATTATGGCTCAAATCAGATGCATCTACTTCCAAACTGCTGGTACCAAGGCTGTGGATTTAATTGTGGATCTAAACAAGATGAAGCTTGCCTCAATCTCATCTCCATCCATCATGATGTTGCCTATCAGTTCAGTGGTAATAATCTTTGTCTTCTTGACTTTGAGATGCAATCCACACCAAAGACTTCATTCCTTGATCTTCTGAATCAAGTGCTTCAAGTCCTAGTCACTTTCACCAAGCAAGATTTTGTCATCTATATAACACAGTTTTTATTGATGAATCTTCCTCCAATGTTGATGTCACACTTCTCTTGAAAGAATCCAGCTTCTTGGATAATTTGCTCATCAAACAGACTGAATAGGTATAGAGAAAGAATACAACCCTGAAACAATCCTTTCTCAATTATAAACCATGCTGTGTTCCCCTGTTCTGTTCACAGAACAGCCTCCTGGTACAAATACAGGTTCCGTATGAGCACAATTAAGTGCTCTGGGATTCCCATTCTTCTCAGTGTCAGCCACAGTTTGTTAAGATCCACACAGTCAAATGTCTTTGCATAGTGAATAAAGCAGGTATGTACAACTCACTGTGAAATGGAACCTACTTGATGGCACCTAAAATCAATATGTGCTCAATTGATGACTAATTACTCTTGCATAGATTCATCAGTGTCTACCAGTAGATGTTTACATATTTCCATAGAGATGAATTAATAGAATTTTCAGACTAGGACAGACTAGAATAAAGTCTACAAAGAAGGTCAAATTTTGCCACCTGTAGTTTTGTTTTAGTTTTCTTTAGCTTCAGTTTAAACTTGTATATGAGTTGTTGATGGTCTATTCCAAAATCATCATCTGGTATGGTTATCGCAGCTGATATAACAAAAACCAGTTAAAATAACATCAATTACAGATATTCAGTCCAAAACTGATCATTGAAATGGTGATGGATTGAGTAGTGTTTAAGTTAATTATACATAGTAGTTCCATAGTTCAGAAACTATGTAAATCAAATTACTAGTAACAACAACAAAAAATATTTTCAATTATCCCATATTGAAAGCAAAACCCAAGTTATGGGGTTGTATGTGTGTTTACGTGTGTGTTTTATTTTGCTTTTTTATCCCTCAGGTTTATTTGTTCTTAAATTTCCTTCAGCTTTTGGAATGCCAATCAGGTCATCTCTTTTGATTTTATGACCTTATATCTTTAGACATTTTACTATAATAATTTACTTTGCCTTCCTGAGTTGCCCTCTGAAATCTTTTGATCAACTCCTTGAATCCCTGAATTCACCCCTACCCCTTGGCTTCTTGGCACTCTAGTGGGATATTTAGTATCTCTTTTGACATCCACCTTGGTATCTTCTTTCTTTGTCATTGTAATGACCTTTTGCATTCTTTGTGGATCATATTCTTGATATCCTCTCACAGCTAATCTTGTTTTTGCTCATTAGTTTTTAAGTTCTCAAATCTGTTCCTGAGGGTTTTTTTTTTTTGTTGTTGTTTGTTTGTTTGTTTTTTAAGTTTAGGTGGGATAGATCAAGGTCAACTTTTGGTTCCTGTAGGTTTCTTTTCATTTTCTTTAGTTTCAATTTGAACATGCATATGATAAGTTGTTAATGGTCTACTCTAAAATCAGCACCTGGTCTAGTTATCACAGCTGATATTACGCTTTTTCAATGATTCTTTCCTCAAGTTGCAATACTTACGGATACTATGGGCAGAATACTCAGTAATTCAGGAAGTATCAAAAGAAGCTATAAGGAGTACACAGTCACCATCCTAAAAAGAATTAACATATACACAAGAATTTCATGAAACTACCAAGAGAACAAACAGTTCTATCTTGGAGAGGATGAAACCAAGTTGCTCCTTGAAGACCAGAATTTTGAAGCTCTGTCACATACTTTTTGAATGAGCCTGTGAGGGACCAGCCCTCAGAGAAGGACATCATCCTTGGAAGGGCAGACAGACATGCAGGGGAGGAAGACCAAGTATGAGATGAATTTACACCCTAACTAGGGTAATGGCATTAGTTGTGTCTGTGCGATTGGCTCAGGAGAGGGATGAGTTCAGAGATATTGTTCATATGATCACCATGAGTCGCCCGCAACTCAACGACACATAACAAAAACAGTAATTCAGGTCTGCAAGTGGTTCCTCATAATTCCTTATAGTATGACCTAAGTCATTCCCTTAAGGAAAGTTAGAGAAATTCTTAAATACATTTTGAGTTCCTATGTCCTCTGTTATTCTTTGTACTTTTATTCTATTTCTTAGCAGTTGTTCTACTATAAAGCAAGAGCAATCAAATAATTGTAGAAGCTATTGTGTAGCAATGACAATACTGAAAATGTGCATATAAACTTCAATGTAGAAGTCTCTGAGAAAAACTGGCCATTACCCACAAACTTGTGTGATTTCCATGTGTGGATTAAAAAGAGGCTGAAGATAGAGGTTACTATCTGGCCATGTGTCCAAAGTGAGAAAAGTCAGTTACTAGCAGTTATTGAAGAGGATTATTGGGCAAACAATAAAACCTTTTCTATAAAAAATATGGAAAATTAAAAAAACCATGTCTGTTTTACTTTATTTTTCCCCTGAATAGAGAGTGGAATAATTTGCTTAGTTGCTTATGGGAAAGTGTATGAGGAAATTGGTGAGATTGTGAGTGTTCCTAAGAAAACGTGGAACAAGATCATCTATAATTTTCTTTCAATCAGGCTGAGAGATGAAATGATTCAAGGTTATTCTATTTTACTTTGTGTTTTCAAATACATTGATCTTTTCCCCAAAACTAAACTAAAAGTTAAACAAATGTGTAAATCACAATCTGAGGTTAAAAAAAATAAAAATTTAAGATTTGTTCTGTCAGTTCATAACCCTAATTGAAAGGGCTTAACAGCCATTTTATTCCAACAAGTGCTATACCTTTGTCACAGACATCCTTCATACTATGAGACAACCCAGGCAAGGATACTTCAAATATCAATTCACTTTCACAATTTGTCATGTTAACTTGATATAAATATCATACAGATAAAGGTACTTACTTCCCTTAGATATATGAGTTGCAGTCATAGTAACTATTGAAAAATGTCTAATGTTCCCATTTACTTCAGTAAACTAAGGACTTCCAATCTTGTTTATGATCTAAAACAGAATCAAATAAATGCTAGAGTTTTCACAAAGTAAAATGGTAATAACAATATAAAGAATAGCACCCATTATCGTATATTCATGAATAGTTTAAACTTTTAATAAAATATGTCTAAAAGAAGATTAATCAGAACTGGCTTTGACAAGCACTGTGGCATTTGGACAAGAACAAACTGGGAGGAGGGTAGAGAGAATAGTGCAACAATGAATGAATGGAAACCCAAAATCTCTGTAAATGTTTATGAAAATTAATAAAATATAATTATAGAAAAAAATTAAAAAAACATATGCTCACATAAAAAAATAAAATAAAATATGTCTAGCATATACATCATGGAAAAGAAATGAACAAATGTTAATGCAATCAAACCATTTTAAAACTGAAGTGCAAAATACTACCCCCAAACAAGGAACTCATGAATTATTATGAAAAATGGATGACCCTGGAGGATATTAGGCTAAGTGGACTATCTATCTCAGTCACAAAAAGACAAATATTGCATAGGACCGCTATTGTAAAACGGGACTGACATCAGGGTTGAGAGAAGACAGAAAAGGGAGGAATGATGTATATTGCATTGAAACAGATAAGGGAGAGAACTGTTTAAAAGGGGTATATGAATGGGTCTTCTTGTCATTACAGAAGTCCAGAGTGAAGGCTGCATAGTGCAGTGGAGTTATCTGGAGGGATTGCATAACAATGAAAGAGTTTTTCTTTCTTTTCAAGGAGAAGAGTGAATTAGGGGGAGGGGGTGGGCAGGGAGAAAAGTGCAACAGTGAATGAATGGAAACCCCAAGTCTCTGTAACTTCCATTAAAATGAATTAAAAAAACCAAAAACACAAGTTTGGGGAAACTACAAGATGGTCAATACTAAATATTCGGAAAAAAGAAACTTTCACTTCATAGTGCACCTTTACAGTCAAAATTTGGCAAGTCTATTTGATTTTTGACTTGTTGACAGGAATTATGACATGAAAGGCATTTATAGCATGTTTCAGAACCCTCAAGGTTACTTTAAGAGCTCATGGTTGAAATGATTGCCATAACGCACACTACGATATTTTACTGAAATGACATCTAATGGGAGAAAAAGTAATTTGAAAATTTGTTACATAAGACCCATTGAAACGCAAGTTGTGATTAGTTTTTATTGAAATAACTGCGAATATGTTGTTGTTGATGTTGTCAAGTGCTGTCTAGTTGATTCTGACTCATAGTGATCTTATGAACATGTCTAAACCTTATCCTAACCTGTGCCATATTCATCATCTCTGATATATAAGCCTATTTTTACAGTCAATGTGTCAATCCATTCTGTTGAGTGTCTTCCTCTCCTTCTTGAACCTTCACCTGTCACATCATTATGTGTTTTTCCAAGTATTGGCCCCTCCTGAAAACATGACCAAAGTGTGGGAGACTTAAGTTTCACTATCCTAGTCTTTAAGCAGAAATTGGCGTCATTGCTCTCTAGCACTTTGGAGAGATCTTTGTCAGCCAGTTTTTCTAATGCAAAATATCTTTTGATTTCTTCATTGCTGTTATCATGGGTGATGATTGTGCATCCAAGTAAAACAAAATCAATGATAACTTCATCTTTTCTCCATCTATCATGATGTTGTTGTCTTTTCGTCCAGTGGTATATATTTTTGTTTTCTTTATGCTGAGATGTAACCCGTATAGAAAAACCATGGCCTTGATCTTCTGCAACAAGTGTTTCAAATCATCTTCATTTTTTGTAAGCAAGGTTGCATCATCTGCATAATTCAGTTATTGTTGCATCATCCTCTGATCCTGATGCCATATTTTTTCTTTTTATAGTCTAGCTTTTCACATGGTTTAGTCATCATGCAGATTAAATAGGTATGAAGAATGGAGACAACAACCTTGACACACAACTTTCCTGATGCTAAACCATGCAGTGTTCTCTTGAATGACCCCTTCGTGGTCTATGCATAGGTTTCACATGATCACTGCTAGCATATGTCATTGGAGTTGTGATTGCATACTCAAGAAATACATGGGTTAAATTGTTTTAAGTCTAAGTTTAAAAAAAATCATTAATTTTATTCTAAAGATCCACAGTGGCTCAATGGTTAAGCGCTTGGCTGTTAACCAAAGATAGATAATTTGAACCTAATAGGGGACTCTGTGGAAGGAAAGATCTCATAAAATGTTCTAAAAAAAGAAAGAAACGGAAAAGAAAAAAGAACCAAAAAGCCCTATGCATCAGCTTTACTATGTCATATAGAATTATTGGGAGTTGGGATAAACTCTAATGATACCTTAAAAACAGCGATGTGATATTATCTATAATGGGCAAATGACTTTAAAATGTTGAACTAAGGTGAAAAAGTTGTATTTCTTAAATATCTGAAACTATACCAGGTATGTAAGCGCTCTAAATAAAATCAGATAATGAGACTGAAAAATGTTTACACAAGATTTGTTTGGGTGAAAAAACCTCCCATTTTCCCATATAGTTTTAATGTTACTAGCATTATATCAGAAAGCTTTGCACACAATATTTTTACCTTTTATTATCCTTGCACACTATATTATTTTTCAGAGAGCTCTGAGGTCATGGTGAGAAGATGTGTTGGAATCCCAAAGGAATGCTGTTTGAAGACACAAGGTATTCTACAGGAATTGTTGTTAGGTGCTGTCAAATCAAGTACAACCTATAGTGAACAACAGATCTCAACCCTTCTATATCCTGTGCCATGCTCTCAACATCTGACACACTCGATCCGATTGCTGCAGTCACTATGTAAATCCATCTGTTTCAGGGTCTTCCTCTCTTTCACCAACCCTCCACCTTTCCAAGTATGATGTCCAGCTTCAAGCAATAGCATCTCCTAACGACATATCCAAAGTATGTGAGACAAATCTTTGTTATTATTGCCTCCAAGCAGACCTTTCTTGAAGACACATCTATTCTTTTGGTGTTCAATGTGACATTCAGTACGCTTCTAAAATACCACAGATCAAAGCCATTAATTCTTCTTCTGTCATGCTTATTCCTCCCTGTCCATATCTCAAATGCACAGCAACTGATTGAAAAGACACTCCTTAGTCTTCAAACTGACTTCATTGTTCGTCAATAATTTGGAGAAATTCTTGACTGCAGAAATTCTTCACATGCTATTTACTTCCTCTGTAGATCTGATGGAGGGTAAACTATGAGTTGGTTCTGACTTGAGCACACAACTCAATCTCAGTTCATTTGTGGTTTATTGACTGTGTGAAGGCATTCAACTGTATGTATCCTAACAAATTATGGCTAATATTGAGAAGAAACGGAATCCCAGGACATTTAATTTTACAATATCAAGAGGCTGCTATGTGAACAGAGAAAGGGAGCACTTTGTTGTTGTTTAGTATCATCAAGTAAAACTCATAACAACCCTATTAACAAATGATCTGAAGCCTATTCTTTCCTGTGCCATCCTCACACTTCCTGATGCACAAGAGCCCATTGTGGCAGTCACCGCATCAGTCTACCTTGTTGAGGGTCTTCCTTTCCTTTGCTGACCCCCCCACCCCCACTTAGCATTATGGCCTTCTTCAATGAATAGTTCCTCCTAGTAACATACCCAAAGTATATGAGGCGAAGCTTCATCATTCTTGCCTCCAAAGAGCACTCTGGATGCACTCTCTCCAAGACATATTTGTTTGTTCTTTTGGCTATCCATGGGATGGATATTCAGTGTTTTTCTCCAACACCGTAGCTCAAAGGCATCAATTCTTCTTCTGTCATCCTTATTCCCTGTCTAGCTTTCAGATGCATGGCAAGTGATCAGGAAGACTAAATAAAGCCTGATTCAGACAGATATTAGTTCTCAAACTGACATCATTACTCCTCAGTAATTTGGAGAGGTACTTAACTGCAGGTTTCCTGATTGCAATGTGTCTCCTTATTTCCTGACTGCTGGGGACACTGCACAGTTTAAAGTTAATAAAATTGTGCATCAGTGTTGTATCGTTTCTCCCTACCTATTCAATCTGTATGCTGAACAAATTATTCAAGAAGCTGGACTTTAAGAAAATAAATATGGCATTAAGATAAGGGGAAGACTCATCAATAAACTACATTATGTAGATGACACCACGTTGCTTGTTGAAAGCAAAGTGGACTTAATGTACTTGCTGTATCAAAGTACTGCTGTATCAAAGAAATAGCCTTGAATATACATTGTACCTCAATGTCAAAAAAACAAAAATTCTTACCACTGACCAACAGGCAACATCATGACAGTTGGAGAAAATACTGAGATTGTCAATGATTTCACATTACTTGAATCTACTAACAATATTCTTGGTGTCAGCACATCAGAAGATGTATTGTTCTGGGAAGGTCTGCAATCATGGACTTCTCTAAATTACTGAGGAGCAATGCTGGCAATTTGAGGACTAAGGTACACCTGATTTAGAACATAGTTTTTTCAATCATTGGTTATGCTGATGAGAGCTGGACAGTGAATAAGGATGATAAAAGAATTGATGTCTTTGAAATGTGCTATTGGTGATGGGAACCGAATACCTCATAGAAACCAAAAATAGAAATAGATATGTCTTAGAGAGGGTACAGTACAGGCAGAGTTTTCATTGAAGAAAAAGATAACAAACCTTTGTCTCACATACTTTGGCATGCTGCTAGAAAACACTATTTCTTGGAGAGGACATCATGCTTGGAAAGGCAGAGTATCAGTGAAAGAGAAAGATCCCAAGGAAATGGATTGACCAAGTAACTGCAGAAACGGGTTAAAGTGTGTCAAAGATATTAAGGGTATGGCAGGGTTCAGATCCGTTTTTCATAAGGTTACTATGAGTCATACTCAGCTTGGTGGCACCTAACAAAAACATTCCCAATTCATGGGTCTTTTGAATGCTTATCATTGTTGTTGTTGTTGTTATGTGCTGTCCAGTCGTTTCCGACCCATAGGGACCCTATGCACAACAGCCCTAAACCCTGCTCTATCCTGCACCAACCGC
>NW_006399874.1:9992320-10002597 GCF_000299155.1 Elephantulus edwardii
ATGCATTGATAATAATGGGTGACTGGAATGCAAAAGTTGGGAACAGTGAAGAAGAATCAGTCGGAAAACATGGGTTTGGTGACAGGAATGAGGGTAGAGATAGAATGATTGAATTTTGTAAAATCAATGACTTATTCATTGAAATACATTTTATAAGAGACACAAACGCAGGTTATACACATGGACTTCACCTGATGGTATGCATAGGAATCAGATCGACTACATCTGTGGAAGAAGTTGCTTATCATAAAGATCATTTCTTTCTATTACCCTTTCTAACCCACAGTGCTTGTTTTTGCCCAAAATATTCCATATGGTTGTTTTTTGTTGCTGTGTGTTGTCCATTCTCCTGTAACTCATAGAGACCTTATGCACAGTGCACTGAACTCTGTCCTATCCTGAGTCAATCTCACTGTCTTTGACACATCTGCCTCTATTACTCCAGTCACTGTGTCAATCTATCTTATTCAGGTTCTTTATCTCCTCCTGCATTATCCTTCAATCCTTCCAAGCATGATGTCCTTCTCCAAGGACTGGTCCCTCCTGGCAACATGACAAATATATGTGAGATGGAGCTCGAACTCCTTACCTCCAGAGAGTGAGTTGGTTTTACTCTCTCTAGGACAAACTTTTTTGTTCTCTTGCAAGATCATAGTATGATCAATACTCTTCTCCAGCATAACAGTTCAAAGGTATCAATTCTTTTTCTGTTAGACTTATTCATTGTCTAGCTCTCTTCCTGGATCACATGTACACCTTAGTCTCTGGACAGACATCTTTACACTATAGGACTCTGGAAAGGTCCCTGACAAGGGAGTTTTCTAATCCAATTTGTCTCTTAATTTCCTGGCTGCTGGTTCCAAGACCAACAAAACAAGCTAAAATGGTTAACAATCTTAATCTCTTATCCTTGTATTATGGTGCTGCCAGTTGGCCCAGTAGTGAGAATCTTTACATTCTTGATGTTGAGCTTCCATTCGTATTGAAGATTGAAGTCCTTGACTTTCTGCAGCCCAAGTGTCAAGTCTTCCTCAGTTTTAGCAAGTAAGATTGTATTATTCCCATAACGAAAATTGTTGATGAATGTTTCTACAATTCCTCCTCATAAAGTCCAGTCTACTGAATGATCTGTTTTAATAAGGATTGGAAATGTATGCCTATAGGACCCATCCCTGACACACATCTTTCCTGATTCTTTTCTCTCCTTTTTTTAAAGAAAAATGTTATTTTAAAAATGTTTATAAAATGTTGGACATTCATTCATTCATGATTCCACATTTTCCTCCCTCCCCTCCCCAATTAATTTAAAAAAAAAATCATTTTTGCATAATTTCTTTCCTTCCTTTTCCACCCCTTACTCCAGTTTACTTCGCTATGTACTTCTTAACCTATTTTGATTTTAAGTCATGCAATGTCTCCTTGCTGTTTCTGGATGACTTCCTTCTGGTCCAAGTATAAGTTTCTCATGAGCACAATTAGGTGTTCTGGGATTCCTATATTCTTTTCAAGTTTAGCCATAATTTTTTTGTGATCCAGATAGTCAAATGCCTTTGTGCAGTTTCTTATTGTTGCTATAATACATTTTTAATTTGTGACTTTTGTAAACAGAGATTTCTTATATAACAATTAGGAAAATCAGAAAACAAAATGAGTCACTGTTATGAAAGCGAGAGATCAGGATGGACATACTCCTTCCGGAGAGAATATATTTCTTTGCTTCATTTCCAAAAGAGCATCCTTGAATTCCTTGGTTTATGGTCCCTACTCCCAATCATCCCCAGTATACCATTTCAACCCTTTTTCTTTTTCTATAGCCACATTGTTTTCTGTAACTGTGATCTCTTAGAACACGCATTGATTACATTGGGTCCATCTGCATAGTCTAAGATAGCTCCTCATCTCATGATTTTTATCTTAATCAGATCTGGAAAGTTTCTTTTATAGTATAAGATAACATTTATATGTTCCAGGAATTAAATAGCAGACATATTGAGACATCTTGTGAAGTCATTATAGTTTCAGTTTATCACAGATTGTTTATGCTTTTACACCAGGTACAATATTATAATACTATATATACACATGTATTCACAATAACACATATATAGTCACAATAAAATGTATATATAATCACAATAAAACATATATAATCAGAATAAAACATATATATAATCTCCATGAAACATAATCACAGTGAAACATACATAATCACAATAAAACATATATAATCACAATAAAACATATATAATCACAATAAAATACATACACACACACACACACACACACACACATATATAGTACTAGTGGTCTTACTAGTGGCCTAGTGACAAGAAGCTGTGCTGCAATCCTGAAGGCACATGGTTCAAATCCATCAGCTTCTCCATGGGAAAAGAATAGGCAATCTCCTCTCGTGCCATTAACTGCCTCTGAAGACCTACTGAAGGTCAGCTGGTTGGTTCTGACTCTACAGACTCTTTCTATATATGTAACTCATAGCTGACCCCCTAAAGGGTTTCCACAACCAGTAAATTTCACAGGAAGAGATTGCCTATCCTTCTCCCATGAAACAGCTGGTGTATTCAAATCACCTGCCTTTGGGATTTCAGCACAGCTTCTTACTACCAGGTCACGAGAATTCTCTTGGTATATAAATATATATGTAGTATGTAAATATATTCAAATATATATTTAAAATATCTATACACATGTATGTTTGTTCAATAAGTAACCAGTGGAAATCTAAAAGGAGCTTTATAGTAGCTACATATATGACATATTATTTGTTTTCTTTAGATAGAAAAATTTAAATAAACATCATAATATAATGTAAATAGACTAATTCATAATTATCAGTTACATGAGAGACAAAAGAAGACATTAGACCATTAGGTGAGAAACATTTCCCCAAAGCTAGCACTTTCAGGTGCATCTGGAGAGTGAGGGGACTGAAAGTTCCCTGAGGAGATGTCTCTCCATTTGAAGATCCTTATCACTGCAGCTGTGGGACCAACCCAGGGGCAAAACAAGACAAGAAAATTTGGGACAGAGAGCTGTTGGGGAATGCTGGGGAGGAGGGCGTGGGGCTCAGGCTAGGACAGATCACCTAAGCTCCGGATAAGTGCAAGCTCCCCAATGGCCTTTAAATACAGGATAGAGAAAGCTCTCCTGATTTGATGGTACCAAAGGGGGGGGGGAGCTTGCCACCTGGGAAGATAGCTGCTGCATCTGTTGAGCAGGGAGTAGTCTGCAAGAGGCTGAGGTTCCCCTATCCAATCTGCATGTCCCATGTCTGCAAGCCCACCTATCATGTCTTTCTTTTTACTTGCTTGTACGTAAGTGTACTGCAGCCCCCAATAAAATTGAGCTGGAGCAACTCTTTGAATGGCACCTGGAGTGGTGTATCTCCATTGTGCTTGCCCTCATCAGAGTGTCGCTCCTTGTTGACAGCCAACAGACAGTCACAAAGAGCTACAACCAGGGGAAATTTGAAGTGAGACACAAATGAAGATTTGTACAACAGTGTTCATATCAGCATTATTCACCATCACAAGAACATGAAAACAGCTCAAATGTCCAACCATCACTGAATGGATTGAGGAACAATGGTACATTCACACAATGGAATACTATGCAGCACTCAGCAACAACAATTTGGTAAAACACTACATAATTTGGGAGAGAATGGAGAGCGTTATGCTCAGTAAACTAACTTAGTCTCTTAAGGACAAATACTGCATAAGACCATTGTTGTAAAAATAGAAGAGTAGCTACTAAACATGTGTGGGGGCTCAAGGGTGCAAGGGGTGGGAGTGGAGGGGTGAGCATGAGTAAGGGTGAAATCACAGGGTAACACAGTTTGGTATGTGTAGGGGGTGGAGTGTAAAGGAAATGGGAATGATCTGGCCAGGACTTGAAAAGCTAGGGTAATGATGGACCTAATCCAATGTGATTAATTTTATAAAACATAATGCATGAGAATGTTTGTATGAAATATAATGCAAATGAAGAACAGTGTGAAACACAATATATGTGAACTTTTTAAGCAAACTAATATAAAATAAAATAAAATTTTGTTACTAAGGAGTTTATAATATTTAAAAAAAAATAAAATTGGGACACTGTATACCATGAATGTAAAAAGATGATGTACCTTAAATATATTATGTACCATTATTACTACCACTTATTACTTGTATAATTATAATAATTTTAATTCTAACTGCTTAGAATATACTTATATTTTGGTTGGGATAAAAGTCAAGCAACAACGTTAGATTAATTATTTACCATTCCTATCTCAATACATAACAGGATACAGAATCTACAGTTCTGGAAAAAGTGTGCATTTCTTAAAAAGAATTACCTCTCATGTCAAATGCAAATTTTTATCAAGGAAAAATTTTATCACCAACTACGTTATGTTCAGAAAACAATTGTTTCAAGTTTTCCAAGATTGAGATTGTCAGTTATAATATTATTTAGAAACTCCTATGATAATCTATCTTGAATTGCCATTAGGATTTTAAGATAACACTAAAAAAGATGAAGACAAAAATCCCCAAAACTCCAAAATTTCCATTGAAGGCTTATTTTTAGCATCAAGAAAGAAGATTCATTGCTTAGTAAACAGAAGATACTAGACTGAACGAAGTACCCAATAGAATGTTTTCAATTCAAAGAGCTATGTTAGCTCTAAAAGAAGGAACAGGAATATACTAGAATTGCCTGATTACTGATTTTAAACAGAAAGCATTATACTTATCCTTTTGGTCCACACTTATCTATCAGAGTACCACATTTTGGTGAGTTGCATGTTGCTCTAATACTAGAAATGAGTATTTTAAATACAAGTCAAGTCACCCATGAATACAAGTTTCAATCAAATTTCCATTTTAATACAGATTAGAAATCAAACGTAGTCATTCAGTTTTGAAACAATGGAATTATGAAAAAATATGAGTAGCAATTGAATATTGTCTGATATAGGAATAGAAGATCAGGGCCTCAAGGTGGAAAGTACTCAAGATACAACGAAGAGCGAGCTACCTCCTCAAAGTAAAATCTACCTTAATGATATAGATGGAGTAAAGCTTACAGCCAATGAAATATTTTCATATGTTGGAGCGACAGGACTCAAAGCTAGGAGACCCCACTGCAAACATCCATTAACAATCAGAAAGTTGAATGAACGAAGAATGAATTTAGAAATATTACTTATCAAAAAATGGAATGCATGAAAATTAATATCCTAGGTCTTGTTGCTGTTAAGTGTCATCTGAGTCACAATAAGTATGTACAACAGATCAAAACATTTCCCTCTCCTGCAACATCCTGGTGATTTCCATTATGCCCAAGCCCATTGCTGCAGTCACTTTGTCAATCCATCATGTAAAGGATGCTACTCTTCTTTATTCACTCTCTCCCTTTCAACCAAAGTCTTCATCTAAGCACAAGTTCCTTTAGACAACATGCCCAAAGTAGGTGAAATGAAGACTCACGGTCATCTATGTTATGGAGCATGCTGACTGTACTTCTTCCAAGACAGATTAATTTTTTTCTTTTGGAAGTCCATGGTATATTTAGTATGCATTCTTCACTAATAGTACAATTTAACACTATAATTAACACAAATATATATTCTTCACTAGGACTATCAGTTACTTGGCCAGGTCTTCCTAATATCTAAGCATAGAATAGTGAATATGTCCAGGTCTGTGCCTGTTTGCTAAAAATATTTTAGTGGATATTCCACTATTTCTGGAACGTTAGCTTTTTAAAATACCTTCAACACAAGTTGGACTTTTTCTTTTAGTACCAGTGGGTTTTGATTATGTACTAGTTCCTGAAATCATTCATTGTCAACCAGTTGTTTTTAGTTTAATGATTATTAGTATTCCTTCCAGCTTCTGTTGATGTTTCTTGTGTCATTCAATATTTTTCTCATAGAATCCTTAACTACTGTAACTTGAGGCTTGAAATGGGTGTTAAGTTCTTTCAATATGAGATACGTGAGCATATTCATTTTTTTTTAAATATTCTGACTCTACTGTTAGTACATTTTATTATAAAGTTTACTTTGTCTTTAAGTTACCTTTTGAAATATTATGTTCATTGTTTGTACTTTAGTATTTTTTCCATTTGTTTTCACGTCTCCACATTGAGTAGTAAGCTTTAGAGTCTATTCTGAAGTCCATTTTGGTCCTTTATTTTCTCCTTATCTTTTGGTCCTTTATTTTCTCCTTATCTTTTCTTTTTTTTCCTTTTTTTTTTGATGGGGAAATACTGTAAATATGAATTCAATGGTAAAATATGAATATTTAAAACATATTTCGATTCTAGAGCCATTTTTGCCATTTTGTCTTCTGGGTGGGTTGATTTGTTTCTGAGAGGCATATGTCCTAGCCAGCCCCAGTGAACAGGAGGCCCACCCCTGGGAGCAGCCCTCTTCCTTTGTACAGAGCCACAAGCACACTTTCGCTCTCTCTCATCAGCCATTTTGCCACTTTGCCTTCCAGTTTAGTGCCCTCACACCTGTAGCCCTCGGGGGGAAAAGTAAAATAAGAGGGATCACCAACATAAACAAATCCTGTCAAGACATCACCTGCAATTAGTACAAGAGTGAAGTCAAGAACTAGTCACTGAATTGTCTCATAGAGTAGAGAAAAAAGGTACTTTGATGGAAACACTACTGTCTAGACACTCCACACAGGACTCCTTAAGCTCAAGCAGAAGGGTATGGGACATCTTGAACTGGGAGTAGATGCCGGTTCTGGAAGGGAACAAAAGGCTTTCTTTTCTGCCATTTAGGTCCTTTGAGGGAAACACTGATGTTATGTCCTTGATCCTGTATGCCTCAGGCCGAGTAGGTTGGGCACAAAACATTGTCATGCTCTAGGTCATTATATACTTACAACAATATAATATCTACAAAGAAAAGACTCACATAATGTCAAAAAAAGCAAAAATCTGCCTCAGTCATCATGGAAAAACAAAATTACCCTTCCCTAAAAAAAAAAGAAAATAAATAAAATAAAAAACAAACAAACAAACAAAAAAACAGACCCAATGAATACCCCAGATAGAGAGAACCAGAAGAAATATGTCAATATAAAGATATTAGAACAGCTATAGAAAAAGATGAAAATATTGGAAAAAACAATGAAAGCCAGTAAGAAAGCAAATACCTCAGAGACAACAATCCAGAAGAAATATCTGAATCATGAATAACTTGAAATGCTACGGAAGAAAATGCAAAACATGGGAGAAATAATTATTAGTATAAATAAAGAGGTACAAGAACTTTAAAAATCATCACAAAAGAAAGGGTACAGCCAAAACAGTACTGGAAATAACAGGGAAGCATGAAAATGCAATCCAGAATATCAAGACTGAAACGGTAGAAGTGTCCAACATGCTGGTAGGGGAGAAAAGAAAAGAAAAAAAGAACTGAAGAGATGGAACAGAGAGTCAGTAAGATAGAAAACAAAAGCTTCATGGGAAACACACTAGAAGAAAAATATCAGAGATGAAATGTGAAGAAAACATAAGAATCATGTGGGATGAGAACAAAAGGAACAACATGGGTATGACTGGAATTCCAAACCATGGAACTGGCAAGGAAGTCACAGAGGAAATTGTGGAAGAAATACTAGAAGAAAATGTCTCAGGTATATTGATAAAAATGTGAAAATATACATGCAAAAAGTACAGCAAACACAAAATAGATTACATGCCAAAAAATAAAAAACATCTAGAGATATTATAGTCTAATTCTCCACAATAAAAGATAAGGATAGAATTTTAAAAGCACAAGGAAAACAAAGAGTCACAAAAGAGAAGCAATTTGTTAAGTTCTGATTTCTCTGCAGAAACCATAAGAGTTAGAAGACAATGAAATAACATATACAGAAATTGGAAAGAAAATTATTGCCAGAATCCTATGCTCAGCAAACCTCTCCATCAAATATGAAGGAAAAATTTGATTCTTTGCAGAAAAGAAGGAACTTAAGAAATTTGTGAAAACAAGATCAAAACTGCAAGAAATTTTAAGTGAAGTCCTTCACACGGAGATGCCAATGGAAAGTGGATGGACTATAATAACCAGAAACAATAGGGAAAGAAACATAGCAAAATGGCAAAAGTGAAACCTGACCTGACAGTAAGCACATTTAATTTGAATGGACTAAATGTGACAATCAAAAGAAAAAGAGTAGCAGAATGGATAAAAAAAAAATAGACAAATCGCACTAATATGTGGCTAAAAAGAGACATATCTCAAAAAAGAAAAGAAATACATACTCAAAATCAAAGGCTACAAAAATATGTATCAAGTAAAATGGCAACCACAAAAATCCAAAGCAAAACAAAAAATAGGAGTAGTAATACTAATCTATCATAAAATAGACTTAATGAAAACGAGGAGGTATCTCACTTCCTGATTTCAAATGCTACTACACTGCCATGGTGGTCAAGACAGTGTGGTACTGGTATAATGACAGACACATAGATCAGTGGAATAGAATTGAGAATCCAGAAATCAGCCCATCTATCTATGGTCACCTAATTTTTGATAAAGAGATGGAATCAGTTAAGTGCGGGAATGACAGCCTTTTTAACAAATGGTGCCGGCGAAATTGGAAAAAAAATGGAAAATTATCAGCCAAAAACTCAAGCAAGATCCACACATACACAGAAACCAATTCAAAGTGGATTATGGACCTAGAAATAAAACCAATGATTATAAAATTCATTTTTAAAAAAGCTTGGAAAAACTCTAGAAGTCCAAATCCACAACATAAACAGTCTTCCAAGCATCCTGGGACATCTACAACCAGGAAAGGATAAAATAGATGAATGGGACCTTCTAAGAATCAAATCAAATCAAATCAAATCCCTACGCACATCCAAAAACTTCTTCAACAAGGTAAAAAGAGAAGCCACAGATTGGGAAAAAAATATTTGGTAATGACATGTCAGACAAGGGACGTATAGCTAGAATTTATAAAATACTTGTGTACCACAACAAGACAAAAGCAAATAAACAAGTTGAAAAATGGGCACAGGATATGAACAAACACTTCACCAGAGAAGACATCCAGATGTCAAACAAACACATGAAGAAATGTTCAAAATCTCTAGCTCTAAGAGAGATGCAAATCAAAACAACTATAAGATAACCTTTCACCCCAGTAAGAATAGCAAAATTTAACAAAACAGCAAACATCAAATGCTGGCGAGGTTGTAGAGAAAATGGAAACCTTATTCACTGTTGGTGGGAGTGTAAAATGGTCCAACCACTATGGAAGGCTTTATGGTGCTTTCTCCAAATGTTGCAAATAGAGATACCATTTGACTCAGCAATTCCACTACTGGGAATTTACCCTAAGGAAACCATAACTGCCACCCAAGCAAATATATGCAGACCCACGATTACTGCTGCTTTGTTTGCAATAGCAAAGAGCTGGAAACAACAGAAGTGCCCATCAACAAACGAATGGATAGAGAATCTCTAGGATATTCACACAATGGAATACTACAGAGCATTGAAAAGCAAGGAAGTCATGAAATATATTATGCAAAATAGATGACCCTGGAGGACATGAGGCTGAGTGAAATATCTCAGTAACAAAAGGAAAAATATTGCATAAGGCCACTGTTGTAAAATGGGACTGACATCATGGTTGAGGGAAGACAGAGAAGGAGGGGAGGAATGATGTATACTGCATTGAAACAGATGAGGGAGAGAACCATTTAAAAGGGATATATGACTGGGTATTATTTTCATGACAGGAGTGGACTTGGGGAGAGGGATTGCATAATAATGAAAGGATTTTTCTTTTGCTCTTCAAGGAGAAGAGTGAATTGGAGGGAAGTGACGGGCAGGGAAAAAAGTGCAACAATGAATGATTGGAATCCCTAAGTCCCTAAGACATGAAATGAAATTAAACTAAATTAAATTAAATATAAAGAATGAAAATTACCATAAAAGATAAGGATGGGGATTACATACTAATTAAAGGCAAAATAGGTAAAGAAGAAATAACTTTGGTCAACATTTTTGTACCAAATGATAGATCTGAGACATACATAAAATAACAGTCAACAGAATTGAAGAAAGAAATAGACAGCAACACAATAGTAGTAGTTGTTGTTGTTGTTATGTGCCGTCGAGTCGTTTCTGACCCATAGCGACCCTATGCACAACAGCCCTAAACCCTGCTCTATCCTGCGCCAACCGCACCGCCCCTGACACACCCATCCCGATTACCCCAGTCACC
>NW_006399874.1:10003097-10010180 GCF_000299155.1 Elephantulus edwardii
GAGAATCTTTGTCTTCTTGACATTGAGCCTCAGTCCATACTGAAGGCTGCAGTCCTTGACCCTTCGCAGCAAGTGCATGAGGTCCTCCTCAGTTTCAGCAAGCAGGGTTGTGTCATTTGCATAACGGAGATTGTTAATAGATCTTCCACCAATCCTGATCCCACAATTTTCCTCATAGAGATTTCAACAAACCAATATGACCAAAGCATTGGTCAACTGAAAAGAAAATCAACAATAATGCAAAAGATCTAAACTATATAATCAGCCAGGGTCCTGTACCCACCTCAATACACTTTCTTCTCAAGGGTAAATGGTACACATTCCAGAATGTATCATATATTAGGATGCAAAGCAAGCCTCAACAATTTAAGGAACATTTAAATAATACAAAACATCTTATCAGTCAGCAATTCCATAATGTAAACTACAGGAGGGTAAAGCTTACAAAACCACCCACATGGAAACTGAGTAACTCTCTGCTAAGACATGATTGGGTTATTTAAAAAAAAATTAAAAAAATAAAAAAAATTGGCCAGCTTTGGTGGCCTAGTGGCAAGAAGCTGCACTGCAATCCCAGAGGTACGTGGTTCGAATCCACCAGATTCTTTGCTGGAAAAGGAGGAACAATGTCCTCCTGTACAGTCAGATCCAATTTGATGGTACACACACACACAAAAAGTAAAATTTTAAAAAAATCAAGAATGAAAGAAAAAATATCCTTAAAACAAATGAAAATGAAAATACAACATACCAAAACGTCTATGGTACATCTAAGGCAGTCCACAGGAAGAAATTCATAGCAATAGGCACACACATAAAAAACAAAATAAGAATTATTAATGATCTAACTCAACACCATCATCTAATATAAAGAGAACAATTTAAACCTACAGTCTTTAGAAGAAATGAAATTATAAGGACAAACACTGAAATCAAATTAGTTTGAAAACAGAAAACATTTGAAACCATCAATAAGACCAGTAGCTGGTTTTTTTTGAAAGGGTCAATAAAATTGACAACTATTGGCAACCTTAACCAAAAAAAAAAAAATTCAAAAAGAGAAAACATAGATCTCTTGATTAAGAAATGATAGGGATAACTTTACAACACAAACAGGAAATTAATTCAATAAATCAGAATACTAAAAACAAAAGCTATACTCAGATAAATTAAAAAAAAACTAGAAGAAATGGACAAATTCCTTGAAATTCTTGTACTACCCATATTGACAAAGGCAGATATAAAACATTTGAACAGACCCATCACAAAAGAAGAATTTGAAAAGGTCATAAAAAGACTTCAACATAAGAAAAGTCCTGGACCAGATAGTTTGACAGCTGAATTCAACCAAACATTCAGAGAGGATCTATCACGAATTCTACTGAAATTATTTCAAAAATTGAAAGACTGAACAATCCCTGAGTCATTCTGTGAAGCAAACATAACCCTAATACCAAAACCAAGCAAAGATATTACCAAGAAAGAAAATTACAGACCACTATTTCTCATGAATATAGATGCAAAAATCCTTAACAAAATCCCAGCCAATAGAATCCAAAACCACACATTAAAAAACAAACAAACAAACAAAAACACCATGACCAAGTGGGATTCATAACAGGTATGCTAGGATGGTTTAACATAAAAACAATCAGTATAATTCACCATATTAACAAAGCAAATAATAAACACCATATACATCAACAATTAATACAGAAAAAGCATTTGACAAAATCCAACACCATTTTCTGATAAAGACACTCCGCAAAAACTGGAATAGAAGGGAATCCTCAACATGTCCATGGTGTTTTTATGCGCCATCGAGACACTTGCTACTTATAGCGACCTTATGTACAACAGCCCTAAAATCTGCTCTGTCCTGTGCCAATCACACTGTCTCTGATAGACCCATTCTGATTACCCCAGTTCCATATCAATCCACCTCATAAAGAGCCTTCCCCTCCTGCACTGTCCCTCCACCCTCCCAAGCATGATGTCCCTCTCCAAGAACCTGTCCCTCCTTACAACATTTCCAAAGTATGTCAGAGGAAGCCTCAGAATCATTGCCTCCAAGGAGCAGCCCAGTTTAACCTTATCCCAGATGTATCTGTTTGTTTTCTTAGAAGTCTATGGTATTCTCAATATTCTTCTCCAGCACAACAGCTCAAAGGCATCAATTATTTTTCTATCCTGCCTAGTCATTGTCCAACTATCTAACTCATAACAAGTGATTGCAAAGACCGTGTATCAGAAACACTTTAGTCTCCAGAGAGACACCATTGCTCTTCAGTACTTTGGAGAGGTCCCTGACAGGCGACTCTTCCATGACAATATGTCTTTTAATTTCCTGGATGCTGGTGCCAAGCAAACTAAAGCTGTGAACAATCTAAATCTCTTTACCACCCATCCTGATAGTGAAAAGTATATATGTAAAACCAAGAGCTAATATCATTATCAATGGATAAATACTAAAAATATTTTCCTTGTGAACAGAGACCTGACAAGGATACCCGCTGTCACCATTTCTATTTAATATTGTACTGGAAGTGCTTGCTAGGGTAATACAAATAGGAAAAGAAATTAAAAAGCATCCAGATTGGCAAAGAAATGGTTAAACTTGCTATATGCAGATGACATGATAGTGTACACAGAAAAATTCAAAGACAAAAAACAAAAAAACCCCAAACAAAAAACCACCCTGAAATAATTAGTATGCCAATTTAGTAGAGTGTGAGGTTATAACATCAATATCCAAAAATCAGTGGTATTCCTCTATAGTAACAAAGAGAACTTAGAGAAGTAAACCAAGAAATCAATATCATTTAGAGAAGCCAACCATTAATTGAGATACTTGGGAGTGAACCTAACTAGAGTTACAAAAGACCTATACAAAAAACCTATAGAACATTCTGCAAGACCTACATAAATGGAAAGATGTTCCCTGTTCATTGATGCTTGTTGTTGTTGTTAAGTGCTGTCGACCTGACCACTGTTCATAGTTTCCAGAGACAAGCCATTTAGGAAGTGGATGCCACTCCTGCTTCCAAGCTTGTTTTAATGGGGAGTCTCCACTAAATACTGTCTGCCATGAAAACCATTATCACCTTTGGCTCATGAGTGTCACAATGTTTAGCATCACAGCAACCAAGAGTTACCTCTGTACAGCAATGCACAGACCAGTGCTATATCATTTAGAAGAATGTTTGACTTTCAAAAAAGTCTCCAGAGCCATGCTGCCTACCAACAAGAGTTTTTAAATAGGAGGCCTTAGCACATAGCTTCACTTTTCTTAGTGAATCAGCATTCCACCCTAGTGCTCACCACTCCCACTCTCTGTAGAACCAGCTTGTAGAGATGACTTTCAAACTGGTCTCCAGCACTATGCCGCCTACAAACAAGAGTTGTTAATAGGAGGCCTTAGTACATTGATGGGTAGTCTCAATATTGTGAAAATTATAATCCTACCAAAAGCAATCTACCTGTTCAATGTAGTTTGAACATAGATACCAAATTTATTTTTAAAGGATATTGAAAGGGAAATTTCCAAGTTTATGTGGGAAGGAAAGAGACCCAAAACAAGCAAAACACTTCTGAGAAACAAAAATGAAGGCGGCAGCATAGCACTCCCTGACCTCAAAACCTACTACACAGTGGTAGTAACTAAATGGTTACTGGTGTAAAGACAGGCAGGAACGTAGACCACAGGAACAGAATTGAGGATCCAGAAATAGACCTAGCTAATATGGTCAACTGATATTCATTCTACAAGGAAATCAAAGCTATCAAAAGTGGAAATGTCAACCTCTTCAACAAATAGTGCTGGCAAAACTGGATGGCTACCTGAAAAAAGTTGAAACAAGACCCATATCTCACACCATACACAAAAATCAATTCAAGGTAATCAGAGACCTGGGAGTAAAGACCAAAACCACAAAATTTATAGGATACAAACTGGGATCAGACTTAGAAGGCTTAATGTATGGTACAAAGAGACAAACAAATACAGCCAGAAATACACAATCTGAAGAGGATAAAATTAACTAATGGGACCTTCTAAAGATTAAATCCCTATACACATCAAAAACATTTACCAACAGAGTGAAAACAAAACCTACCAATTGGGGACAAATATTTGGCAACACCATTTCAGATAGAGTTTTATAATGAAAGTTTATGGAATACTCCAGGGCCTTCACAAGATAAAGACTGATGACCCACTTACGAAATGGGCAATAGACATGGAAAGAATTTTCACAAAGGGCAATATTAGAATGACTCACAGACACAGGAAGAAGTGCTCAAAATCACTGTCAATAAGAGAGATGCAGATCAAAACCACGAGATACCATCTCACTCCAGTAGCAGTGGCAAAGTTTAACAGCAAGTAATAAATGTTGGAGAGGATGTTGTGAGATAAGACCTCTTAAGCATTGTTGGTAGGACTGTACAATGGTACAATCATTCTGGAAGGCAGTTTGGTACTTCCTTAAAAAGCTGAACATAGAAATTCCACATGACCCAGCTATTCCTCTGTTTGGAATATGCCCTGAGAAAATGAGAACTGGCAAATGAAGACTTGTACAACAATGTTCATGGCAGTGTTATTCACCATAGCAAGAACTTGGGAACAGCCCAGATGTCCAATCACAATGAAATAGATTCATAAACTATGGTACATTCACACACGGAAACACTACTCAGTATGTAGGAGCAGTAATTTTTAAATTACTACCTAACTTGGGAGTGACAGGAAAGCATTATATTGAGTAAGCTAACTCAGTCCCATAAGGACAAGTACTGTATAAAAAACCATTATTGTAGAATGATAGAGGATCCAAGTGGGAGTGGGTTGGAAGCAGAGGGGTGAAGATGGGTGGGGTGGGGGTTAATTTTAAGTTTGTACAATTTGATGTGGAGGGTTAAGGAAATGGAAAAGATCTGGTGTGAAAAACAGTGTTTTCAAACTCTGTAAATAAACCAGTATACAAAGAAAAATAAAATTCTAACACACTAAAAGTTAAACAAGAAACAAGAATCAAGCAAATGAAATGTCATTTTTTTACCATGTCATAGTATGGCTTTTTTTACTATGATATTTCCAATTCCCTTTTAGTAAAAGTTCCCTAAGCAACTTTTTGCACTAAGTGTAGAGGTGTAAATTAGATGAAATCCCTCAGAAAGCAACTTGAAATATGTATGAAACAATTACTACCACTTGCTTGTCAGATTGTTGCTGACAACAACATGAAAACCATGTCACTCTTATTTTTAATACTGGCAGGACTCATTTGTGGTGGAAAAGTTTCAGTGGAGCTTCAAGAGTAAAGAGCAAACCCAGAATCTACATCTGGGGGCTGAAAAGGCCAGTAAAATACTAGGAACTGGAAAAAATAAGGCAGCCTCAAGAGATGGATTTATATTGTGATTGTTACATTGTTTAAAATATATCAATAATTGTGAGGATGGCACAGGATCAAGTAGTGTTTCATTCTGTGATATCTGTATCAATAGATAGATAGATCGATAGATAGATAGATAATTAATAGATAATAGATGATAGATAATAGATAATGGATAATGGGTAATGGCTAATAGATAACAGGTAACAGATAATAGATTAGATAATAGATATATAGATAGATGATAGATAGATAAATAGATAGATATATAGAAAGATAGATGGATAGATGGATAGATAGATAGATAGAATGAATTTGGTGGCACCTAACAGCAACAACATGAAGCAAATAGATATACAGGTAATGGGTAATTCTGCATCTAAGATTTACTTCTTTGAGAATAATTTCATTTGTAGAAAATCATACAATGATTGCATTTTGATCTGAAATTATAAGGAAATATTTAAGACAGAAATAAAAATGTTACGTTCTCTTAATCGGAGACATTACTAAAAAATTATGATGAGTGAGAACAAATTTGTGGGTTTTAGTCATTAGAAATAACTAAAGGTTTGTCTAGAAAATAACAACACTATTTTATAAGAAGCTGGAAATGCCTTGTATTCTTTTGAATCTTGTAGTTGTTGTAGTTAGGTACCGTTAAGTCGAGTACAACTAATAGTGACCCTATGAACAAAAGATCTGAACCCTGTTCTATCCTGTGCCATTGTAACACTTCCTGATATACAAGAATTCTTTGCTGTAGTCACTGTGTCAATCCACCTAGATGAGTGTGTTCCACGTCTACTCAACCTAGGCATGTGTAAAGTGCAACAAGCATCATATCAACTAAAAGATGCAGAAGGGAGAGAAGGAGGGAGCAAGCATAAAAGATGAAAAAGAAAGAGAAGAGTACCATTAAAAAAATGTTTTCAATTTATTTGAGTTGTTCTAGAGTTGACTTTGACTCATAATAACCTTGTGTAGTAATGAGAACTGACTAATCTTCCCCCTTGGGTATTCTACACTAAGAGAAGAGATCTCTAGACCTTTCTCTCAAGGCACAACTGAGTGAGCTTGAATTATCAACTTTTTGATGATCAGCTAATTACTTAACCAGTGTTTATTGGAGAAACCCTATTACCAAGTTACATAGCATATGTTGTTATGTGCCCTTGAGTCACCTGCGACTCATAGTGATCCTATGTATAACAGTCCTAAACCCTGTTCTCTCCTGTGCCAATCTCATTGTCTCTGACACACCTACCCCCATTACTCCAGTCACTGAACCAATCCATCTCATCAAGGGTCTTCCTCTCCTGCACTTTCCCTCTACCCTCCCTAGCATGACGTCCCTCTCCAAGGACTGGTCCCCTTTTTGCAACATGTCCAAAATACATCAGATGAAGCTTCAGAATCATTTATAAGCTGAAAAATTATAAAAACCTATTGAAATAATGATTAGTCACATAAACGTGATTAACCTCTAATAACAACTAGATTATTTATAGCTTTTCTTGTGCATTGATTGAAAAATATGCACATATGGATTTGAATCATAATTTATCCTCTTTATTGTAAGACATTTTCTATGTAATTACATATTTTTCATGCATATTTATGCAACAATTGCACATATTTTATAAATTTAGTTTAATTATTTAACTATTTTTGCATACTTAAT
>NW_006399874.1:10010370-10020214 GCF_000299155.1 Elephantulus edwardii
TTTGTCAGGAAAGTCTTCCTGTTATAATACATTGCCTTTTCTCTCCTTTTACTATTAATTACTAGTGTAGTTATTGAACAATGGTCATTGTATATATTTTTTCACATTCAATGAATTTAAGGAGTACAATGAAATATAAACAAATCAAGATTATCTCTAAACATTTTAAAATATAGCATTTAAGGCACTAATAATTGCATACAGGAAGAACATTAATATAATATAAATATCTCTGCTGTATTTATTACTTGTTCACACTCCAAAGTATATAAATATATATGAGAATCACTTTGTTGTTAGAAGAGACAATGCTTTTAAATATCACAACATTCCATTATTTCAGAGACTAAATAATCAATAAGCATATGTGCACAAAACTGAGTAGCAATTAAATATTTTTAAAAATGATCGATTGTCTAAAGGGGATAAAATGGTATTTGGAGGCACAGTGCCATGAATGTCTCACTGAAAGGGAAAGAAGTGAGAATAGCACAGCCCCTCACTGCACCAGAGTAGAAAGCAGATAAAGAGCCCATAGCCCAGCTCCATGGTGCTTCTCATAGAACCACACCAACAGCCAGAGTTTTGTTTGTTCACTGTTGACTCAGAGACTCATACTTGTGCCACTGAGAATGAGGTTTATTAAGGAGGTAAGTTGGAGAGTGGAGAAGGTAAAGGATACCATCATTCAAAACAAGTCCAAGTTTTAGCCTACATTCCAAGGCACAGTTCCTCAATTAATCCAGGTTTCAGTTCAGCAGTCAAATCCAAATCATCCAGCAAGGTTTACCTCAGAACAGTTATAAGTCAGCTTCTCCTTCAATTATCAGGATGAACAAGAAAAACCTTTAACTATGGCCTTATCTCAGGGCTCCTCTCATTACACCTTACCAAAGTCTCTCCACCACCATCACCAGTGTCTCGCTCTCACAAAAGTCTTGCTCCAGTTTCCCTCAAGTGTTGTTGCCCAGTATGGGGAGCACAGTTTATCTTATCCTAGTACCCCAGGTCTTAAGACTTGCAAGATCATGTGTCTGCAGTTAAGGTAGCTAAACTAGAGGAGGCTAACTGCAATGGCTAAAACACAAACAAACTTTTAGGCTAACATTGCTGGATGATTTGGATATGACTCTTGAACTGAAACCAGAGCTTAGACTAATTGAGAAATTGTCTTTAGAACTGGGGCTAAAATTTGGACTTGTATTGTGAAATATCTGTTACCTGGAATAATTGACGAAAGGAGACTACAGAGACTTGAAGTGAGCTCAACTTGCAGCAGCAAGATTTGAGAAGAGGAAAATTTGAGGGAGAATGGAACAGAACCCTGGTGGTAAGGCATTGGTGATAGTGGTGAAGAGACTGTGTCATTGTTGTGGAGAAACTGTGGCAAGATGTGACCGCAGGTTTCTTGCGTTTGTTCCGGCAACAGTTAAAGGTTTTACCATTCTTACCAGATAATGGAAGGACAAGTTGACTTACAAATTCTCTGAGGCAAAGCTTGCTGGATTATTTAGATTTGACTGCTGAACTGAAACCAGAGCCTGGACTAATTGAGGAAGTATGACTTGGAAGTTGGGTTAAAATTTGGACTTGTTTTAGGTGATAATCTTTGCTTCCCCCACTCTCTAACTTATTTCCCTAATAAACTCCATTCTCAGAACCAGAATTGTGAGTCAACAATGAATAAATGGACTTCTCATTGTTGATGGGGCTCTAAAGGTACCATGGGACTGGGCTTACAGGTCTGTCATCTGATTTCTTCTCTGGAGTGGTGAGGGGCTATGTTATTACTTTCGCCCTTTTAGAAAGATGCTTACAGCCTAGTGCACCCATATCTAATTTTCTGCTCTGTAGACAATGATGAAACTCAAAATGAATATTAGATAATTAACCTCATCTGACTCTTGTGCACAAAATCAGGTGAAATCTACATGTATTGTCACTGTTAACACTTCTTATAAAAGGTCTTTGCAATGAATAAACCATTGTTGTACAAAATTCTATCATTCTATCTCCAGCCTAATTTCTGTCACCAAGTTCTTGTTTTCTGACTACAGATCTTTCTTCCCTCTTCAAGACACTCCTTATTATTAATACATCTTGGTTGCATGTTCAATCAATTTCTAACAGAAAAAGTTGTTAGAAACCAGGAGTACTCCTTCCATCTTCTTTTAATGCTTCTTGGATCATTCAATATTCTGCCCATAACATCCTTAAGTATTGCTACACGAGGTTTGAATTTGTTTGTCAGTTCGTTCTAGTTAAAAAATGCCAAGATATTTAGGCCCTTCTGGTAATTTGCTTTGTCTTTCTGAGTTTCCTTTTGTAACAGTAAGTACCTTGACAGAGAACTACTAGAAACACAAGATGGGTTTAGAAGTGGCTATGACACTGAAGACATTATCATCAATGTCAGATGAATCTTTTGCCAAAAGCAGAGTACCAGAGGAATGTCTATCGGTGTTTCATTGGCTATGCAAAGACATTTGACTGAGTGGATCACAACAAATCATGGTTAATCTTGAGAAGAATGGAAATCCCAGAACACTTGATAGTACTCATGCAAAACATATATTTGGATCAGGAAGCAGTTGTCAAAATAGTGCAAGGAAACACTGAATGATTCAAAATAAGAAAAGGAGTGCATCAGGGATGCATTCTATCTCTATAACTTTTCAATCTATATACAGAAAAGATTATTCTGGAAGCTAGGCTTTACGAAGAGGAATGTGGCATCAGGATTGGAGGAAGAATCATCAGCAACCTGCGTTATGCAGATAACACAACATAGCTTGCCCAAACTGAGGAAAAACCCCTATCATTTACTGCAGAGATTCAAGGACTGTAGTCTTCAATATGCATTGAAGCTAAACATAAAGATTACAAAGCTCTCACCACTGGACCAATTGGCAGCACCATGATAGGTAGAGAAAAGATTGAGGTTGTTAATAATTTCTGCTTGCTTCATGCCACAATCAGCACTCTTGGTACTGGCAGTCAGGAAATAAAAATTCACATTGGGGAAGTTTGCTGTGAGGGACCTCTCCAAAGTGCTAAAGATTGTCACTTTAAGGTCTAAGAGGAGCCTAATCCAGGTTATGGTCTCTTAAGTTCCTTGCTATACATTATAGAGTTAGATAATGACTAAGGATGAAAGAAGATTTAATGCCTTTGAGTCATATTGTAGAGAAGAGTATTTGCATACCATAGACTGCCAAGAGAACAAATAATTCTGTCTTGAAGAAAGTGAAACTGAGTTTCTCCTTGGAGTTAAGAATTGTGAAACTCCATCTCACATGCTTTGGGATGTGAGCAGGAGGGACCAGTCCTTGAATAAAGATATCATGCCTGAAAGAGTGGAAGAAAACCACAGGAGAGGAACACCCTGGATGAGATAGATTAACACAGTAACTGGAGTTACTCCCTTTCCCACAAGTGAACACACAACTCTTCTGTGTATATGTTTACTTACATAAACATACTGGGTTTTCAGCATTCATGAAAGTTCTTGTCTACAAACAGAAATAATATCACATCTTACACACTTACAAATCATGTTTAAATAGAAAAATCCTTTATATTATTAAAAAATGACAATGATCACAAATAGTTGAGACAATCCTACAGCTCCCAACTTGACTTTACTAGCCAAATGTGTTCTTTATATATCTGTTTTTCTTTCTCTCATCAAATTATGGATAAGTGAGTTGCCTTTTTTACATACCTGTTTTCAACAAATTAAGACCAATTTATTTCATCTCGGGTTGTTTGTTTCCAGAAGGAAGTGGGAGCCAGAGCAAAGAGTATATTAGCAAGGTTACTATTTTTTTTCCAACACAGTTTATAATGCTCTAAAATGTCAAGAATTAAATTTTGAGCAATCTGAAATCTGGTTTAGAGATTGAAAAGTAATACACATCTTTCATATCTATGATAGAGCAGTTATGAAAGATAATGAACAATAAACCTTTTTAGTAACAAATAACTGGCAGAGGGTATGATACCTTCTCTACCAGAATGTCTACTTATTTTTTATTGACTATACAAAGACATTAAACAATGTGGAACATAATAAATTATGGCTAACTTTGAATAAAATTGGAATTCTAGAACACATAATTGTTCTCATGTAAAACCTATACCTAGGCAAAAGAGCTGTCATGTGAACACAGCAAGAAAACAGGATCTTTAAAATTGAGAAAGGTGTGCATCAGGGTTGTACCATTTTTCAATACCTAGTCAAACTGTAGCCTAAGCAAATAATTAAAGAATTTGGACTCTATGAAGGAAATGTGGTATCAGCATTGGATAAAGATTCATCAATAGCCTTCAGTTATTGACGAAAATAAAGCTTTGTTTGATGAATGTGAGAAGACTCAAAGTACTTGCTACTGAACAGAAGATGAAACTCTGCAGCCTTCAATATGGATTGCCTCTCAGCATCAAGAAAGCAAAACTTCTCACAACCAAGTCAATGGGCCAGTCATGACAGATTGCAAAAACAGTGAACCATCAATGACTTCATCTTACTTGGATTCACAATCAACATGTTTGATACCAGCAGTCAAGAGACGTATTGCAGTGAGGTAGTAGTATGTAGCCAGGGACCTTTCCAAATTATTGAGGAACAGGTATGCCAGTTTGAGAACTAAGGTGTGCCACAGTCTTCTCAGCAACTTGCTATGCAGCTGAGAGCTGGAAATGACTAAGAATGACAGAAGATAAATCTATGAATTTGATAAGTAGTGTTAGAGAAGAGTACTGAATGTCCCATGGACTATCAAAAGAACAAACAAAGTATGACTTAGAGAAGGTACAGCCAGAGTGCTTCTTGGAGGCAAGAATAATAAGCTTCCTCTCACATACTTTGAGCATGTTGTTAGGAGAGGCTATTCTTTGGAGAAGGACGCCATGCTTGTATAGGTAAAGGGATGGTGAAGGAGAGAAATACCCTCAGCCAAGTGGATTGACACAGTGACTGTAGCAACACACTCAAGAATTTCAGGCACAGGGTTAGAATTGTGATAATAGCATAGGATAGGACAGGGTTAAGATCTGTTATTCATAGGGTCACTATTAGTTATACTCAACATCACCTAAGAACAACTTCCTATATTGACTTTATCTCTTTTATGTTCTTGCAATTGTCTACCTAAATTTCCGTTAAGGATTTATCAATCTCCTGTTTAGCTAACATCTATATTGAACAAGGTTGAACATCACTGTAAACCTTTGGCTTCATTAAATATGCACCATGTAGAAGATCCTCAATTAGATTGACAGTGACTGCAATGGTGAGCCCAAGCATATTGGTCATTGTGAAGATAAGATTCAGATCTGTATTTCATAGGGACACTATGAGTCATGGTGGGCTCCATGGAACCTAGCAACAACAACATGTAGAAGACAAATAATCAACAACTTAATAAAGACTATCTAAAATAATAATAACTGTAATGAAGAAAGTTAAATAATAAAATTATAGAGTCAATTTGGGGAATTTTTAGTTCTTATTTTTTTTCTAATACTTGCTATATTTGAGAAGTCCCTAGATGACATAATCAGTTATTAGGACTTGTTGCTAATTGAAAGGTAAGAAGTTTTATTCATCCAGAGACATTTCAGGAGAAAGGTCTAGCCATCTACTCCTGAAATTGGATATGGAGCACAATTTTACTCTAACATCCATATTATCAATGTTTTGTTAATTGCCATTGACTATGAATTGTTGAGACTTTATGAACAATAGATCTGACCTTAGCCTAACCTATACCATCCTCATAACCTCTGATATTCTGACATTGTTAGAAACACTATCTTATTCCATCTTGTTGAGTGTCTTCTCCTTGGGGTCACCATAAATCAACTTGTCAATTGGTTAGGTTGATTGTGTCTAGAACATCAAACTCTTCACCTTCAAACCATAATTAGTATCAGTGGAAAAATAATCAAAATAAAGAAAGGTTCATTTCAGTGGTTTATATATACAAACTTAGCAATGCAACATACATCAGATTCCCTTTAGAAAATACTTACGGTACTTCCAAATAAAAGGAAACTTTCTTGGAAAAGACCTTAGGGAATTTCTCTTAACTCAGAGTTCATGCCACTCTAGGGGGTTTGAATCTACCATCTGCTCTGAGAGAGGGGGAAGGACAGTTCTCTTCTATGCAGTTTACATCCTCAATAACCCACTAGAGAGTAAGTTAATGAGTTATTGAATAATAAGTTAGTAAAAAAAAAAGACCAATTCTGTTTTAAATTTAAAAAATCCATCTAAATGTGTGTGTATGTGTAGTATATCTATATAACTCTATCTCTATCTCTATCATCTATATCTATCTCATCTATATCTATATCTATATCTATACTAGTAGTTCTTCCATGTTATTATCTTACAAAGTAAGAATGCCTTTTCCCCATTCCTTCATCTTGTAAACTTCTAATAAACCTTACATATCTTATTTAAATACCATATTGCAAGGGGGGAAAATAGAACTTGTTATTTCTTGTTTACTCCAAATGAGTATCACCAGAGAACACTTGCCAGATGAATTGGGGGTCTCTGGCCCAGAGTTCGCCAGCATTTGGGCGTGACGAATGGTAAAATATGGTAGGGCCCTCAGGCCTGCATCCCTTGGGTCTGTTTTTAATTGTTTTTGGTCAAACATTCTTTTAGGTCATATAGCCCTGGTGTGCCCACTTGCTGTACAGAGGTAAATTGTGATTGTTGTGAAGCTGAACACTGTGATACTGATGTGTCAAATGTGATAATGGTTACCTATGGTGGACAGGGTTTATAGAAGCTCCCAATTAAAACAAACTTGGAAGCAGGAATGGCATCCACTTCTATAACAACTTGCCTCTGGAAACCCTATGAACCTTGAGAAAGGATGAAAATCGCACAAGTGTTGAGGACTTTGATTCATAGGTCACTACGAGGCACCTATTACTTGATGACACCAACAACAACACAACAACAGTTTTATTTGAATCTCAAGACCCTTGATGTTTACTTATCCCTAGAGATGACTTCCTGTCTAGCCTGTGAATTCTGTGGAGGGCTTGGGAGAATGTCTAGACTTCCTTTAAAGAAAAATGAAAATCAGAATGAACTGGCAAAAGGTAATTCTTTTCTGGGGGGAGCTGCATAGCATTTTATGGCTATCAATGGAACAGTAAATTTTTAATCTAAAACTGAATGCAACTGTGTGTGTGACAAATGATTTTTCTTCCCAGTTAGAAATTTACGTTGAAACTGAAAAAATGACAAGTTGCTTACCTACACAGGAAACTGTTTCCAAAATGCAGCCTTTAAAAATAGAACAAAATATCCAGTTTAGGGATTGCTTTGTTTCTCCTAAAGTCCTGTATATTTTCTTCTCTTGGATAATGAAAACTATGTAGCTATGTTTCCCCCATCAACCCAACTTTTTTCTTTTAAGTTTGATTCAAATTTTTGAGATATTAGATACAAATTTATATTACCAATTACATCAACAACTTTGGTCCTTATTTCTACTTCTCTAAATTCTCTTTTGTCCTGGCCAATTCCCTCTATTATTGTTTATATTTTCTCTGTTCCTGATATTTTATTTATGTTCTTCTATTTTCCTGGTTGTGTTTTTATAAGCCCTTCTAAATCCTTTGTGGATTAACTCAGGATATAAATAAACTACTTGCTTAAAACTGTTCTGAGTGTGTATTACCCATACCATCTCTAAGTCACATGAATTCTCAGGGAGAAAAGAGAAAAAAATTTGTATGTTTAGCTTCTCCCTTTTTCTCCCAAGTGAGTGTCCAGAAAATAATAAGATTTGGTTTAACATTTGTACATAATTTTATTTATAACAATGGATTTTTTTAGACACTATATCAATTATTTTCTATATGTGCTCTCAAGAAAGCAATGCTATTTTAATATAAGCAAATATTACATTTTAAAAGTCTCAATATTATCTTACCTTTTAACATCATTGCCATATATGACTTCTATTAATGGATTTAATTGTTGTTATTGTTATTGTTGTTGTTAGGTGCCACCGAATACAACACATAGGGACCACATGAACAAAAGATCTGAACCCCATTCTACTCTGTGCCATTCTCACACTTCCTGATACACAAGGGCCCATTGTGGCAGTCACCAAATCAACCAACTCTCTTTCGCCTACCTTCAACCTTTCCCAGCATCATGTCCTTCTCCAAGAAATACCCCCCTCCCCAGTTACAAGCCCAAAGTATGTGAGATGAAGCCTTACACATAATCCTTGTCTCCGAAAAGCACTCCAGCTGCACCCTCTCCAAGGCATATTTGCTTATTCTTTTGACTGTCTGTGGAATGTTCAGGGCTCTTCTCCAACATCACAGCTCAAAACCATGAAGTTATGAAAATTAAACAACTTTGCTGACTGAAAGAGAGGAATATCTGAAACGTTTGGCACAGAATCAAAGATAACAAAAAATGTGAATTGCATATAAACGTTAAGATACCAAAAATCCCCATTGCTGAGTTGATAAGCAGTATCATAATAAATGAGAAAAGGATTGAAATTGCCAACTTCATCTTACTTGAATCCATAATCAACACCCTTGAGACTAGTAGTCATGAAATCAGGAAATGAACTATATTGAGAAAGTCTCTGTCAGGGATCTCTCCAAATTACTGAGAAGAAATGATGTCATTTTAACAAATAAAGTGTGCCTGATTCAGTCTTTTCAATTATTTGCAAGGAATCTGAAACCTTCACAATGAATAAGGATGACAGAAGAAGAATTGATGCTTTTGAGCTGTGGTATTAGAGAAGAGTACTGAATATCCATTGAACTCCCCAAAGAACAAATAGATATATTTTACAGAAAGTGCAGCCAGACAACTCCTTTTGTCTCACATACTTTGAGTATGTTGTTATGAAAAGCTATTCATTGGAGAGGAATATAATGTATGGGAAGGTGGAGGGTACTAAAAAAAAGACAAGAAGACTCTTTACAAGATAGATTGACACAGTGACTACAGCAAATGGGTGCAAGTTTATCAGGGATGATGAGGATGACACAGAAAGAACAAGGTTCAACTCTTTTGTTCATAGAGTTGCTATGAATTAATTATACTCTATTTGAGGGCATCTGACATCAACAACAACGACCCATAGTGATCTTATGAACAAGAGATCTGAACTCTGCTCTATACTGTACCTTCTTCATGATTTCCTTTATGCTCAAGTCAAGGAGAGTCTTAATATTATTCATTGACCCTGTTCCTTTCTCAGCATGATGACACTTTTTAAGGATTAGTTCCTCTTGAAACATGGCCAAAAAGGAAGAAGAAATATTACTAACCTTGCCTCTAAGGAACACGCTGGTTGTACTTCCTTCAAAACAGATTTAAAAAAAAATAGAAAAATCAAACTTTATTGAAAAAGCACATCAGCAGAGAACTGCCAGAAGTCCAGGCTGGGTTTAGAAAGGGTCGTGGCACTAGGAATGATTTAGCTGATGTTAGATGGATCTTACTGAAAGCAGAGAATACCAGAGGAATGTTTATCTGTGTTTCATTGACTATGCAAAGGTGTTTAACTGTGTGGATCATAACAAACTGTAGCTGACTCTGAGAAGAATGTGAATCCCAGAACATGTGATAGTTCTACTGCGAAACCTATACTTGGATCAGGAGGCAGTTGTCAGAACAGAGCAAGAGAACACTGCATGGTTCAAAATTGGGAAGGACATACGCCAGGGATGCATCCTATCTCCATACCTATTCAACCTGTATGCAGAACAGATTATCCGGGAGGCTGAAGAGAAATGTGGGGTCAAGATTGGTGGATGATTTATCAACAATCTG